>NC_061107.1:89042618-89052618 GCF_015104395.2 Macrobrachium nipponense
GGGGGGGGTGTTGCTTTACGACCTTAGACTAGTTAAGGGCAAAAGGAAGTCCCTACCCACCCTTTCACTCTCCTTCCGAAAAAAAGTGAATAAAAGTAGAACCTTTGATTGTTCACTTGCAGTGTGTTAATTTATATATATATATATATATATATATATATATATATATATATATATATATATATATATATATATATATATATATATATATTATAATGATGCATCATGTTATGTGTGCGAAACGTTTCTAATAACAAATTATGCGCGTTGTACTGAGATTGAATCATGGAACCTCCTGAAATCTTGCCATACATACATATATATATATATATATATATATATATATATATATATATATATATATATATATATATATATATATATATATATACATAAGGGCCGGAGCTGGAGCTCAAAGAAGATATATTCCGAAGGAAGTAGTAGGGAAAGGCATCCTCATCTTTCAACAGTTTATTAATGCCGACGTTTCGCGACGAATTCCAGGTCGCATTTTCAAGGCTAAAAATATATATAAGTTTACGAACATTAATAATTGATCTAATTTAATTTATATTAAAAATGTCATGGCAACAGCTCTCAATACAGTAAAAAGTAAAAAGTAAAAAGTTAAAAGGTAAAAGGTAAAAGGTAAAAGTTAAAAGTTAAAATTGAACAGCACCTCCAAAGTCAGACAAATTAAAAGTACAGGACTTCACTAAAATTTCAGAAACACCACCTAGCCTATACAAAAGAAAGAGTTAAAACTTGACCTACAATAGTAAGGTAAAAACATAAGCAGGTGAGGACAGACCAGCTGCCCAAACTAGGCTATGAACAATTTTACAGAGGACGTTTGGGTATTTAACGACGGTACAGTCTTTTTAATAATGATAGATTCTAAAATTGTCAGGTTGTTGTTGTTCCGCAGTTGGCCCAAGATAGAAAAATCCTTGCTGTCAATATATGTTTTACATGTTTTTTGAGTGATTCCGTATATTGATTGTTCTGGATTTGGTAACCTACTACCTGTTCTATGGCTTATGCCCCTGTGGGAATCAATTCGAACCTTCAACAGCTCCTCGTGCATCCCACGTATGTCCCGTGATCACATCTCGGGCAAGTATATTTATATACGACGCTGGACGAAAGCAGAGGACTGAGTCGGTCTTGTGACTCTAAAAGCGATCCAAGGTTAAGGATTTGGGGATAATTTTCAAGTCCACAGCCGGAAACATCTTTTGAATAGTGGATGTGCATGTTCTCCTAAAGGTATCATCATGCAAGAAAGGGAAACTTGCAAACACCTTTAGTCTCGATACAGTAGATACCGGTGTTGAATGCACCATTTTCTCTGTCAGCAGTTTGTTTAGAGATCTGAAAAAAAGTCGTGAAGGAAAACAATTATTATTAAAATATTTCACCAGAAAGGATATTTCGTCGTGAAAGCTTATCAGTTTGATGAGTGAGTATAAGCTCTATGGAGGAGGGTTAAAATAGAGTTCCGTTTAAAATAAAGAAACACGAACTATAAAAATCATTCCCAAAACCAGTAATGTGTCGTCTATCACACACCTGTGTAAAAGCCTGAGTCATCTCTGGAAAACAATAAGATCAAGGAAGGGAAGCTGTTATTTACCTCTTTCTCCATAGTAAACCTTATGTTTGGATGTTGTCGGTTGACGAACTCCAGAAAGGACTCTGCATTGCAGAGTCCTTTCTGGAGTTCGTCAACCGACAACATCCAAACATAAGGTTTACTATGGAGAAAGAGGTAAATAACAGGCTTCCCTTCCTTGATCTTATTGTTTCCAGAGATGACTCAGGCTTTTACACAGGTGTGTATAGAAAAAAGAAAAAACCACATTTACTGGTTTGGGAATGAATTTTTATAGTTCGTGTTTCTTTAATTTTAACGGAACTCTATTTTAACCCTCCTCCATAGAGCTTATACTCACTCATCAAAACTGGATAAGCTTTCACGACGAAATATCCTTTCTGGTGAAATATTTTAATAATAATTGTTTTCCTTCACGACTTTTTTTCAGATCTCTAAACAAACTGCTGACAGAGAAAATGGTGCATTCAACACCGGTATCTACTGTATCGAGACTAAAGGTGTTTGCAAGTTTCCCTTTCTTGCATGATGATACCTTTAGAGGAGAACATGCACATCCACTATTCAAAGATGTTTCCGGCTGTGGACTTGAAAAATTATCCCCAAAAACCATAACCATTGGATCGCTGTTTAGAGTCAAGACCGACTCAGTCCTCGGCTTTCGTCAGCGTCGTATATAAATATACTTGCCCGAGATGTGATCACGGGACATACGTGGATGCACGAGGAGGCTGTTGAAGGTTCGAATTGATTCCCACAGGGGCACATAAGCCATAGAACAGGTAGTAGGTTATCAAATCCAGAACAATCCCAATATACGGAATCACTCAAAAACATGTAAAACATATATTGACAAAGCAAGGATTTTTCTATCTGGGCCAACTGCGGAACAACAACAACCTGACAATTTTTAGAATCTATCATTATTAAAAAGACTGTACCGTCGTTAAATACCCAAACGTCCTCTGTAAATTGTTCATAGCCTAGTTTGGGCAGCTGGTCTGCCTCACTGTATTTTACCTATATTGTGTCAGTTTTGACTCTTTCTTTTGGTATAGGTAGGTGTTTCTGAAAATTTTAGTGAAGTCCTGTACTTTTAATATGTCTGACTTTGGAGGTGCTGTTCAATTTTAACTTTTAACTTTTACCTTTTACCTTTTACCTTTAACTTTTTACTTTTTACTGTATTGAGAGCTGTTGCCATGACATTTTTAATATAAATTAAATTAGATCAATTATAATGTTCGTAAACTTATATATATTTTTAGCCTTGAAAATGCGACCTGGAATTCGTCGCGAAACGTCGCATTAATAAACTGTTGAAAGATGAGGATGCCTTTCCCTACTACTTCCTTCGGTATATATATATATATATATTTATGGCAAGATTTCAGGAGGTTCCATGATACAATCTCAGTACAACGCCATAATTTGTTATCAGAAACGTTTCGCACACATAACATGCATGCATCATTATAATACTATATAATTAGATATAATATATATAATATATAATATATATATATATGTGTGTGTGTGTGTGTGTGTGGTGTGTGTGTATGTATGTATATATATACATATAAATTGCATGCGTCTGTTTGTGTGTGTGCTTGCGTGCGTGTCCACCTGCAGCTGCAGCCGCTGATAGATTTGCCTATCAATGTCATCAGGGACAGAGACGACGCTAATTCGTCCCTCAAATAAGGAAATTGAGAACTGGCAAAGGGCGCAGATGTAAAACCGGGTTGATTTGCATACGAGAAACTGCCTCCTGGAGAACTAGATTCCAGAGGTACTTATGGACAGATAGACAGATAGACCTTGCTTCTCTCATTCCCAACTCCTTGGACGAGAGAGGGAACACGGGATAAGACGCAGATTGAGCGATAGACTGGTGACACGCAATCAATCAAGAATAGTTAGACCTTTGATTCTTAAACACGGGGGGGGGGGCGTTCCCCACTAAGGGGGGGGGTGGGGCGCCAGAACCTCCCTAGGGGGCCGCTAGAAGGGTGCCTATTATCTTTCAATTTGTGATGGTAATTGAACAATTGAACAAAAACATTATCATGGCTTTCATACGTTTTCTAATTATTATCTCAAAACATGCCTTAATTCAAAATATGAGTTAATTTTCATTTTAAATCTTATTTATGAACAGTATACAAATGGATAATATATTGTTTATAGTTTATAGCTGGCAAACATTTCCGGGGTGGGGAGCGGGTGAGATCTATACATAATGGAGAGGGGGGCCACAAGGCAAAAAAGTTTAAAAACCACTGAGTTAGACCGTTAGACCTAATTAATTGTGCAGCTGTTAGTTTAAAGATGGGGGGTTCTAAGAGTTAGGGAGTGTACAAGAGGAATAAAAATAGTTAGACCGTTAAGCCCAATTAACTGTGTAATTTCTAGTTTTAAGATGGGGTATTTTAAGAGTTGGAGAATACAGAAGTAAAATCAAACCCTAAAAGTTGGTTCTTGATGGAAGTAAATAATCAAATTTGACTTGATTTAACCCCATCAGAGAACATGTTACCCACTGAGGAAGCAATGGCGGCCAGATATTGATTAAAATATTATAAGGAACTGCATAAACCGTTGGCCCATCATTAAATGGAGATAGCATTTAAGAAATTGCATCAAATCCTTCAGCAAACATCAAATGTTTGCTGACGTACAGTTTACGTGTCTGAAAAGAGGCGAACAAGGCAGCGTATTGCTCGTCCTTCAGAAAACCGATTAATTAAGCTGATAATTACGCAGGCAAATGTAAAGCATAACACGCACTGTATTCATCAACCAATAGGCTGATGGTAATGAATATTATGAAGGTCTTGGTTTACGGAAACAAATAATACAAGAAAATTTGGAAAGGGAATAGATAAATGTACTAAACACTGATTTCTGATACGCTTTTACCTTTGAAAGTTATATAGTATTAGATATCTTCGCACAACGATTTCAGATGTGATCAGCAAGTGATGATGTTAGGGACGATTTAGTGCGAAATATTCTTGCAGTGTTTAATTCTTTTCTCTTCCGCTTTCAGCATGCTTGAATGTCATTAATTCCAAGTTATTATTATTTTCTTCTCGTTTTTCTTTTACCAGATACATGAATTTTATCTTTTAGATCGCTAGCGGATACATAAAAATCCGCTAGTTCTGTAGATGTTTGCTCTTTAGAGTGAACATTGTTCATTGTGAATAATGATAATGACTATTATTATTTTGTTATATTATTGATAAAAGAAAATCCATATGTACAGTTTCACTAGAGAAGTAATTAAATGAAAAAGATTTATACATGTGTGCTTAGATGTGACTGTCTTTTATAGTAAATTTCTCATGGGGAGACGAAAGTCTTACAAACAGACGAAATTCTTTAGAAAAATGCTTGATTATGGTATCTCTCTCTCTCTCTCTCTCTCTCTCTCTCTCTCTCTCTCTCTCTCTCTCTTAATTACGTCTGCGTTAGGATGATGGTAGGATGAGAGAGGATGCGAGACGTAGGATTATTGACGTAAGGAAGGTCAAGGAGTCTGTGCAGGTGACGCAGTGACTTCTCTTATTTTTCAGTCGTTCGTGAAAAAGAAAATATGTCACTTTTTAAAGATTATTGTCTCGCCTAATTTGTTTCTTATTCAGGAAAAGTCTATTCAGATTATAAAAAGAAAATACCACAGTTAGTCTGAATTTTTCAACTAAGTCAAAACAGCACAAAAATAAAATCCATAAAGATCATAAAATTCAACAAATAAGAGGGGGGAATCTAAAAATTATTATCTCCACTGATTTGTTTCTTATTCAGGAAAAGTCTATTCAGATTTAAAAAGAAAATACCAGAGTTAGACTAAATTTTTTAACTAAGTCAAAACAGCACAAAAAAGAAAAAATCCATAAAGATTATAAAATTCAACTAATAAGAGGGAAAAAAATCATACAGGAACAAGTCACTTCAGCTGTACGAGATAAGAGCAATCTAGTTCCTTCTATATAAGATAAATGAACAAAGATTAATCCGTAACAGGAAGATATGCTGTTGCTGTCACCTGAGTTAGCACAGGTGTGATGATGAAAAGTCCGTGCGTGTTGTTATATAATTGAATGTTGTGTCTATCATATACACACTCTAACAATCTCATACTTGATTGGAAATCGCAATCTGTAGCGAGATATGATATATTTTTTTTATATGCAGTTCGTGCTGCGGTTGAATTAATGTGGTCCGTTCATTGAAAATTCTTGTAAAATTCGCTTCCAGGCTCGTGCTGGAAGAGGCGTGGAAATATCTTCATTTATTGTACATTTTGGGTTGGGGGGCGGAGGTAGGGGGGTGGATATCTCCATATATGTCGTTATTTCTCCTTAAAGCTTTTGCAGTTTTTAGTAGATTACAGATCATCAACTTTTATATGGAGAAGACTTCGAATTACTCCAGGAGGAGACCGACTGAAGGCCACCTCCATTTTGACAGCTGTTCTTTACAAGCTCTGCAATGATTGATGACTTGCAGATGCGAGCCAAAGAACTTATTTCAGTAATGCATCTGTTTCACTTATGTTTGCTTTGACAAATGAATTCAATTTTTATTTCTCTCTCTCTCTCTCTCTCTCTCTCTCTCTCTCTCTCTCTCTCTCTCTCTCTCTCTCTCTCTCTTTCTTTTTAGAAATTTCGCTCTTCTTTATTCGTCATTTCCTTCTATAGTTCTTTTCCTTGACGTTATTTTGAATCTCCTAAATATAATTGAATTCCTTGTCTTCCTCGACTTGTTGACATCCATTCAAGCTTGTGGTTGTATTCCGGGTTCCTTTTAAGATAAATGCATTTTGTTTAAAACCAGTAAAAGTAAAGTAGTGAGCATTTCACGTTTGTTGGCAATTTCAGAGCTTTAGCAAATCGTTGCGACACATAACAAAATTAAAACTTAGGTTTCCCAAAATAATGGCTCCTTCCAGTGCTGACATCTTCACTGGTCTAAGACGAAAGGAGGAAAAACTCACTTATCTCAATAATTTTACAATAGTAATGATAGTTACGCGAACATTAACTTGCCTGTGGAAGATATGAAGAAAGACGACAAGAAACATGACACTGCCTGTGGAAAAATGAAGAGGAGACAAGTCTATGATTAAGTGGGGAGAGAAATTGGGTACAAACCAAGGATGAATTTGCAATATTACTAAAATATTCTAACTTTAGCACCGACTCCAGTGGAATGCAGTTTCTATTAAGAACTTCCTGGATACCATTGTGAATCAAGATATTTTTTATATGCTGCAGAAAACTGCCGAGAAGGATTATCGTTGCAAACCACCATACTTCTGATTTTGCCAAAGAAAAAAAACAAGCTCAATATAATCTTGACTCATTTTCCTGTATTTAAGAAATTTAATTTTGAGTCGTCACAACTTAATAAATTATCATATAAAATATTCAGGCTACGAATGCATGACATAAAAACCTGGAGACCACTTCTGCAACTGGAATTCGAAACATAATTTCTATCTCTGAGCTTCTCACAACAGAGCCCTGATAGTAACTGCGTCATAAACGGTCACGGAAAAGTTAAATCCTATTAAGGAGTGAAGCAAGAAGATCTGAATTGTGGGAATGATGGGAAAATGAGGCATTTGTTCCCTGTATTGGCAAAGTGTCATCTGCAGAATCATTCATTATTATTACATTTATTGCTGACATTTTACTTTTTTATTTTTAATGTGAATACTATCAAGTTAAAGTTTTTCTACACTCAATTTTTGTATTTAGCCCTCTGGACCTAACTACTGTAACTACCTATGGTCTGTAACTGAAATTTAAGTTATTTAATCTGTGCACTAACTATTATAACTCTCAATGCATTTTTTTCTCTCTAATATTATTACTGTTATTTTGCTATTGTGTGGATAGTGCCGTTTATTCATTTTTATCATGTTGTCTCATGTATCTAGATTGTGTATGTTACTGTCTGCATTTTGGATATTCCATGTATATGACCCTGAGCTGAAATAAAGGATATTATTATTATTATTATTATTATTATTATTATTATTATTATTATTATTATTATTATTATTATTAAATCCCGGGGAATTAGAAGTTAGAAATGTCAAAAAACGATGGGTCAAATTGTTAAACCACTTTAACAAATCCCCGGGTCAGGGCATCGCCATGAATATAACATCCTAGGCACAAATAACGCTGAAGCCAACTACGGTCATTTACAGTGTAGGGAAGTTCCTCACTGGACAAGTAGGTTGCATACTCTCCCATCAATCTGGTAGTCCGAGTTCAGAGGAATTTATTCCTGGTGCTTAGAAATTACATTTCTCCATGTAATGTGGTTCGGATCCCCCAATAAGCTGTAGGTCCCGTTGCTAAGTAACCAGTCGGTTCATAACAACGTAAATCATCTCAGTGGTCTGGTTAAATTCAGATACAGGGTGTCCATAAAGTCCCAGTATCATTACAAGTATTTATTGCTTGTAATGGTACTTGGACTTTATGGACACCCTGTATACTCAAGTTTTACACAGGGCAGGGACGATACTCGCTGGCAGAAGTGTCCCCATTCTTGGAGACCTCAGAAGATATTTCCTTTCCGAACGTCTGGATGGCGACAGCAATATCGCCTCCTCTGTTCAGAATACTCAGAGAGGAAGTTAACTTTAACCGTTTGGGTATTTCCAGGTTTAAAGAAGGCGCTTGAGTCCATGACAAAATACAATCTAATCTTCAACGGCAGACTCAAGTTATATTCTGTCTTAATTTGATTTGTAACTTTTTAGTTTTGCGTTCGTTACCATTGTATAGCTGTTATGAACGGTGTAATTGTATGATAACGTGTGTAGGTGAGTGTCTATGTCACAATTTTCAAAGATAAAATTGATTTTACTAAAATATTTTCTGGCTTCGATGACCGTTGTTGTGACACCAGATGACACACAATTAAATCGAGCAGTCAATCAATAACCGAGAAGAGAGACCAGCTTTGCCAACCAGGTGAGACCAGGTTTAGTTCGAGTGATTAAAAAGAGATTATATAATGAATAGATCTTAAACTAGAACTGGTTTATCCTGAATGTATTAGAATCGCGCGAGTCCTTTAATGAATTGTAGATTAAAGCAGAGGAGGGGGGGGGGGGGGGAGGGGGGGGGGGCTGTAAGCGGGGGGAGGGGAGACTAAAGAAATTGATCTTAAACTAGATCTGTCTAGGTTTGATAAGAATGAATACATAAGGAAACGTTGAATTCAGTAAATGCCTTTTATAGAAGCAGAAATTTAAGAACGCGATTTCTGAGCACGGGATCAATTGACGGCACTCATCTAAAATTTATGATATCAAATGTTATTTTCTCCTGAACAATGCCTCATTCGAAAGTATTTAGAAGTAGAAGAATTACATTAAAGTTCGTTTACAACGTACAGGCTTGTAACGAATTCTGGCTTATAACGTGTGCAAATGGATTCCCCGGTCCCAATTTAAATAAATGAACTTAAAATATGTATTATATGTAACGATCTCTTTATTACGAAATCAGTTATATAACGAACTGTTTTGTACGTCCTGGTGACAGATTTATAAGTAAAAAGTACCTGCTGTAACGAAGTGATAATTTTATTGTTAAACAAACATCAAACAACTGTTATTCCAGTGAATCAGAAGAATTAATATGCTCTATTACTTTCCCATTTAGATGTTTTAAATAAAAAAAAATACAAACTTAACTTTAGTTTTGTTTTAAACATTCCTATATACATATCCAGTTCTTAAACTAACAGTCACTTTTATTGAATTATCGTCTGGATTTCATTCTCTATCAAAACAAAGGTCATCCAATCATTTCGAGTATCTCCTTTTATAACGAATGTTGCCTATAACGAATTGCAGACGAAAGTCCCCTGGAACTCGCTCTGAAAGAACTATACTGTAGATATTGGCGGACGCTGACCTTTGAACGCTACAATTCGTCCCAAGTTTGACGAAGTGTCGTAGCCAATTTTTCTCTATTCGGAGAAAGTTGGACTCGAAGATTTTGGTATCATGCAGAGCTTCTAATTAGCTCACCTTTTGAGGAGATTTTTTTTTAAATATGAGAACACAGACCGATAAAGTTTTCATATGCAATTGAGTACCAAAAATTGATATACTTTTGCTAGTAAACTCAAAAAACTTAAAAGAGAGAATGATTTGCGCTAGTTTGTCAAATCAGGGACGAATTATATTTTGTCTACTAATATGCTACAGACTTTATAGAGGACGCAATTACTAAGAGACTTTCGCAGTGAATATCCGATATTTTACGTGATATACCAAATAGAGGCAAATAATATACATTATATAATCTACCCTATATATATATATATATATATATATATATA
>NC_061107.1:89060118-89065118 GCF_015104395.2 Macrobrachium nipponense
AAAATATGACTCACAGAAAGTGGCACGTACGCCGGAGAGAGTGAATGGGAAAAGTCTTTAGATCTACTATGAGTTTGTAGTTGATTTTTTCTTGTACTTCTTCCAGCACCTTTCTTGTTTTTTATTTATTTTATTTTTTTTTTTTTTGTCTTTCCGCGAAAACATTCATTTTAATTATCTGAAATAACAATTAGGTAATTACATTATGTTGATAAGTATATATATATATATATATATATATATACATCATATATATATATATAATAAAGGTAATTCACGGGGGAAAATGGAAAACACCCCGAAAGATCTCGCAGTTCTCGGTGTTGTTTTTTTTTCATTCTCCGTAGCATTACCTTTATTTATACAAAGATCACGTTTTATATATATTTCATAATCAATTTTTTCATATACACACACACATATATATATATATATATATATATATATATAGTATATATATATATATATATATATATATATATATATATAATATAAACATATTCATATGGAAATGCGTAGATTGACAGTCACGCTGAAGTTACGTCAGATCTAGCAAGTTGATTTCGGTGGACTACGCAATTTGTCAACTCTAAGGAGCTGATATTTTTAACCAAATTATTTGCAGATAACTAACTGATCTTCAGTAGTATCTTTTTCTATGACACGTCTTTACCTCCCTATGGGAATAACTCCAAAGTATGTAGACCTCTCAGTAAAAATACTGTGAAATGAGATAGCAAAACTTATAATCAGTCACTCATTTCTGGTGAGAGTGAAGAAAAATTGCCAAGGTTATTGAAGGGGGTCGGCAGTATCGACATAGAAATGCTAGTAAATTTATGGAATTAAAAATGAAGTTAGGACGATAGAACAGTTAAGGTGAAAATGGAGGTAGAAAAAACTCAACGGCTGTAATGAGTCACTAATCACGTGACCAAAAGCAAATGTATAACTAAAGCTTTAAGCAAGTCCAAAACCAGGCGTCATTTATTCAATGACACAACAATTCCACGGGACGGGAGAGGGACACAAAGCCTGTCTCCACGAGACCGGTACTCGTATCTAGTATGCATATCTGACGCGGAGATCTCCGCACTTTGCATATTGATAATGCGGAAATTATCATTCTCCGCCTCGAAGCCTAATCTGAATATTGGCAGGGGACTTCATCTGAATCTGTTTCCAACGGCTCAAGCAACGTTACGAGTGTCGTATTCCTATTGTAACTGCGTGGCAGGACCGTTCACTCTCCTCAGTATAGTAAGCTTAATTGGCGATTTTCTGGGCAGACTGAATCTCGCACGCGAGATATATATAATATATATATATATATATATATATATATATATATATATATATATATATACATATGTGTGTGTGTGAGTGCGCGCGCGCGCTCGCCCTTGTACGTGTGTGTATTATATATATCTATATATATATATATATATATAATATATATATATAATATATATATGTGTGTGTGTGTGTGTGTGGTGTGTGTGTGTGTGTTGCGCTGTGGTTTATAAGTATATAGTATGTATGCATGATATATATATATATATATATATATATATTATATTTGTATGTTTTTTTTTATTATACGTATACACATGCATATATAATATATATACATACATAATATATATATATATATATATATATATATATATATATATAGAGAGAGAGAGAGAGAGAGAGAGAGAGAGAGAGAGAGAGAGGCTCTACCAGAAGTTGTTAGCCTCAAAGTTCCCAGGAAGTATTTGAATAAAACTGCTAACATCGTGGTAGTCTCCCCCAGGAGGAGACGTAATACATGCGACTATTTGACACACTATACTTGTCGGTGGCACATCCCAAGACAGTGAATAGTGTGGAAAAAAAATTGGTTGGGTAAACTTGTTGCTTATTAGTCTAATATTTCCTTTCTTCTATACATAGTTTAGTCCTAATGACTACTGTTGTTTATGTGTGTGTGTATGTGTGTGCGTGAGTGTGTGTGTGTGTGTGTATAAAGCCATGGTACAAAGTTATGGCATACCTCTGTGTGTGGCATACCTCTGGAATTAACCACAGAGATAGTATGTTCACCCTGTAGTGTTTGATAACTAAACGTGGCTCTCTCTCTCTCTCTTAACTAACAGTCACAAATTGAAGCAAAAGGTAACTGGAAAAATGATTTGCTGAGTGACCCCTTTTACCAGAGACAAAGCCATGATTACACTTGAGCTCAGCATCGCAAGCGAGCAACTTTACCAATTACTATATCTATAAAGGGTAACACCTATTTTATTTCTCGAACGAACAGCAAAAAAAATATATTCCTCCGCTGTATACTGTCCTGCCTTTAGTATATCGAGGCTAGGAAAGTATACCAACGGAAAATACTTCGAACAACAAACGAGTTAGATGAATGCACACAATCACGAAAGCGAACAGGATTCTAAACCCGGTTTGGATAACGCAAGACAAAAGCTCGATAGACTATTAAAAGATGTTGTAGATTACCAGTTAGCTGTCTGCCTCAGAACTGGACAATGAAATGGTAAACAAAAATCACCAATTCTTTGTTCAGCCAAGCGCGCAAAGGGCATGGAGTTACAGTTATTACAAGTGTTATATATGACTTACCTTTGAAATAAGACCTTGACCTAGTTTTTGACAAAACAAAAGAACGTTCATCGAGGGAAAGGAGAGATTATTATTATTAGTATCAATTTTTTTTCTTTTTTTTTATCTTAGTCATCCTATTCGACTGGGTGGTTTTCATAGTGTGGGGTTCCGGGTTGCAGCCTGTCTCATTAGGAGTCCATCATTTTTCTCACTATGTGCGCTGTTTCTAATAGCACACTCCTTTGCTGGAGTCCTGGAGTTACTTCGGCATCTAGTTTATCAAAGTTCCTTTCCAGGTATCTTGGGATCGTGCCTAGTGTTCCTATGATTATAGGTACAATTTCCACTGGCATATCCCATATCCTTCTTATTTCTATTTTCAGGTCTTGATACTTATCAATTTTTTCTCTTTCTTTCTCATTTACTCTGGTGTCCTATGGTATTGTGACATCAAAGAGTGATACTATTTCTTGATTTTTCAATTATTATATTATTATTATTATTATTATTATTATTATTATTTCTCTGTCGTCTTTCATACAGAGGAGTCCTGTCTTACTTACATCATGGAAATTCATGAGTTGGAGGATTTTAATTTATTTTCTCACTTAGTCTAATCTAAACTTCCATCTCCCTTTAAATCAGTATTATGTGGTCTACACAAATATCTGGCTTTTTCTTTCTTACACTACTGCTGTTTTTCTCCACAAGGACCGAATTAGTTTCACCATAAATCAGAAAGTCATAACTGCCTAAAGTCGAAAGAGACATAGTGATTAGAATAAGAGTTCATCCCGCAGACAAAAAAAAAAAAGACCAGTGTGCCATCTCAACAGTCATAGTCAATTACCCGCGAAGTTTACGGGGAGCGATGACGTCATTCGGTAGCCCTCGGTGAAATGTGCAGTACCGATCCATTCATCATTGTCTCTGATGTTGTAACTCCTTTTGAAGAAGGAGGAGGACACGCTGTTTGACTCCAAGAGCTAGGAACGCAGCTTCGAGTATCTGACAAGGGAATCTTACCGTTTTGCATAATGATAATGAGAAAAGGCGAAAATTATTCTCCTGCAGACCATTGACCTCCAAATGTAATTTGAATATCAATGTAGCTCTTACCTAGAGTCTGCTTGGAAGGACCTACGGTCTTGGAAGGTGATATTCCGCTTGTAAATGGGAAAGCATTATCTGCTGATTTGAGTATTTGTCGGTAACCACGAATATCTTTATTCTTTTATCGGATCTTTCCGAGATACTGATCCTCAAGGGTTTTAACCTGGTATGGATTCACCTTTGTGGAGTGTTTAGTACAATCCCGTTGGGGATGACCGTAAAAGCATGAACAAAAGACTGTAAATATCAGAAAGATATTAGTCCTAGATAAAGACCCCCGAACTTTGCTTGGGTTCACTATCTAGGACAGATCCCTTTTATTTTTCCAAAGACGTTTCGTTTCTCAAGATTGTATTCAGAAGGATACACACGTAAAGAAATCCTGGGTATAAGGCCTTGTAATTTTTTTTTTTTATCTAGGAATCCTAACGTCCTCGCCTTTAATCAAACAGTTTTTACATCTGAGTAGAACGATCGTCTCACTATTACTTTGATTTCACACTGTAACACACATGCGAAATCTCACCTTTCCTTATCCATATACTAAAATACATCTAAGAACACTTCAATCACCACTTCACTCTCAGTGACCAACATTAATGTTTAAGTCATATAAAATTTCTCCTTGCTTCTTTGTGGTTCATTCGATATTATTGGTAGTATATATATCCTTTTTGCCCGCTAGGATGGGCCTTCGGAGCTAATGGCCGTAGTTGAAATTGAATTGATTTCAGTAAGGAGATTAGTACCTTTTTGAGTCAACCGCCCCCACCCCACCCCACCCCCGTAATATAGTGGTTTGGTCGCATGGAGAGAATGGAGTGTGCTATGGCATATAATCAGTTAGTCTCTGGTTGAACGATGTGAGGAGAGCTAAGACAAAGTGACAGGTGTGTGTGTGTGTGTGTGTGTGTGTGTATGTTTGTGTGTGTGTGAAAGGATGAGGGAAGATCTACTTCAAATGGACTTTGTATGTAGATGTATAATGGAGGTTTCCGTCACGAAGGGTTCATCCTGAATTTAGTGATTTAGGGATGAACTTGGTAGTGACTACTTTTCTTTTATTTATTTTTTTATTCATTTTTATTTCTACATATTTTTGTTTTGTTTTGTTTATTTATTTTTTTTTTAGCCAACCCCTTAAAGGCAAACAGTTTGTGGGTGTTTCAAAGATATGTACTTGTGTATTTACCGAACGTAAGAAATATTTTCCGTTTCGTTCCTGCCGAGTATGCTTGATCTGAGTATGCGCGCGCAATGTCTCCTATACCTTGGAA
>NC_061107.1:89070118-89077618 GCF_015104395.2 Macrobrachium nipponense
TAAATCATTAGCCTAACCTACTCAATACAGTTAAATGAAGACGCAATCATTCCAGAGTGTGGTACGCACAAGCAGTAGTTCAGCGACGGAACTGTTAAAATACATAATGAGAGGTAATGATGCGTGGGGATGATGAGTGGTTAATTTACCAGGAGGGAAATGCAATGAGGTAATTATGACATTTACATGAGTGTTAGTATCACAATTTCTAGGGGTTAGAGGGTTAGTGCTTACTGGCAGAGATCAGGCTGGCTACCTTTCCTCTGGGTAGGTGCCAGGATCATTCTGCAAATGAATGCGACACTGTACCTCGGGTCACAGGTGTCAAGGAGAGCATGTGGCTCTTTTGTTAGTATGTTAATGACGTCCCTTCTTCTTCTTCTTCTTCTTATTCCTCCAGGACCTGGCTATACCAGTCCTTGGAGTAGACGGAGGCACCGACTCTGGGGAAAGGCCAGAAACGCCGGCAGGAGCTGAGGCAGCGGTAGCCTGAAAGATTTCAGGGGAACACCCTACTTCGGTCTCTGTAGCAACCGTCGTAGAGGTGGAACCTACTGCAGGGGAGGCCCCTCACTCCGGCTACTGCGGACAGCCGTCGTAAGGGGGAAAACTCCAGGCTGACTCCTGGTCGGAGCAGTTCCTGGTTTTCCGGAGGAGGTATGAAGGTTAGGTCTGCCGGAGGTTCATCCTCGGGCGACAGTGGTGAGGGTGAAGAAGACTCAGGGACTTTGGATTGGCCATGGGCTGCGGTAAGCTCCCATGCCTGTTTTGGAAGATCTCCTGTAGGATGATCCTTGGTTAGGTTGAGGCGCCGGCACTAGCTCGGGGCCAGGCGCAGAAGTCAAGTTCGGTGGTGGCTCTTACGTCCAGGCTGGACGGAGCTTGGTACTGCTCAGTGCTGCCAAGTGGCACTGGCAGAGAGTTGAGGTCGACTGGACCTGTGGCGGGTACCGGAGGTGCAATACCTCTCAGCGTGCCCTTGGAAATGGGAGACAGAGGCTCCTGTCTCTGGTTTGAAGGCTAGGCCTTGTGGAAAATGGACATTGTCCGCTGCTGGTAGTCGGCTAGGGCACCTAGGCCAATTCGTGGAGTGCCCTATTACGTTGCAGGTTTTGCAACGGAACTGTGAATGGTCAATCTCCCTCCTTGGTAGCGGGGGAGACTGTTGGTGGACGTACTTCCTGGAGGAAGTAGAACTTCGATGACTCCTTGCTTTGGAGTGATTCGTTGTGGGGTTAGGACCCCTAGGCTTTTTGGAATGCGAGGGAGACTTCATGTCTTGCCCTAGGAGGAGGTCGTAACCTCCTGGAATGTAGCTTGCAACTGCAAGGGTACAAACTCTGGAGAAGTGAGGTCTAGTGACCCTCAATTGGTATGGTCGGAAGGATCAGTTAATGTGATTGATACCTTCAATGGTGATCAATCGACGTCTATCAACATTAGCCCCTCGGGGAATTCTGTCTTCCCGTATCAGGGAGATTTGAGCGCCAGAGTCGTCGTAGGCTCTGACGTGGCTTGGCTGATAATGGCTTTGGAGGGGTGCGACGGTTATAGGGCCCTTAGCTGGGGGTCCTAGAGAAGAAGGATTGGTGACGGCCATTGCGATGGCCGGAATATTGTGGTTCGCGCACCCTCCGTAATTTGCAGACATGTGACCCTTGCGGCCACAGTCTCGGCAGAACTTGTTCCAGAACCTCTTCCGTGGCACTGGATGATAAGGCCGAGATGGCCCCACAGGTTGCGAATCTGCGGAGTCACCAAGGCTGGCAGTGTGCTCTGGCACAGGTGAAGAGTCCTCTCTGGCAGTGATTTGACGTGGGGAGGTTAAGGAAACCTCTGTTGAATCACCCTCGGAAACAATTCTGGGGTTAACTGGTGGGCTTACCTCTTCCAAAAGGGAGGAGGTAGGCGGTAAAATGGTAAGAGGCTGAGATGGTGCGGAAGAAACTTCGGGCTCTGACACTGGGTCAGGGCCAGGTTCGCAAATAGACAGGATGTCGGGGACATCGGAGGCACTAGCCTCTGAACCTAAAATTGAGGTGTGGTTATCTGGCATGCTGCAGGTGTCCGGTGCATCTGGTAGTGGGAGCTGCGTCCAGGGGAGATACGGCTTTAGTAGATCTCGGCCCAATATCACCTGATAAACATCATGGAATTGGTCAACTACGGCCAGGCGGCACAATGTGGTTTCCTTGGTCACCTGGTCCAGAAAGGGCATTTTTACATTCAGAAGGACCGAAGGAACAGAATAGAGGTTACCGTCAATCCATTCAAACTGAATTTCTTCGTTCGTCTGGATTTTGGCACCCCTAGGCAATGCCTTTCTGGAAATAAGGGAGACCTGGGCTTCGGTGTCGGCCATGACTTGTACCCACTGATAGGCCGTAGGAGACTGTTCATCAGGCAGGGCTACATGGTAGCCTTGGAGAAGTTCACCCTGGAAGCTCTCCTCCCAAGGTAGAGACCGACTTGGGCACTGGTCGGAATCCACAGCATGCCCACGCACACAACAAGTGGTGCAGAACCTCCGCAACCACCTCTTACCGGGAGTCCAGCTCATGGTCTGGGGCTTGGAAACTAGCAGAGAGATTGCGTCATCTAGGAGAGCTAGCTCATGCTTTCTCTCTTCTTCTCTTCCTTCCTCTCTGCTTCTCTTTCTTTTCTCTCTGCTTCTCCGGCTTTCTCCTCTGCTTCTCTTTCTTCTTTCTTGCAGGCGCGCAGCAGCCTGCTTGCGCCTCCTTTAGCCACTGGTCAAGTGCTGGTCCAGTGTAACCAGCCTCCTTGCCCAGAGTTATGAGGGCTCTGAGCTTCTCTAGCTCTCTGGCAAAGAAGTCGCGGGTAGCAGGGGAAGACATTTCCCTTAGGCGGCAGTAGAGCTCGGGAGGGAAAATGAAAATAATGGCCAGGAAAGGGGGTTTGTACTGAATGGAATAGGAGTGCCTACTGTGGAAAGTGGCACTCACTTGGAAATGGGTTCTGCGACGTGGTAAGGAAAAAGTCTGAAAAGACTGGGTGCTCGTGGCACTTTGTGGATGGCACCTTCTGATGAGGTGAAAAAAATCGAATGCAGTGTCGCGGCGTACGTCACACTTAAGGGCGTTCCTAAGTTGGGAGACGCTGGAATGGGCTACCTGTAGGTCCAATACAGGTGCACGGCACTTATGAGGAGGCGTTCCTTGGTTCAGTGATCCAAAATGGTGGATACTCTATAATGAATTGAGCGTTCCGTAGGACGGACACGCAGGTATAGGGCTACCTGTACGTCTGTACAGGTGCGCGGCACTTATGAGGAGGCGTTCCTTGGGCAGCACTAGTAGTGCTGGTATTGCGGCACTTTGGGGAGGCGTTCCCTTAGCATGGTCCGAAAGATTACTGATCCTCGTAAACACGGACATTAATGATTGGGGCGTTCCGTAGGACGGACACGCAGGTTGTCAGCCACTTAGGGCTGGTATTTGCGGCACTTCTGGGAGGCGTTCCCTGTTGAGTGTTCCGAAGGATCACTGACCCCTTTGTACACAGGACACACTAATTAATTGGGCGTTCCGTAGGACGGACACGCAGGTTTGGTCAGCACGTAGGGCTGGTATTGGCGGCACTTCTGGGAGGCGTTCCCTTGTTTGAGTGTTCCGAAGGATCACTGACCCTTGTTACACGGACACACTAATTATTTGGGCTTCCTTCCGTAAGGACGGACACGCAGGTTTAATGGCTACCTGTACGGCCTGTACAGGTGCAATGGCATTTATGGAGGCGTTCCTTGGAGCACTGGTATCGTGCTGGTGTGTCCCGGACACTACCGGCAGTATACTTAAATATACTGAAGTGAAATGGCACTGCTCATGGCAGAGTGGTAATAGTGGAGGAGAGAAAGTAAAAGGTGGGAGTACTTCAGCAGCCAGTCGATGGACAGTGTCAAGAATTAGTGGCACTGTAAAATGGTAAGACCTGACGTGCACTGGTGGTGGCCAGTCCTAAACTGGTAACGACTTCCCTGTCTTGGAAGTAATGAATTGGCGTGGCACACTGTGCGAATTGTGCTTGCGGTATACGCAAGTCTTTCGTGATAAAGAAAATGAAAAGACCACTCGGGCAACGACAGGTAATGGAAATTCTAGAAATGCTCAGTCCCTCGCTGAAGTACTCGGTAAATGAAATAAATAAATGCTTGCAAACTGCAATGGACACAGGCGCGTACGTATCACGCTGTGTAAATGAAAGACACAAGAGACTAAAATAATGTTAATTCTGCATGCTATAATTAATGGTAAGATGTAGTACTCTTGGCTTCGTGAATACTGAGTTCTGGTTTTCTCTCTCTCTCTTCTCTCTCTCTCGGATCATCGTGTAAAAAAATCGGAGAGGGTGGAAAAATGATATGTGAATGAACTCCCTTATATTTGAATTGAACTACTAATGTTCGTTTAATATGACGCAACTTGCGTTAAATGATTTACTTACGTTAACGTTTTTAATGAAAGAATTGCTTTTGGATAACGTTTTATGAAAATGATAACGCGCTCGTGTTGAACGATTTTTACGTTAATGTTAGCGGCGGTTGCCGCTTTATGAAATGATTTGCGTTTCAATATGAATTTTACAAAGACGCGTTTTACGTTAACATTCTTGTGATTTACTCTACTTGAGATTTACGTTAACTTTATGTAAGATTACTAGGTCCCCGTGAACAGTGAAATGACGGTAAGGATTTTAAAACGATGTTAGCAAACAATTGTAAATGAGGTTACGTTTAGTGCGAAGTGAAATGAAATTTTCGCTCAGCGCGCGAGTGAGCGATGCGAGGTGAAACACGTGAGGCGAGAAGAGCGGTTAGCACCACGGTGTGCTAGCATTGATGGCGAATCAGCTGATTCTCTGTAAATGCGAAGGCCATTTACAACACAAAATACTACTTTCTTATTCAAGGCGAATTACGTTAATTTCTCTGGCAGGACGATAGATACTAGTACCGAGATCGATATTATTTACGTTAAAACTTCGAGACTTACGTTACTTTGCTTAAATTGTTTAGATAATGTTGAAAGGGGAAACAAACATGGCTGCCGCTGTGAATGAGACGAAGGTTGGTTGAGACCGCGCAGGCGCGAGAATGCTCTAAGCTGAATTTAAGCTGAGAGGTAGCGGTTACCAACACTTGGAATGAAAACTAAGTTAAAAATGGATACCCTAACATATCACAGACAAAAAAATTGTACACTTCTTTTGCCGTAACTATTAGTAAAACACTCCTAACTAGCTAGGCTTTCAAACACAGCAATAAACCCTGGCAAAGCACTTCCTAGTTTTGATCTGGTTCTTTCTGGCATCTATTCTACACACGTGCTCTGTCTCGTCCGACGAGGACAGCACAAAGTAACAGAGAATTCGCGGGGCAAATTGTTTGCTCGCCGCTAAAATAAAGCTCTGGCGCGTTCGCCGTTACAATAATAAGATTTCTACCTACGCATTTGTTTAACACACTTCTACAATAAAAATACTTAAACGTACCTTAAGCTAACATTGGTTATAGAATAATCATATTAATGAATGGAATACCTTACCGTGAGTCAGTGTGTCTTCTTTCCCTGCAAGTGTGCTTGATTTACGCTTTCTAAAATAATTTACAGTTTACGTTTTACAACGGATAACGCGATTTACAAGCTTTTTAAGCAAGCTAGGTTCAATCCAGGCAAGATTCGCCAATGTTACGTATATAGGGCCTTGTGAGAGACTAGATACGTAAACGGAAGTAATTTAGGGATTTCAAGAGGGAATTGCTTGAACTTACCGTAAACTTTCTTTAGAGGAAGGTCGCAGAAAAATCAGCTCGTTACCTTTAAAAAAAAAAAAACTATTTTTATTTACAAAAAGGCCCGTGCTGGCCTGGAGAAAAGTTAAATGATATTGGCCCCCACGTTGGGGCTTATAGTCTCATTCAATTCAAGCTGATTTTCATTCACTTGGGTTAATGCACACTTGCGGCAGAGAGACGGCACGTGACTCATGGAATCTGGAAAAGAATCCCAGATTAAACGAGATAAAAGGAAAAATGACTTCTTGCTTTGATTAATTAATTCTCTAATACTGGGGAGAAGGAACTTTTAAGGTTTCACTGAAGTATGCAATGACTCCATTGGTCTGGGACGATCACACAAGGGGAAGCATGCGGCCATGAGGCAGTGAGAGGGAACAAAGGGATGAATTCCTTTTGTTGCTGGAAATTGAATTGGGAGAGTGAGGATCACAATGATAATAGGTTGGGAGAGACTGGCAATATGCTGTTCCACAAGACGTACCTGGATGTCGTGTTCAGTGTGGACCTTTGAAGAAAATGTGGCTCTTTGTAGGAAAGTATGGGGGCCCCTTTGTCTGAGGCCTGGGTCATCGGCGCGCCACTCACGCCCTGGGTAGGCCTAAAGGAAGGCAGGTAATTTGACCTCTGTCCGAGATCACGTCTCGCAGCCGACTGAGACAGAATTCAGTTGGGTTGCTTGGGGGTTGGAGGTCAGCTTAACCCCCCCACGATCAAAGGCAAATCCTGGAAAACAAGCATACAGCCAGCAGAGGGGTCACAGGAAAGAGAGCTTAAGGTATAGGTCTAAGAAGTACCAATCTGCCTACACCCTTCCCTTTTGAGATACGTCCCTACAGCTGATAAAAGACTCTTTTCCCCCAACTGGGGAACTTCCTATCTCTAGCTGGCGGGTTTTTGGGTTTCCCGCGGTTACTAAAAATCAGCTGATATCTAAAGAAATGGCTGCCGTTTTCCAAATCAAATTATTTAGTTAATTGCTGGGTAGACGAACGATCTATAAACGTCACAATATGCATATTTTATATATATACTATATATATATACATATATATATATATATATATAATATATATATATATATATACATATGTATAAGAGAAGAAAGACAAAATAGTTAGTGAGAGGAAGGCTGTAAGGTGGGTAGTACAGAGAAGGTCGGGGAGTGGTGGGAGTTGGTGGTGGGGGTTTGGGGGTGGGGGTGTGGTTAGCTGTCGTTTAATATCTAATTCGCTCTACCTTGGAATGAATATATTTTCATATATGTTAACCGAAGGGGAATTTCTTAGTCAATAAGAAATTTGTCGGCTCACGGACGCGAACCATCGAACCCAACAAATTCAGGTCGCACAGCGAAGCTTTAAACCACTAAAAAAATTCCCTTCGGTTAACATATATGAAATTATGTTAATTCCGAGGTAGAGTGAATTAGATATTAAAGGACATTTGTAGCTCGATGTATAAAATATAGTATATATATATATATATATATATATATATATATATATATGTGTGTGTATATATATATCTAGTATATATATATATATATATATATATATATATATATATATATATATATATATATATATACACTTTCACGAAATAGCATTCTTGCTGAATGGAAGATTCGGCACATTAATCGGATTTCAGGACACCCTTTCTAATCCTATTTTTTCCTTTATTCATCT
>NC_061107.1:89082618-89092618 GCF_015104395.2 Macrobrachium nipponense
ATAGCTATGAAAACTGAATCTAAAAAGTGTGAAATCAGAAAACCGTAGTAGAGTGTTGCATGAAGTAGACAATATTGAACAAAAATGACTTGAATGACATTTTGAACTTTCTGTTCAAAATCTTAATATGAAGTTGAGAATTTTGATTCATTTTGCCCCATGAAGGCTTTCGTAAGAAACACGTCACTGTAACTACAAGACTATTTACAGATATTAGTGAGAGAGAGAAATTACGTAGCAAATTTCATAGCTGCTGAATGAATGAGCTATTTTTTCTGGAAAGATGAAAGGAAACAATAAAACCTTTGTTATTAATTTTGATGCAGAAGTCAGTAATAGAATTCAGTGTGCATGGGTGAATTGGAAAAAGTCATCGGGGATACTTTGTGACAGGAGGATCAGTGGAAAAGTTAAAGGAAAGTTTTATAAAAGCGTAGTTAGGGCAGCCATGCTCTATGGGACAGAGTCTTGGCCAATAAGGAAAGAACAAGAAAGAAGAATGAACAGAAGTGGCCGAGATGGGAATGATGAGGTGGATGTGTGATGTCACGAAAAGAGATAAAATCCGGAATGAATTGATCAGGGGGACAGTTCAAAGTATTAGAGGTTTCAAAAAAAGCTCAGGAAAGAAGACTCAAATGGTTTGGTCATGTCATGATGAAGGAAGATGAACACGTATGTAAAAGGGATTATGAACATGGAGGTGGAGGGCAGAAGAAGGAGGGGAAGGCCAAAGTTCAGGTGGAAAGATATTGAATGGCATGAAGGAAAGCTGTCTAAGAGAACAAGAAGTACTGGACAGAGGAAGATGGCGAAGGATGACTAGAAACAGCGACACAATATAGAAATGGGAAAAGCTGAAGACAAAGAAGAATTAATTTTGATTGATTAGAATACTGTGGAGAAAGAGCGAGCAAATCTCTGTTGAGAATTTAAGCCAAATTACTTCACTTAGGACGAGAGAGAGAGAGAGAGAGAGAGAGAGAGAGGAGAGAGAGAGAGAGTTTCATTAGACGAACAGGTTGATCCCAGCAAAGCCACATCGCTAAAGAATATGATCGCAAATTGAATTCGCCTAATATATCCTTCACAGGAAATCACATTAATTCCCCAATAGATCTACGGCCAATCTGATACCAAATTTGTCTAGATAGGGACTTGTGAATAGAACACGACCGTGTCTCAGCAGACATTAAAAAAAAATCGAACATTTAGCATGGTCTGTAGATGGTGTTATAGACATTCCAGTGGCTCTAGATATGAAAAAAAAAGGTTTTCCAACCAATGATCCAGCCTGTCAAACTTGAAAGAAAAGATGATGCTTATCTTTTTAAGAGAGGCTTTTGATGCTACTTCAAAGCGCCGTCCAGGATTGCCTTTATTGTTTCGACCTTTCACAAGAGCTGTTTATGAATGTGTGAGTTAACGTTGTATTTTTCTTGTTTTTTAGTTTATTCTTATCATCTTTATAACTACATAACCGTTTCTTTTGGCCCTTATTTTCACCTCGGAAGTTCTCTTCTTTTTAAGCTTTGCTAGGCGTAATAATAATAATAATAATAATAATAATAATAATAATAATAATAATAATAATAATAATAATAATAATAATAATAAGAGGCTGAAGTAGCTCCGGGCCTCATGCAGAAGAGTGTGATCTTAGAAACGGCGCACATAGTAAGAAAAGTGATGGACTCCTAAGGAGGCAGGATGCAACCCGGAACCCCACACTATAAATACCACCCAGTCGAATTGAGGACTGTGATAGAGCAAAAAAAAAAAAAAAAAAATAATAATAATAATAAATAATAATAATAATAATAATAAAAAACTATGCTAGTATGAAAAATTATGGATTCCTAAGGAGGGCAGGACTGTGATAGACAAAAATAAATAAACAAAAAATAAATAAAGATAAATAGATAAATAGAATAATAATAATAATAATAATAATAATAATAATAATAATAATAATAATAATAATAATAATAATAAAAATAATAAAATAATAATAATAATAATAATGTTCTAAAGGGTTCACAATAATACAAAGTGTTAAGAGTCCGTGTATAAAAAGCTATCGAACCCTTCCCTGGGTTCATCTTCAGTCAAAAAAAATGAAGATGAACCCAGGGAAGGGTTCGGTAGCTTTTTGTAAAGTCTTAAAAATTATACACGGACTCTTAACACTTTGTATTATTGTGGACCCTTTAGAACATTATATATACTCTCTCGATAGAGAGTTTTTCCCTACAATAATAATAATAATAATAATAATAATAATAATAATAATAATAATAATAATAATAATAATAATAATAATAATAATAATAATAATAATTATAATAATAATTCCAAGGTATACTTCCGATGTTGGAGACTGTACTGTTCTTCTACAGCACTAAAGCAGAATCTCTATTCTACAATGATGATAATATATGAGATCCATTTTGAATAAGGAACGAATAACAGAATAAAATTGACGTTGAACGGACACGCGACTGTTGCATAACAAATATAAATTTCCACCAACTTCCGTCTCTCCACTTGACAGGAAGCAGCCTTACTTCCTTTTATCATTATTTTATTTTTATCGTACAATCGGACGTATTACGCACGAATCTTAGGTCGTAAAGGTTTATCTCTTATCCGGAAGTTATCTCGACGGAAGAAACACTCGGAACCTCTTCATAAAGAGAGAGGGAGAGAGAGAGAGAGAGACAGACAGAGTAAGAATTTACTGATAAGATTAATCGATACGATGCAGAAAAAAAATCACTGGCGCACTTCAGATAACTATCTATGACGTCATTCGTTATCTTCTTCATCCCGTCATCTTCTGCGGTTCAGTCGAGTGATGTACGATAATTATTCAGCTGGGACAGTGGAACAGCAAACATCTATACTATATGAATATTCTCCCGTAATACTTTCCTGAAGGATAAGAACCACAAATTTCTGCAATCTCTCACAAGGGTGTGAGGAATTGTATGTTCTCGTCGGGTTGGAGCAAAAAAAAAAAAAAAAAAAAAAAAAAAACATTGGATAGAATGTGTTCCATTTTATTTCTTGCTTATAGGTATTGCTGGAGGAATCTGCAATGAAAACTAAGCTCATTGCCATCAGTAATTCTGTTTTATTATTCAGTATATACCCAGTCTCAATTAATCCAATTTCAGTTAGTACCGTGACCTTCTTTGCTAATTATATTCTAATGTATGTGAATATCATTAAGGATCTGTGAATTGTCAGCTGATAATTATTTTTCTTAAGATTCAACATGGTTTTCTCACTTTAAAGGAAGTGACATTTACTTTCAGAATCTAAACCACTGATATTCAAGCAAGGGAATCCTAGCCCCACTGCTGCATGTTTTCATCTCTTACAAATATTTCAACGTAAAAATGCAGGCTTCAGCCGCAATTACCGAACACGTTTGGCGCCGAACTTAATTCGTGTAAAACCATAATCTGATGATATTCTTCAAGATTGCTCGATTTTCGTGTGTGTGTGTTTTTTTTTTTTTTTTTGAAGCATGATGTTACACTCATACACATGTAATATCCTTAAATCCTCTGTAGAAAGATAAGTGAAACAGGGACTTGGAACAATTACTACTACGAAAGTACTTCTTCCAGGTCCCTGTTTCATTTACCTTTCTACCGTGGATTTAAGGATATTCTCAAGGACGTGCTCCTTCGGGCTACATTGGACATGTATGTATATACATATATATGCATATATAATGTATTATACATATACTTTATATATATATATATATATATATATAATATATATATATATGTGTGTGTGTGTGTGTGTGTGTGTGTATGTGTATAGCGCGTAAGTTAATTACATTGTATTGAGCAATACTTAAAAACAAGAGCACCTCTTTGGGTTAAGCTCTAGACCTTTAGTCTAACTTTGCTGTGCTTGCAAGCAAGCAAGAAGCTTGTTCACCTTGTTTTCTACTACGCTTCAAAAACCGAAGGTCACGATCTATTTGTTGTCAAGATCAGAGGACCGTAGCCTCTTTCGTACCTTGAGTCTGAAGGCTGAGCAGCCCAACCAGTCTGGTGGAGACCACCAAAGGAGCCTTGCTTTAATTAGAATCTTGAGTTTACCTGGGCATGCGGAGACAACCTTAAAATAAGGCGCGATTCTGCATCTCCGTTATCTCTTTTAGAACGAACAACTGATAAGTGAATCGTTCTTTTATTCAAATGAAACGGGATTTTAAGGTTTTGATATCCGCTGCTATTTGGGGGCTTAATCATGGTTCATTACTTGGCCATACGCCGAATTAGGGAGGTGAAGCCCGCGTGACTCAGGAGCGACATTTGCATATAATGTGAGTTTCCCTCTCTCTCTCTCTCTCTCTCTCTCTCTCTCTCTCTCTCTCTCTCTCGTTTATGTGTGCATGCGTGTCAATGCTTATATTTGTGTGGATCCAAATCAGTGTCCAAATGCAGTGAGTGTTAATACGTCAAACCTTTTAGCGTTTCGTCACACCACAAAAACTTTTAGATTCATGAGGACGAACCTGATAAGCCCTTAACAGTCACCATGACTTTCTGTCTCACGCCAAAACTCATTCAGATTTCTTTGACCTATGAAATACTTTTCTTCACTGTCGCACAAGTTTTTTTTTTTTTTTTTTTTTCTTTTTGAGCATCAAGTTATATGAGCCCTTTTCTATTAAATTTATTAATAGAAAATGGCTATAAATGTAGTACCTTTCCGTCATTTTTTTTATTCTTATTAATTTTTCATTGATTTTTTTGGTTTATTTAATAACAAGTAATAAACCAAACTGTATGCGGATGTTTTCAATGCGATATGAATACCAAGCTCAAAGTCTGAAGTTATCTTTGTAGCCTTATTTTTCCATTTACCATAAAAAGCGCTGGGAGAAAATGGTCATTTCCCTTTATGCATGCAAACAGATCTACAGGATAGTAACTTAATCATTCAGTCCGCTAACTGAAAGCATTTTAATAACTGAAAAGTCTACAAATCCCTCAAACGTATAGAATATAGGCCTAAGAAACGCAAGTTGAACTGAACAACATGAAATCTTTGTGAGCAACATTTACAAAATTCATGAATATTTCATCATCAGTAACCTACGATCAATCAACCCGTGATCGACGACCATGTATCAATAACCTCACATCAATCCTCAATAACCCATAATCAGTAACCTCATATCAATAACCTATAATCAATAACCATACATCAGTGACTGCACATCAATAATCCATCCATATCTACTCATGTTTATGACTGATGACCTTTGAAGCCCCTTTCAAAAAATCTTTGCATGGTCTTCGATTTCTTGAATATTTGGATTTGTATAAAACAGTTATCTGGAAGATTTGTGAAAGAGTAGTACTATGAGAGCTTGCGTGAAAATGGAATTCAAATGTTCCATTAAGAAAACTCGATGTCATTAATGTTTTCAGAATTAGAAAAAAAAACAGCAAAAGCTTTATACATTTGAGAGAGGTTTTCGCTTAAAAAATATTTTAGAACGGCAATTAGTTATTTAAAGATATTGATAAATATTATTGTCTGTTTGATATACATGGTAAAAAGTTACTCAGAAATAACATACTTCACATAGTGTCGGGACAAAAAGAAATGTTCTGTTAACTATAAGTACTTTTCTTATGTTACCAGTAATTGCGTCTGAACATTTTATCTCAACATGCTTTATAAGATGCTCTGAGAAAGTGTAAAAATCTAAATCAGAAGTGAAGGAAATATCGACTACAATCAGTAAATACAATCTACGAAGATAACCCTTTGAGTATCTGAGCACATAACGTTGAGATGGGCGTCGCCAAGAACTATCAATCTCTCTCTCTCTCTCTCTCTCTCTCTCTCTCTCTCTCTCTCTCTCTGGGCCGTCGAACTGGTGTATTTCGACACCAAATATGGCCTTAGGAATACGTAAGGTAAACCAGCATAATCACGACTAATAACCAGCGCCCTCACCTTCGGGCAACGTAGGCATATAGGCAAAAGGGCGGGGCCTACGAAACCAAAACATCGGTGATGTCATCCCTTAAAATATCCAGCCAATCAGGCGTGACCTGGATGGATTTCCACCAATCAGAACCAGGCATGTAATGCCACCAATGGAAATCGCGTGAATGAGTCGACTGTTCTCCTTCGCTTTATGTAAAAAAAAAAAAAATAAACAAACAAATAAAAAGGCTGTTCGGTTCTCCTAATTAGATCTGTAATAAAGGCGCTTATCATGGAAAGGAAAGGAAGTGGACGAGACGGAGATAAGGTCAAGGAATTGCTTAAGACTGTTTGTCATTCTCTCTCTCTGTCTCTCTCTCTCTCTCTCTCTTAAAAACCCTCCACCCTTGTGGCAGGACAAACAAGCATGCCAACCCGCACCCCAGAGGGTTTCATATATATAAGGCCACGCAGTCTTTCAAACTAAGGCAGGCGAGTCATCGCCGCATTCCCGCTACTCGACAATTACCATTCCTTTACCAGAAAGTAAAACGATAAATCCGCCAGGTTGCTTGATCTCCGAGCTCTTGTTTCAAGGGAGCGTTCAGCGCGCCACCGCCTATTTTGCCCAAAAACCGACGCTCGTGAACTAACAATAACGGCCAATGAATGTGTAATAGATTTTCATTTTTTCTTTATTCTTAACCTCATCGCTCGTCGAAACCGAATTTGGCCAACCGTTAATGCTGATGTTTGCGTTAACAAACAACGGATTAGACAGAAACAGGTCGTAAAGGTTGGAACCAATAAGGTTTACGCATCATTTTTGACCTAATGGTCTCTTGGGGCTTATCGCCTCGTGCTTGGCGATTCAGTGAGAGATGAATCATGGCGGGTTCCCACGAGGTGAGGTGAGGAGGAGATGGGCATCTTGCATGACGCCTCTTTTATGACTCTCGAACAAAAGAGAATTTTGGGATGATGACGGAAGGATATTGTGGACTCCTCTCTTCTATTGTGACCTGTTTACTACTTGGTCGGCGTCCATCTTTCTTTCTTTATTCATCTTTACTATCAGCGTTGATCGTTCAAACAGATTACTACGTTGATCTGTCAATGAAAAATTCTGCTTTTCGTATATGCAGACGCTTCCCTCCCGTAATTTGTTATGGGTTCGCCATCGATTCATGTGTGATTTTAGAACCTAATTTGAATAGGAAAACAGTTACAAGCGTGTTATTATTATTATTATTATTATTATTATTATTATATTATTATTATTATTATTATTATATTATTATTATAAAGGGTTAGTTTATCCAGACCTCTGAGCCTAATAAAGGCAATACCCGGGCTAGTTAGTTGCAACCTTAAAAAGCAACAAATATCTAAAGGCGCAGGGTAATCATTCCAGTAGCAGCTGCTATCTCTCTCTCTCTCTCTCTCTCTCTTTCTTTCTTTTTTAAGTCTGCCTTTCTTTAGCAAGAAGCCGACACGTTCCAACGAGTGACAAACTGGTTCAAACAGAGAAAATTCTGTTCCAGCAGAGATGATCTTGTTCCAGATAAGAAAAAAAAATTCTGTTCCGACAAGAGTCGTATTTGTTCAAAAAAGAAAAAGGATCAGTTCCAACAACAAGCGGGCCTACCGTGCCTACAAAGAAAGCTCAGCCATAACAAGAGAACCCCTAGATCCAATAAATGAAGGTCGTATAAGTGTGTATATTTATGTATATAATACATATATATATACAGTATAAAATACATATATATGTGTTTATATTTATCCATTTATACATACATGTATATATACATATCTATGTGTATATATATACAAAAAAAGCTCAGCTATAACAAGAGATGCCCTGGATCCAACAAAAGAAGTTTCTCTTCCAATAGACACACATTCTCTATCAGACAACTTAAGGCCTCACTCGAGGAAATAAACACACACTCACACGTATACATATATATACTCAGGTGTAAATGTAATAGCCCCAATGCCCTCTTAACTTCTCAAATTCTTTGTTCTTTTTTTGGATACGCTTGTCACTACAAAGCCTCGAGATCCAACTTCAAAGAAATATGAAAGAAATCATGATGTCCGGGAGCGGTCAACGAACCTGCGATACCATAATCACGACGAGGCCACCTTACCGACCTGACCACATATATATGTACATATACATATATGTGTATAAATATATGTATATATATATACATATAGTATATATATAGTATGTATAAACACACGTGTTCGTAAACCAAGAATATCACTTCAAAATAACTATCTCTCACTAAAAGTAACGATTCACTCTTTTTAATGAAGTACGGAATGATAACTTGAAAACCAGAGGTTAAGAACATCAGCACAAACTGAGAGTATTTTGAATAATTTCCTTGCTGTTTTCCTTTCTATTGTTTTCTTGACTTTCTTGTGTGTTTGTTCTAGACAGTTTTATCTTCCCTCCTCTAAATAAAATGTCCAGAACAAAGAAATATTACCTGTCCTGTTAGAGGAAGGCAAGGTAAGCATGTTCCTTACTACTATAAGTTATTGCAAATTAATATTTACAAATATACTGGTATCACATGCATTATGTGTATGTTCGTGTGTATAATAGTATACATAAAGGAGTATATTGAACATGAAGACAACAGACCAGGAACGGTCACAGAAAGAGAAAAAGAGTAATTGGTAAAAAGAAAAAGGCAAGCAAAGGTAAAACGAACACAAGCACATATATTAATGGAAAAATTATGCAGATCAAATTGCAAATGATGGGCGGGGTCGTCTCGCAAAAGCAATATATTATCATTTGTGTTATAATGCTGCATTAATCTCGCCATTAAAAAAATATCAGTGGAAGTTGTACTTCCAGAAAGCGATGCCGGGAAAAAGAACTAGTTAATTCCTCGCGAAAAAAAAGGGAGAAAAAAAACTCTAATTATTTTGCGAAAGAATGCGGCTTTTTCATGAAGGGATGGTTAACAGTTTTTGCTCTCCTTATAAGTCAAATAACTATTTTTACACGCAATTGTCCTCGATTCCATACAGCATTTGACTGAAAGCTAAAATAATCGTGAATTGTAGAAACCGAAAGCCATAAAATCACATTTTTATTTATATACTTGTTTTATTTTTTTATTTTTTGGTAGAAGGTGTAAGAATATTTAGAAACTTTCGTCCACTGCCTTTATCGTTGACGATTTTTGTACGTTGATTTTTTCTTCCCTAATTATCAAGAATATAAATATGATCATTAAAAAGTACCCAGAATGTATAATGTATTCCCCAAAACGCCATAAAATCAAAACCAACGTTTGTTTTAACGTTGGAGATTTCTGTAAAGACATAATCACTTATCATAATTATTATATCAGAAAGGTTAAAAGCACTTAAAAATCCTCTGTCCATTGCTGTCGATGCTCATCGGGGACATAAGATTCGAGGTGAGTACTTTCCGGTTTACAGTATCATAAGATTAGAAATAATGCAAAGAGATAATACAACTATTTTTATAGTAAACCAGAATGAATATATGTTGTTGATTCCGAAGCCACAGAGGGAATATTCTCTAACAAAACACTCTGCCCGATGAAATCGACAAGTCTCTCCTAGTAAAATATAAACAAATCATTTTCTTTGTAAAGCATCGACCATAAAAACTATGCTAAAAAAGATTGCGAAGATTTTTAAGGACTGGATGAGCCGATATGAATGGCTTATAGATGTGCAGACATTGATGTATCGTTATTGATTATAGTTATTGAACTCAGGTTATTTACATACCATTTACGCGCATTCTTTCGGGGGTTACGGAAATAAACTGGCAACTACGGATGCAACGCATACAGTTGCCGTCACGAAAGCTACAGTTCGAGCTGACGTAACTACAGGCTGCTACAACCAAGCATGCACCCACGCACAAAAATACGAAGTAAATCATTTTCTTCAAATAACTGAATGCCGATGAATAAAAAAAAAAGAAATAAAACAGGCTCATAAAATAGACAAGTAAACATGA
>NC_061107.1:89097618-89102618 GCF_015104395.2 Macrobrachium nipponense
CTTTTATTTCGAATATTCACCTTGACGATATTCCACTGAAGTAATTTTTTTTATTTCGAATATTCATGTGGAAGTCATTTTTGTATTTCGAAAATTCACCTTCCCAGGTATTGTATCCAGTCTCATCTATGTCTTTGATGTTGTTCCCATCTGGTAGCTTTATCCCTTCAGTTCTTTGTTACTTTGCCCTTTTGTATGTTGACTAAGGTGCATTTTTCTATTCCAAACTCCATCCTGATGTCCCCAGATACAATTCTTACAGTCTGTATTAGGGTATCTATTTCCTTGATGCTCTTACCATACAGCTTGATGTCGTCCATGAACATCAGATGGTTAATTCTGTTGGCTCTTTCCTTGAGTTTGGTACCCTGCATCCATCTTCTTCAGTACTATTGTCATGGGAATCATGGCTATTACGAAGAGTAGTGGGGACAGTGAGTCGCACTGGAAGATCCCTCTCCTGATATTAACCTCTGCTAGTCTTATTCCGGAGCTTGTAAGTATTGTATTCCAGTTGCGCATTGTATTTTTGAGGATGCTGATGGTGTTTTCCTCTGCCCCATATATTTCAGGCATTCTATTAGCCATGTGTGTGGTATCATGTCGAAGGCTTTCTTATCTATTCATGCCATACGTAGGTTGGTTTTCCTTCTCCTACTGTTATTCTTTACCATTTTGTCTATCAGGAGCTGGTCTTTTGTGCCCCTACACTTCCTTCTGCAGCCTTTTTGTTGGTGGGGGATGGTGTTTGTATCCTCTAGGTAGTTGTATAGCCTTTCGCTGATGATACCTGTTAGTAACTTCCACATTATTGGTAGGCAGGCGATAGGCCTGTAGTTACTGGCTATATTTTCCTTACTCTTGTCTTTCTGTACAAAGGATGTTCTTCCTGTGGTCATCCATTTGGGTGCATGGTGATTTGAGATATAATGCTGGAGTTGTTCTGCTATGCGTGGGTGTAGGGCCTTGAAGTTTTTGAGCCAGTATCCATGGACTTCAACGGGACCTGGGGCTTTCCAGTTGGCATTTTTCTTTAGTTGGTGTCTGACTGTGTCTGTCATGATCTCTGTGAATCTTTGTTTTATTCTCCCTGTTTCTTCTTCCTTGACTTCCTGGAGCCATGTTGCATGTTTGTTGTGTGATACCGGATTGCTCCATATGTTTTCCTAGAGTCTCTTAATTGGTTCGGCTTCAGGAATTTCTTGGTGGTTGTCGTCCCCTCTTAGTTGGCTATAGTATAGTCTTTACTGGTTGGTTGCGAATAGTTTGTTCTGTTGGTATCCCTTATTCCTGTTCACGTACCGTTGGATCTTATGTGCTTGCCTTAAGCCTCTTTTTGTTACATCTTCTATTGTGTTTGTTTTAGGCTCTCCCCCTCTCTTGTACTTTGTATTTCTCGTTGAGTTCCTCCCTTGTTTTCTTGCTTCTTAGCCTTTTTTCTGCCATCTCTTTCAGTTTACTCAAGTCAGATCTCATCACCATGATTTGCTTTTCCAGGCGCCTTTTCCAAGGAGGTTGCTGTTTTGGTTTCTGTTGGGTTGGTTGTGTTGGTGGTGTTGGTGTTCGTATCCCCATCAGTTAAGCTACTAATCTTGCTCCTGCATATGCCAAGTTATTTGGTTTCTGTGATACTGGTGGTTTGTATTATGCCCATTATTTCATTGACCTCACTTGTTTTCTCCCTTAATTTCTTGTGTTGCAGGCTTTCATGGAGCGGATCTTTGTTCTCTCTGTATCTGGCTCCATCCATTGTCTAATCTTTTCTACCCATTCCGTCCTCTCTGTTACTTCGTCGGTGTTTCTTCGCGTGTCGTTGTTTGATACCTCATCCTCCCTGTCGTCTTCTGTGGCATCGTCTCTCATTTCGTCTTCGTGTAATTCGTTGTCGTGTGACATTTCCCTTTCCAGTTCTTCTCTTTCTGTTGGGGAGAGCCAGTTCTTTTTCTTTATGTTCCTTACTTGGTCTGCCAGCCTCTGCTCTGTATGGGGGGTGGTTATTCCTCTCATTCCAGATGTTGACCAACCTTCTTCTATATCCTCTCTCCGTCGGGTTGCTTCTGATGAGCATCTCCATATTCCTTATTTTCTTCTCTGTCATTTCTTCCTTTGGTTTGCTTCTGTAGCTCAAATCCCAGGCAGTTGGTTGCTGTCGTTGTGGTGGTCAGTTGCTGGATGACGACCTCCAAGTACCTGACCGTCTTCCCCTTCAATTGGGTTAAATACCTGGCTGCCGGACGAAGCTCCTCAGTTGCCAGAGGTTCCATTTACGTCATTGTCGTTTATTCCTTCATTTCTTTCCATCATTGCTGAGTTTTGCTATTTAACCCATAGCTGGACTCTACCCCATCAGCAGATAAGGTACTCATTTACAGCTGAGTAGACTGAGGAAATTATGGTAAAGATCCTTTCCCAAGGAATCAACGCCGAGGAGAGCGGTCACCCATCCAATGACTGACCAGCCCCAATGTTGTTTAACCAGTCCATTGACGACCTAACCCACTCTGCCACGGCGCCACATATTGTTGTTATTATTATTATTATTATTATTATTATTATTATTATTATTATTCAGAAGATGAACCCTATTCATCCGGACAAGCCTAAAGAGGCCATTGACTTGAAATTCAAGCTTCCAAAGAATATAATGTTCATTAAGAAGAAGTAACAGAAGGCAAAGGAAACACAGAAAGAAAGAAGAGGTCCTTATCAATAAAGGAATAGATTAGCAAAATTCATAAATCGATAAAATGTAAGTCTATTATTAAAACAGAAGGAGAACTATATTAGAATGTAACACAGATAATAATACTGCTATTGACACTGCTGTTTTTTCTTCTGTTAATATTATTATGTTGCAATTATTGTTATTACTGGTTTACATTTATCTAGGTAACTTTACACAAATGATAAATATCGAACAAGTAAACGCATGAAATTAGTAGATGTGGAGAAATTACTTTTAAATAAATGAGCTTCAAATCAAATCAGCAGTATTTGGGAAAGGTTTGTAACAGAAAAGTCAATGAATAGCAAAAACTGTAAGTATTAAAGGCTCAGTTATCCCCGAGATGATATCAAAGTTAACGCATATATATGCATATATTTAAATAAATAAAATAAATAAATAAATATGTATATATAATCTATAAATGACTATATATACAGTATATATATATATATATATATATATATATATATATATATATATATGATATATATATATATATATATATATATATATATATTATATAACTGTATATATAGTCATTTATATAAATATATATACATATTTATTTATTTATTTATTTATTTGAATATATGCATATATATGCGTTAACTTTGATATATATATATATATATATATATATATGTATATATATATATATATATATATATATATATATATTATATATATAAAGTATACTCGTATGTGAATATACCTTATCTCTCCATTTGAATATATACCCATATAATTCTCGCTCTCTCTCTCTCTCTCTCTCTCTCTCTCTCTCTCTCTCTCTCTCTCTTTCTTTTTGTGACTGCGGATTTGGCTAACTGCAGATCGTCCTCGCTCGTTCTTTTTTTTTTTTTTTTTTTTTTTTTCCTAGAGTGGACATGACACCAGTCTGACTCCCCACCCTACAAACACGATCGCGAAAGTAGGTAGATCGAGAGTCAGCCTTAGTGTTTACTTCTCTCTTCTTCCTTGACCTTTTGCGTTTTGGGAGAGATCTTTTGTTCACTACTACCCTCGTCTTCCTGAAGAGGGCCGCCATGTTTGTCTATTCCCTGTTGGTGACTCTTCTTCAGGGCCTAAGGATGGGAAAGGTAATGGGGCTATTTTTAATGTTTGTTGAGTGGTTATGTATAATCAGAAGCTGTAAATTACATCGAGTGCTACTCCAGTTATAAAACTTTAATACTAACGAACACTCCAAGTGTGAATTGATTATTTCAATTTCCTATAAATCTTGAACAAGGACTGATATAGACTTTATTAATGTCTTTGGGTTGAAATATAACCTGAGAGTCCAAGACGCCATCGTTGTCTCTGCGGTTACTGTGATACTATGCATTTCAATTTCCCTAAAAATCTATCCAAAACAAGGAATGATATAGACTTTATTGATTCCTTTGGGTCCAAGACGCCATCGTTGTTTCTGTGGTTACTGTGATATTATACAGCTTAACTACCATGAAAACGACTTGAACGGTCGATTTTCTCTCGTATCTACAAGATCCAATACATTAATAGCTTATAAGCGCGGATAAGGCTTCTCGCTAGAAGTCTTTAGAAATCGCGGCCAACAGCATGACCTTTCAGATTCCAGATATTGCCATTACAGACTCTTACTTTCAGAAATTTAATTAAAGCAATTCATCAGAGAAGTGAATGGTTTAGCGAAGCGATATATCTGCTCTCTCTGACATAAATGTTCCTCCAGAAACACAGTGGTAACCTGTTAAGGGGCTTCCACCCAACTCAATGCTGACGATTAATTATAGGTGCTGGAAAAGTAACGAAAACGACGTATATACCTTAAGGAGAACTGAGCAGAATAATACCAAGAAAACAAAACAAATAGAAAAAAAAAAAAACGAGAGGCGATAGATAGCCGTCTTGCCTTCGCCGGGTAGTAGACCTTATAAAGGAAACAGCAAGTAATCGTAAGCTTCATTCATCCTGACAAACGTGGAAACGCAAGAATCGCCGGGAGAAGGCGAACAATAACACAGAAATATTCAAAGTAGAAAACACCCACGGTCACTTGACCTCGCCATACGAAGTGGCATCGTTCAACTTAACTCATGGGCGTTAACTCTTTAAGGTAGACCATAACTGCCGGTATCATATTAACGAAGTCTTTCCCTCGCCGTCCTTCTTCTTCTTCTTATCTTACGTAAAAAGGAAAAGGAGAGGAAAGGAGGAACACTGTGTGGAAAGGAGAAATAATCGATTCGTAGATTATTCAGCGTTCTGAAAATTGGGTGGTTTTTGA
>NC_061107.1:89107618-89132618 GCF_015104395.2 Macrobrachium nipponense
AAATGTATATACGTATGTATGTGTGTGTGTATATATATCCTATGCGTGTGCGCGTGTTTATATATATGTAATATATATATTATATGTGTACCGTATATATATATATATATATATATATATATTATATATATATATATATATACATATAACAAATATATACACATATATATAATATATTTTTATATATATATATATATATAGATACATATATAAAATGTATATATATATATATATATATATATATATATATATATATTGCAGAATGGATTACTCCAAAGTTAAGAGAACTCAAAAGTAAATACTAAAAGCTATTTGGAGTGTGGAAAACTGTAAGCCTTACCTAAATCGTACAACATATGCTGGTTACTCTTTACCTTCATTTCACTATTTTGTGAGTATGATAATCCTGCAGAATTCACTGATCAACTTTAAAATCTCATCCATGCTCAAGGTTATAGTAGTAAATGAAATACCACCAAGTACTAACTACTGGACAACAGATGAAATCTCTTGTGCAGACTAAATGCTCAGGTGACTGGGTATTGTTCTCATAGATGATTTATAGCTGATCCTTCTGAATAGGTTTGGGTTTGGAAAGAGTTGGAGTGATAATATAGTCTATTATTTAACTGTTAATGATATAACATGATTTTTTCCCGTGACGATATACTGATTCATTAATTTCATGGGAAATTCTAAAGAGAGAGAGAGAGAGAGATGAGAGAGAGAGAGAGAGAGAGAGAGATGACGCTTTCGACACAATCGCTTTACAACAAGTCCGATGGCCTTAAATTTAAAACCAAAATGAAAATGCTTGCCAGAGACCAGTAATTCTTAAGATAAAACATTCATATATTTTTATCTTGATTCTTTTTTTTTTTTTTGTCCTATCAGTCACGTATGATTTTTACGTTATATTTCAGTCTATAGAGCAGTATGAATAGCACGCGCCAGATAATCTTTATTCAGCAATACACAAAAACACGTAATTACAACTGAATGAAGATAATAAAAAATTGGACACTACAAGCAAACGAAAATGATAGCTTGAACAATGAAGTCCACATTCTTGCCCACTAGGTCATTCATTAACTTTCTCTCTCTCTCTCTCTCTCTCTCTCTCTCTCTCTCTCTCTCTCTCTCTCTCTCCAGTAAAGAAGCAGAAAAAAAAAGTAATGCTGATAACAATTATCACTGTCATTAGGAAAATTCTTATTTCTACCATTTAGTTCTTCGTTGGTGTTCTTGCTCGATTTAATGGTAAATTTATAATAGAAGAAGAAATAACTTTAAAAAGGGCCCTTAATTAACTCCCAGGCGCCGCCTTTGAATATGTATGACGTTTCATAGCGGAGATTAGGTCCCTCGGTTAGGGAGCCCATATGGGAGTCCTTGCGGGTATCCTACGCATCCCGGGGCAGAGCATTCTCACGGATATCCTCAGGTTTAGGATGAGAGAGAGAGAGAGAGAGAGAGAGAGAGAGAGAGAGAGAGAGATAGAGATGAAAAAACACGAAATGTAGAAGGATGTATTTCAGATAACGCACAGAAACCTATAAAGTTATCGATGTCATGAAAGCACCATAACAAAGAATAATAATATCGTTGGTTTTGTGTCTACCGTTTCTTCTTAGAATTATGACAAAAATAAATCAATGAAATAGCTATTGATTACTCTACTTCTCACCACCCCCCTTCCCCCCACCCCCCACCCCCACCCCCCTCCCCCCTTTATGATTTTTTTCTTTTCTTTTTTGCATATATCTAGAAAGAACTTTTCTAAGAACTAGTTTTTCCTCAGCTGGAAATGATGAACAATAATGATTAAATTGGGTATCAGCTTATGAAAATGATATTAGTGATGGGTACGAACTGACATTATATTCCAAATTTTTCGCTTACTTGGGGAGGTGAGCCTACAAACTACTTTGTTGTTGCTGTTGTTTTTGATAAGCAATGTTAGGATAGGATATTTATGATTTATTCATCAGAATGAAAATGTAACAAAATATAATTTGCATCCTAAACAGTAAAGAAAAATTGTTTCTATAAAATATAGCTTATTTATTTTAATTTTGCTGGTGAAACAGGCTCTATTTGACCATAGATTTAGCACGTTTTAATTTGCTTTAAAGTTAGGAATATAATGTTTGCTACTTATGCGTGAGCAGAAAATCTTGCACACGTCCCGAGTAAGCTAAAGGTCGGATCAGGCCTTGTTTATGTAAAAGTACCTCTGCAACCTGGACCCATCACTCAAGCTCGTAACAAGATGCCAATTATTTTTTTTTTATTTTGTCTTCTAATTTCTTGGAAAAGTTATATTTTGATTTTGCTGTAACTTATGGTAAGGCTGCAGTGAGCAATGAAAAATTTTTTCTTCACACCCTAAATCAAATGTTTCGAGAGACTGATATGTCGGAAAATATTTGACAAATGCATATATATATATATATATATATTGATATATATATATATATATATATATATATATATATATATATATATATATATACTGTAAGAGAATATGAATATTCGCTTACAATTGACGTGCAAGTATATTTACTCACATTTATATTACACACACAAACACACACACTCACACACACGCACACACACACACACACACACACATATATAATATATATATATATATATATATATATATATATGTGGTGGTGTGTGTTGTGTGTGTGTGTGTGAGTGTGTGTGTGTGTGTGTGTGTTTGGTGTATATATGTGAGTAAATATACTTGCACGTCAATTGTAAGCGAATATTCATATTCTCTTACAGTATATATATATATATATATATATATATATATATATATATATATATATATTATATATATATAAGTAATAAACAGAGAACACGTGTGGAACAGAAATGATTTTCAGACTCCCACTGGGATCGAACCCAGGTCTTTGAATTGGTAGCTCCTTTGCCTTTCGGTTGAAAGACCTAGCTTCCTTCGATTCCGATGTGAATCAGAAATAAACAAACATACATATATATACTATATATGTGTGTGTGGTTTTGTCGAGTGTAATATAAAATGTGAGTAAATATACTTACACGTCAATTGTAAGAGAATATTTATGATTGACGGCCATGGCCAAGAAACAATCATCTCTCTGACAAAGGCAGCCATAAAACTTCGAATCGCTCAGCCATCGAGAGAGAACATCATTACACTGACATCGCCTCCGATCTCGGAGTCCATTGCCTGTGTTCCGTGTCTAGACCAGCCATTACAGATGCGGAACACCTTTACGTTCTCTGTTAGTGTTACGTGAAGCTCGCCAATCAAAGAGATGTGTCATGTTCGGGGCTTTTATAAAGGGGGAACAAGGGGTGCTATTGAAAAGAAAAAAAGAGAAAAACTGGGAGAATCCCATAACCTGGGTATGATCTGTTGCAAGGTGGGGTCACCCACGCATAAGGTGTGATAGCCCCCAACACCCCACCCCTTTCTCTCTCTCTCTCTCTCTCTCTCTCTCTCTCTCTCTCTCCTCTCCACTGGCCACCACGAATCACGAACACGACCAGACAATGCTCGCGCGAGAAGGATAACTTAGAATCCAGTACCCCTCTTTAGGAAACCTGACAAATATGCATTGCCCATAGAGGTCAGCTCGGCAGTGACATGCTCGCTGACGACATCCACAGCAATAGTCCTTTCCTCAACACCACAGTTTTTACCAGAAAGGTGTTCTCACGCTGTCAGGAGATTGAGTTTTGAGACTCTTCAATAACTGTCACAGTTTATGAGAACTTTTATATCAACTTTGTTGTTCATAACTGTTTGAAAGAAATTTTCATGAATGCAGTGAGCCATATGAACACAGACAGTTAAAAAATGTAGTTATTCATAATTAAGCCAATCATCTTTAAGCCTTTCAGAATTATATATTTCTACCTTTTCTGTACATTTATGGCATAAAATATTGGCAAAGAAATAAACAATAAAAATTATCTTGAGTGGTTGAAACAGGACTATGGACTTAGTTTTGACGTTCCTGGTATTCGTGTCCCGCTACAAAATAAAGTTTTGCTGAGAGAGCTAATATTTATTCAACTTCTGACAAGTATTTACAACGTGAACATGACAGCCCGTCGTATCAGCACAGAATATAATAGCAGCTTATATAGCAAACACCTGTGCGTCGACTGTGAAAGTAATTGGTTCTCTGACACCTTTGCTTAACCACTTTCGAATTGTTAGCTCAGAACTATGTACTTGAAAGAGAATTTTTATTCTGTGTAAGGACTTCACACGAATTACTAATAATGGAGTTTCTATTGCAAGTCCATTTTCTTACCGGTTTCAGTTGTCGTATATTAACCGAAAAACTGTAATTTCGCCCTTCGGTAATGCATTCTTCAATGCGCTAACGTACCATGAAAAAGAGTTCGTTTGAAACAGTTGCATTTGCCACGAAAATGGATGACGTCAAACAAAAGCATTTGATAGAGCGGTATTCAGTCACCAGCACCAGAGTTACATGTGTTATGATGACATGTTACAACTATATTAAGGGAACCGCAAGCCAGTCTTTACTCAGAACTAGGTGGAAAGAGAAATGGTACGTTCGTTACATCTATATGTGAGGACAAACTTCATGCCTCAATTGACATCCATAAACGATCTTCCAAACTTTTAAAAGAGCTACATTTCATATGTGAGGACAAACATCACGTCTCATTTTGACAACAAACCTCCAGACTTTCCCAACTTTTAAAGGAGCTACATTTCATATGTAAGAACAAACTTCACGTCTCGGTTTGACACCATCCACACCTTCCAAACTTATAAAAGAGCTACATTTCATATGTGAGGACAAATTCACGCCTCAGTTTGACAGCCTCCAGATCTTCCAAACTTTTAAAATTCCTACATTTCATAAGGGAGGACAAACTTCACGTCTCAGTTTGACATCCTCCAAATCTTCCAAACTTTTAGAAGAGCTACATTTCATATGTCAGGGAAAACTTCACGTCTCAGTTTGAACAGCCTACCAGTCCTTCCAAACTTTTAAAAGAGCTACATTTCAGTGAGACCCAAAACTCCATCTCAGTTTGACTCCTCGATCTTCCAAACTTTTAGAGCTACAGTCATATGTGGGACAAACTTCACGCCCTCGGTTTTTTGACTCCTCCCAGACTTCCAAACTTTTAAAAGAGTAACATTTCATATGGAGGATAAACTTCACGCCTCAGTTTGACATCCTACAGATCTTCCCAAACTTTTAAACGAGCTAACATTTTCTATGTGAGGACAAACTTCAGCCTCATTTGACCCCTACAATCTTCCAAACTTTTAAAGGAAACTAACTTTCATATGTGAGGATAAAACTTCACGCCCTCAGTTTGAAAATCCTACAGATCTTTCCAAACTTTTAAATCTGGGTACATTTATGTTGAAGGATAAAACTTCAGCCTCGTTTGAAATCCTACGATCTTCCAAATTTTAAAAGAGCTCATTTCATATGACAAACTCCACATCTCAGTTTGACATCCTACAGATCTTCCAAATTTTAAAAGTTTTAAAAAGTACAACTTTATGATGTGAGGACAAACCTTCACCGGACCTCAGTTTGACATCTCCCAGATCTTCCTAAACTTTTAAAAGAGCTACATTTCATATGTGAGGTGATAAACACTTCACGCCTCAGTTTGAACCATTCATACAGATCTTTCCAAACTTTTTGTAAAACGCGTACATGTTCATATGTGAGGCGACCAAAACTTCATTGCCTCCAGTTTTGGACATCCTAAACAGATCTTCCAAAACTTTTTAAAAGGAACTAACATTTCAGTTATGTGAGGATAAACGTTCACGGCCTCAGTTTGACATCCTACAGATCTTCCCAAAACTTTTAAAGGAAACTACATTTCATATGTGAGGATAAAACGTTCATGCCTCAGTTTGTGCATCCTACAGATCTTCCAAAAACTTTTAAAAAGAGACTACATTTCCAATCTGGTGAGGAAAAACAAAATTCCACGCCTCCAGTTTTGCTGACATCCTCCAGATCTTCCAAACTTTTAAAAGAGCCTACATTTCATCATGGTGAGGACAAACTTCATGCCTCAGTTTGTTGACATCCTACCAGATCTTGTACAAACTTTTAAAGGAACTTACAGTTTCATTATGTGAGGATTTAAACTTCACGCCTCAGGTTTGACCCCCATCCTACAAGCTCTTCCAAAAACTTTTAAAGGAACTAAACATTTCCATATGTGGGAGGATAAACTTTCATGCCTCAGTTTGAAACATCCTACAGATCTTACCAAACTTCTAAAAGAGGTTTACATTTCATCTGGATGGAGGATTAAACATTCATGCCCTCAGTTTTACATCCCCAAAGATCTTCCAAACTTTTCTAAAGAAGCTACCATTTCACATGTAAGGACAACTTCACGTCTGAGTTTGAACATCCTTACAGATCTTCCAAACTTTTAAAAAAAGAGCTACATTTCATTTGTGAGGACAAACTTCAAGCCTCAGTTTAACATCCTCCAGATCTTCCAAACTTTTAAAAAAGCTACATTTCAATGTGTGAGGACAAACTTCACGTCTCAGTTTGACAGCCTCCAGATCTTCCAAACTTTTAGAAGAGCTACATTTCATGTATGAGGACAAACTTCACGTCTCAAGTTTGACAGCCTCCAGATCTTCCAAACTTTTAAAAAGAGCTACATTTCATATGTGAGGGGACAAAACTTCACCGCCATCAGTTGAGAGCCTACAGATCTTCCAAACTTTCAAAAGAGCTACATTTTCATATGTTAGGACAAACTTCACGTATTTCAGTTTGACAGATTTACTTTATTACAGATATTCCAAACTTAAAAGGGCTACATTTCATAAGAGAGGACAAACTTCACGCTTCTGTTTGACATCCTATAGATCTTCCAAACTTTTAAAAGAGCTACATTTCATAAGTTGAGGACAAACTTCAAGCCTCAGTTCGACTTTCTCTACAGATCTTCCAAAACTTTTAAAAGAGCTCATTTCGTAAGTGAGGACAAACATACGTCTCAGTTTGACAGCCTCCAGACCTTCTAGGACTTTTAAAGGAGCTACATTTCATATGTGAGGACAAACTTCACGTCTCAGTTGACAGCCTCCAGATCTTCCAAACTTTTAAAAGAACTACATTTCATATGTGAGGACAAACTTCCCGTCTCAGTTGAAAGCCTCTAGATCTTCCAATCTTTTAAAAGAGCCACATTTCATATGTGAGGACAAACTTCACGTCTCAGTTTGACATCCTCCAGATCTTCCAAACTTTTAAAAGAGCTACATTTCATAGGTGAGGACAAACTTCATGCCTCAGTTTGACATCCTCCAGATCTTCTAATCTTTTAAAAGAGCTACATTTCATATGCAAAGACAAACTTCACGCCCTCTGTTTGACATCCTCCAGATCTTCTAAACTTTTAAAAGAGCTACATTTCATATGTGAGGACAAACTTCATGCCTCAGTTTGAAAGCCTCCAGATCTTCCAATCTTTTAAAAGAGCCCCATTTCATATGTGAGGACAAACTTCACGCCTCAGTTTGACATCCTACAGATCTTCCAAACTTTTAAAACAGCTATATTTCATATGTGAGGACGAACTTCATGCCTCAGTTTGACATCCTCCAGATCTTCCAAACATTCAAAAGAGCTATATTTCAATGTGAGGACAAACTTCACGCCTCAGTATGACATCCTACAGATCTTCCAAACTTTTAAAAGAGCCATTTCATATGTGAGGACAAACCTCACGCCTCAGTTTGACACCCTCCAGATATTCCAAACTTTTAAAATTCCTACATTTCATATGTAAGTACAAACTCCACATCTGAGTTTGACATCCTACAGATCTTCCAAACTTTAAAAAGATCTACATTTCATATGTGAGGACAAACTTCACGGCTCAGTTTGACAGCCTCCAGATCTTTCAAACTTTTAAAAGAGCTACATTTCTTATGTGAGGACAAACTTCACGCCTCAGTTTGACAACCTCCAGATCTTCCAAACTTTTAAAAGAGCTACATTTCTTGTATGAGGAGAAACTTCACATCTCAGTTTGACAGCCCCCAGATCTTCCAAACATTTAAAAGAGCTACATTTCATATGTGAGGACAAACTTCACGCCTCAGTTTGACATCCTACAGATCTTCCAAAGTTTTAGAAGAGCTACATTTCATATGTAAGGACAAACTTCACCCTTCAGTTTGATAGCCTCTAGATCTTCCAAACTTTTAAAAGAGCTACATTACATATGTGAGGACAAACTTCACGTTTCAGTTTGACAGCCATCAGATCTTCCAAACTTTTAAAAGAGCTACATTTCATAAGAGAGGACAAACTTCACATCTTAGTTTGACATCCTCCAGATCTTCCAAACTTTTAAACGAGCTACATTTCATATGTGAGGACAAACTTCACGCCTCAGTTTGACAGCCTCTAGATCTTCCAAAATTCTTAAAGAACTACATTTCATATGTGAGGACAAACTTCACGTCTTAGTTTGACATCCTCCAGATCTTCCAAACTTTTAAACGAGCTACATTTCATATGTGAGGACAAACTTCACGCCTCAGTTTGACAGCCTCTAGATCTTCCAAACCTTTTAAAGAGCTACATTTCATATGTGAGGACAAACTTCACGTCTCAGTTTGACAGCCTCCAGATCTTCCAAACTTTTAAAAGTGCTACATTTCATATGTGAGGACAAACTTCATGTCTCAATTTGACATCCTTCAGATCTTCCAAACTTTTAAAAGAGCTACATTCCATATGTGAAGACAAACTTCACGTCTCAGTTTGACAGCCTCCAGATCTTCCAAACTTGTGCAAGAGCTACATTTCATATGTCAGGGAAAACTTCACGTCTCAGTTTGACAGCATCCAGATCTTCCAAACTTTTAAAAGAACTACATTTCATATGTGAGGACAAACTTCACGTCTCAGTTTGACAGCCTCCAGATCTTCCAAACTTTTAAAAGAGCTAAATTTCCTAAGTGAAGACAAACTTCACACCTCAGTTTGACAGCCTCCAGATCTTCCAAACTTTTAAAAGAGCAACATTTCAAATGTAAGGATAAACTTCACATCTCAGTTTGACAGCCTTCAAATCCTCCAAAATTTTAAAAGAGCTACATTCCATATGTGAGGACAAACTTCACACCTCAGTTTGACATCCTTCAGATCTTCCTAACTTTTATAAGAGCTACATTCCATATGTGAAAAAAAACTTCACGTCTCAGTTTGACAGCCTCCAGATCTTCCAAACTTGTGAAGGAGCTACATTTCATATGTCGGGAAAACTTCAGTCTTCAGTTTGACAGCATCCAAATCTTCCAAAATTTTAAAGCGCTACATCCATTATGTGAGGGACCAAACTTTTTCAAACACCTCAGTTTGAACCATCCTTCAGATCTTCCAAACTTTTATAAGAAGCTTACTTCCATATGTGAAAAAAAAAACTTCACGTCTCAGTTTGACAGCCTCAGATGTCTTCCAAACTTGTGTGAAGGAAGTACATTTCATATGTCAGGGAAAAACTTCACGTTCCCCCCCGTTGGACCGCATCCTGGATCTTCCAAACTTTTAAAAAAACTACATTTCATATGTGAGGACAAACTTCACGTCTCAGTTTGACAGCCTCCAGATCTTCCAAACTTTTAGAAGAGCTACATTTCCTAAGTGAAGACAAACTTCACGCCTCAGTTTGACAGCCTCCAGATCTTCCAAACTTTTAAAAGAGCAACATTTCAAATGTAAGGATAAACTTCAAATCTCAGTTTGACAGCCTTCAGATCTTCCAAACTTTTAAAAGAGCTACATTTCCTACGTGAGGACAAACTTCACGCCTCAGTTTGACAGCCTCCAGATCTTCCAAACTTTTAAAAGAGCAACATTTCAAATGTAAGGATAAACTTCAAATCTCAGTTTGACAGCGTCCAGATCTTCCAAAGTTTTAAAAGAGCTACATTTCATATGTGAGGACAAACATCACGTCTCGGTTTGATATCCTACAGATCTTCCAAACTTTTGAAAGAGCTACATTTCATACGTGAGGACAAACTTCACGCCTCTGTTTGACATCCTACAGATCTTCCTAACTTTTCAAAGAGCTACATTTCATATGTGAGGACAAACTTCACGCCTCAGTTTGACATCCTACAGATCTTCCAAACTTTTAAGAGTTACATTTCATAAGTGAGGACAAACTTCACGCCTCAGTTTGACATCCTGCAGATCTTCCAAACTTTTAAAAGAGCTACATTTCATATGTGAGAACAATCTTCCCGCCACAGTTTGACAGCCTCCACATCTTCCAAACTTTTAAAAGAACTACATTTCATATGTGAGGACACACTTCACGTCTCGGTTTGACATCCTACAGATATTCCAAACTTTTAAAGAGATTCATTTCATAAGTGAGGACAAACTTCACGTCTCGGTTTGACATCCTACAGATATTCCAAACTTTTAAAAGAGCTACATTTCATAAGTGAGGACAAACTTCACGCCTCAGTTGGACATCCTACAGATCTTCCAAACTTTTAAGAGAGCTACATTTCATATGTGAGGACAAACTTCACGTCTTAGTTTCACATCATACAGATCTTCCAAACTTTTAAAAGAGCTACATTTCATATGTGAGGACAAACTTCACGCCTCAATTTGACATCCTACAGATCTTCCAAACTTTTAAAGAGATTCATTTCATAAGTGAGGACAAACTTCACGTCTCAGTTTGACATCCTACAGATCTTCCAAACTTTTAAAAGAGCTACATTTCATAAGTGAGGACAAACTTCCCGCCTCACTTCGACATCATACAGATCTTCCAAACTTTTAAGAGAGCTACATTTCATATGTGAGGACAAACTTCACATCTCAGTTTGACATCATACAGATCTTCCAAACTTTTAAAAGAGCTACATTTCATATGTGAGGACAAACTTCACGCCTCAGTTCGACATCCTACAGATCTTCCAAACTTTTAAAAGAGCCACATTTCATAAGTGAGGACAAACTTCACGCCTCAATTTGACATCCTACAAATGTTCCAAACTTTTAAAATAGCTACATTTCATAAGTGAGGACAAACTTCACGCCTCAGTTCGACATCCTACAGATCTTCCAAACTTTTAAGAGAGCTACATTTCATATGTGAGGACTAACTTCACGTCTTAGTTTGACATACTACAGATCTTCCAAACTTTTAAACGAGCTACATTTCATATGTGAGGATAAACTTCACGCCTCAGTTTGACAGCCTCCAGATCTTCCAAACTTTTAAAAGAGCTACATTGCATATGTAAGCACAAACTTCACGTCTCAGTTTGACAGCATCCAGATCATCCAAACTTTTAAAAGAGCTACATTTCCTAAGTGAAGATAAACTTCACGCCTCAGTTTTGAGCGTCCAGGATCTTCCAACTTTTTCGTAAAAGAGCAACATTTCATATGTAAGGATAAACTTCACGTCTCAGTTTGACAGCCTCCAGATCTTCCAAACTTTTAAAAGAGCTACATTTCATATATGAGGACAAACTTCACGCCTCAGTTTGACAGCGTCCAGATCTTCCAAACTTTTAAACGAGCTACATTTCATATGTGAGGACAAACTTCACGTCTCAGTTTGACATCCTGAAGATCTTCCAAACTTTTAAGAGTTACATTTCATAAGTGAGGACAAACTTCACGCAACAGTTTGACCTCCTACAGATCTTCCAAACTTTTAAGAGTTACATTTCATAAGTGAGGACAAACTTCACGCAACTGTTTGACCTCCTACAGATCTTCCAAACTTTTAAGAGTTACATTTCATAAGTGAGGACAAACTACACGCCTCAGTTTGAAATCCTACAGATCTTTCAAACTTTTAAAAGAGCTACATTTCTTATGTGAGGACAATCTTCCCGCCACAGTTTGACAGCCTCCACATCTTCCAAACTTTTAAAAGAGCTACATTTCATAATTGAGGACAAACTTCACGCCTCAATTTGACATCCTACAGATCTTCCAAACTTTTAAAGAGATTCATTTCATAAGTGAGGACAAACTTCACGTCTCAGTTTGACAGCCTCCAGATCTTCCAAACTTTTAAAAGAGCTACATTTCATAAGTGAGGACAAACTTTACGCCTCAGTTCGACATCCTACAGATCTTCCAAACTTTTCAGAGAGCTACATTTCATATGTGAGGACAAACTTCACGCCTCAGTTTGACATCCTACAGATCTTCCAAACTTTTAAACGAGCTACATTTCATATATAAGGACAAACTTCACGCCTCTTTTTGGCATCCTACAGATCTTCCAAACTTTTAAAAGAGCTACATTTCATATGTAAGGACAAACTTCACGCCTTAGTTTAACAGCTTCCAGATCATGCAAACTTTTAAGAGAGCTACATTTCATAAGTGAAGACAAACTTCACACCTCAGATTGACATCCTACAGATCTTCCAAACTTTTATAAAATCTACATTTCATATGTGAGGACAAACTTCACGTCTTAGTTTGACATACTACACATCTTCCAAACTTTTAAAATTCCTACATTTCATAAGTGAGGACTAACTTCACGTCTCAGTTTGACATCCTACAGATCTTCCAAACTTTTAAAAGAGCTACATTTCATACGTGAGGACAAACTTCACGTCTCAGTTTGACAGCCTACAGATCTTTCACAGCCTCCAGACCTTCCAGACTTTTAAAAGAGCCACATTTCATAAGTCAGGACAAACTTCACATCTCAGTTTGACATCCTACAGATCTTCCAAACTTTTAAAAGAGCTACATTTCATATGTGAGGATAAACTTCACGCCTCAGTTTGAAAGCCTCCAGATCTTCCAAACTTTTAAAAGAGCTACATTCACATTTGAGGACAAACTTCACGTCTCAGTTTGACATCCTACAGATTTTCCAAACTTTTAAAAGAGCTACATTTCACATATGAGGACAAACTTCACGTCTCAGTTTGACAGCTTCCAGATCTTCCAATCTTTTAAAAGAGCTACATTTCATATGTGAGGACAAACTTCACGCCTCAGTTTGACATTCTACAGATCTTCCAGACCTTTAAAAGAGCTACATTTCATAAGTGAGGACAAACTTCACGTCTTAGTTTGACATCCTACAGATCTTCCAAACTTTTAAAAGAACTACATTTCATAAGTAAGGACAAACTTCACGTCTCAGTTCGACATCCTACAGATCTTCCAAACGTTTTAAAGAGCTACATTTCATAAGTGAGGACAAACTTCACGTCTCATTTTGACATCCTACAGATCTTCCAAACTTTTAAACGAGCTACATTTCATAAGTGAGGACAAACTTCACATCTCTGTTTGACATCTTACAGATCTTCCAAACTTTTAAGAGAGCTACATTTCATATATGAGGACAAACTTCACCTCTCAGTTTGACAGCCTCCAGACCTTCAAGACTTTTAAAAGAGCTACATTTCATATGTCAGGAAAAATTTCACGTCTCACTTTGACATCCTACAGACCTTCCAGACTTTTAAAAGAAATACATTTCATATGTGAGAACAAACTTCATGTCTCAGTTTTTGACAGCCTCCAGACCTTCCAGACTTTTAAAAGAACTACATTTCATATGTGAGGACAAACTTCACGTCTCAGTTTGACAGCCTGCAGACCTTCCAGACTTTTAAAAGAACTACATTTCATATGTGAAGACAAACTTCACGTCTCAGTTTGACAGCCTCCAGATCTTCCAAACTTTTAAAAGAACTACATTTCATATGTGAAGACAAACTTCACGTCTCAGTTTGACAGCCTCCAGATCTTCCAAACTTTTAAAAGAACTACATTTCATATGTGAAGACAAACTTCACGTCTCAGTTTGACATCCTACAGATCTTCCAAACTTTTAAGAGAGCTACATTTCATAAGTGAGGACAAACTTAACGTCTCAGTTTGACAGCCTCCAGACCTTCCAAACTTTTAAAAGAACTACATTTCATATGTGAGGACAAACTTCACGTCTCAGTTTGACAGCCTCCAGACCTTCCAAACTTTTAAAAGAGCTACATTTCATAAGTGAGGACAAACTTCACGTCTCAGTTTGACAGCCTCCAGACCTTCCAAACTTTTAAAAGAGCTACATTTCATATGTGAGGACAAACTTCACGTCTCAGTTTGACAGCCTCCAGATCTTCCAAACTTTTAAAAGAACTACATTTCATATGTGAGGACATTTCATCCCTCCAGTGACAGCCTCCCGATCTTCCAAACTTTTAAAAAGACTACATTTTCATAAGTGAGGACAAACTTCCCGTCTCAGTTTGAACAGCCTCCAGATCTTCCAAACTTTAAAAGAGTACATTTCATATGTGAGGACAAACTTCACGTCTCAGTTTGACAGCCTCCAGATCTTCCAAACTTTTAAAAGAACTACATTTCATAAGTGAGGACAAACTTCACGTCTCAGTTTGACAGCCTGCAGACCTTCAAAACTTTTAAAAGAAATACATTTCATATGTGAGGACAAACTTCACGTCTCGTTTGACAGCCTCAGATCTTCCAAACTTTTAAAAGAAGACTACATTTCATAGTGAGGACAAACTTCACGTCTCAGTTGACAGCCTCCAGACCTTCCAAACTTTTAAAAGAGCTACATTTCAAATAAGTGAGGACAAACTTCACCGTCTCAGTTGGACAGCCTACAGATCTTCCAAACTTTTAAAAGAACTACATTTCATAAGTGAGGACAAACTTCACGTCTCAGTTTGACAGCCTCCAGACCTTCCAAACTTTTAAAAGAGCTACATTTCATAAGTGAGGCAAACAAATTCACGTCCTCAGTTTGACAGCCTCCAGACCTTCCAAACTTTTAAAAGAGCTACATTTCATAAGTGAGGACAAACTTCACGTCTCAGTTTGACAGCCTCCAGACCTTCCAAACTTTTAAAAGAGCTACATTTCATATGTGAGGACAAACTTCACGTCTCAGTTTGACAGCCTCCAGATCTTCCAAACTTTTAAAAGAACTACATTTCATATGTGAGGACAAACTTCACGTCTCAGTTTGACAGCCTCCAGATCTTCCAAACTTTTAAAAGAACTACATTTCATAAGTGAGGATAAACTTCACGTCTCAGTTTGACAGCCTGCAGACCTTCAAAACTTTTAAAAGATATACATTTCATATGTGAGGACAAACTTCACGTCTCAGTTTGACAGCCTCCAGATCTTCCAAACTTTTAAAAGAACTACATTTCATATGTGAGGACAAACTTCACGTCTCAGTTTGACAGCCTCCAGATCTTCCAAACTTTTAAAAGAACTACATTTCATATGTGAGGACAAACTTCACGTCTCAGTTTGACAGCCTCCAGACCTTCCAGACTTTTAAAAGAACTACATTTCATAGGTGAGGACAAACTTCACGTCTCAGTTTGACAGCCTCCAGACCTTCCAGACTTTTAAAAAAGCTACATTTCATAGATGAGGACAAACTTCACGTCTCAGTTTTACATCCCACAGATCTACACTTTTAAAAGACAAAATTTTTGCTTGGAATGTATCATACACACTTTGACGTATGTGTCATTTAATGTTTATAAACCAGGCGTGGTCTGACCTCCAGCTTAATCGGGACGCTTGCAAGATTTTCCCACTGACCCATAAGTTGCAAACATTGTATTCCTAACTTAACGGGAAGTGGTCTTTGTAAATAATACTCGTGATTAGTACGACTCATACTGACAACAAGGATCAAATAAAAAGGACACAAATTAAACGTTTTCATATATTCTCAGTTATAAGTGGAAATCCAAAATAACTGAATAGAATATAGCCTCAAAATTCAGTGCATCAAATAAATTCAAAAGTGCTAAAATCTACAGTCAAATATCCGGTTGTTTCACCAATGAAAATTTAAGAAATAAGATAAATTTCATCAGAAATATTTTTTCTGTGCTGATTAACATGCACATTACTTAGTTTTACATTTTCATTCTAACATATAAATCATAAATATCATATCTCAAAATTCCTGTATCTTCTACTCAATACGAAACACCTTTTCAGACCTTTTTAGGCTTTCCTACCCCGGCCCCCACCCCAACAGGAACAACAACAACAACAACACAGTAGTTTATAGGCTTACTAATCGAGTAAGCGAAAATGAGACCAAAAAGATTTTAATTTTAGGGTCAGGGCCTATCTTGTGCGATACTATGACCAAGAAAAGGAACCACTCTAGAATAGGGGAAACCATTTATATAAGAATCTCGGAAATTAGGCATATCGTTAGAATCTGGAGACAGAATGATACGTGAATCTGGACAAAGAATCATATTATAAAACAGCAAAAGATGAAAACACTAGAAACTATGAAAATTGACCATGCAGGGAAAGCGTTATTTTTGAAACTACGAAAGAATACATAGTTGAAACAATTAGAGTCTATAAAAGATAAATAAGAATATGGAAAACGGAACCTCTCCAAGTCTATGAAACAACGAATCAATTTAGAATTTCGGAAGGATGAGGCATTGATAACAATAAGAGAAGAATCAGAGAAAGGACATTGAAAAGAATCAGAGAAAGGACATTGAAAAGAATCAGAGAAAGGACATTAATAGGAACCAGAGAAAGGACATTGAAAAGAATCAGAGAAAGGACATCGGTAAAAATCAGAGAAAAGAGTTGATAAGAATCAGAGAAAGGACATTGATAAAAATCAGAGAAAAGAGTTGATAAGAATCAGAGAAAGGACATTGATAAGAATCAGAGAATGGACATTGATAAAACTTAGAGAAAGGAGTTGATAAGAATCAGAGACAGACACTGATAAGACTCAGAGACCAGACATTGATAAGAATCAAAGAACAAACATTAATAAGAATCAGAGAAAGGACATTGATAAGAATCAGAGAAAGGAGTTGATAAGAATCAGAGAAACACTGATAAGAATCAGAGACCAGACATTGATAAGAATAAGAAAAAAGAATATTGAAAAGACTCAGAGAAAGGACATTGATAAGAATCAGAGAGATGACATTGAAAAGAAACAGTGAAAGGACACTAATAAGAATCAGAGAAAGGACATTGATCAGAATAAGAAAAAGGACACTGATAAGAATGAGGGAAAGAACAATAATAAAAATCAGAGAAAGGACATTGAAAAGAATCAAAGAAAGGTCATTGATAAGAATCAGATAACGGACAGTAATTAGAATCAGAGAAAGGCCAATGATAGGAATCAGAGAAAGTACATTAACAAGAATCGGAGAAAGGACATTGATGAGAATCAGAGAAAGTACATTAACAAGAATCGGAGAAAGGACATTGATGAGAATCAGTGGAAGAACATTGATGAGAATCAGAGAGCAGAAGGCAACGCGAAAACTGAGTGATAAGCAGAATAAAGAAAGGATAAAACACGCTAAAATACTGAAAGGACAGAGACATCTCCAAACGCAAGACAGGTAGAGAATCAATATTATCATCATCTGTGTTATGAACTAAATATTCCAAGTGGGTGCCATCGCTTGGCCGCAATTTTCATCGGCTCTTTGGGTAACAGCGTTTTATGATATGTAGAAGATGACCGAGACGATGGTAGATTATAACCCTCGTCCGTCGATGATTACAACACCAAAATATGGAGCATTGTCTAAGTGCTTAGCTAAAAGTGTCTCGTACTTTGTTATGCGTTCTGTTTCTTTAGGGGATTATGTCTGTTGACAGCGAAATATAAATACGTACTTTACAACATGTTCTGTTTCACTAGGGAATTATGCCTGTTGACAGCGAAATAGAAATACGTACTTTATAACATGTTCTGTTTCGTTAGGGAATTATGTCTGTTAATGATGGAATCGAAATGATAATAATCGTCATAATCAAAAAAAGTTTTATTATCATAGTTATTATTATTATTGCAGCAAAGTTGCGAGCAAACTTTCTCCCCTAAAAAGGCAGAACATATTATAGGGTACTTGACGTACTTCGCCCGTAAATATTAAACATCTACTGGATTTTTTTTTACAAAAAACGGTAGTAATATACCGTCGTTGTATTTAGTAGCAGCATTTACTATAAAACATTTATCTCTGTAATAGTTACCGCAAGAGCCAAGGAAAATTGTAACAAAACGATCGCACTTTCTGGGGATATCAATTTATCACACAGATGATAAACAGGTGTCCTCATGACATAAATCCAACTTGTCTTATCTTTCTATCTAATTGTTCATCTACACACACACACACATATATATACTATATACATATATATATATATATATATATATATATATATATATATATATATATATATATATATATATATACATATATATATCTATATATATATATATATATATATATATATATATATATACTATATATAATATATATATATATATATATATATATATATATATATATATATATATATATATATATAATGTAGCAAAGTTAAACACTGTATCCGCGTACAAGAATATTATGTTGTAGGAAGCCTACTAAAATTTGAAAGTTTAAAAAACTTTCAATTTTTGCAAAATTTTGCTGGGCTTCCTACAACTATATATATATATATATATATATATATATATTATATACATATATGTGTGTGTGTGTGCATGTTTATATATATGTATGTATGTATGTATAAATAAGGCAAAAGCCACGAAGAGGACAGAAAAATCCTCGAAAGCGAGTGACTTTTTTATTTTTTTATTCTTTATTGTATAAATATCTCTGCTAAATATCATTTTGTCTAAATTAGGTCCAATTGATAATTGTAGTAATGCAGAGAAAAATTAAGCAAGTAAGAGTGTGTATGTGTAACTGGGAATGTGTAAAATGCAGGGATTTCCCGAAATCACTATGGCATATGCGAAATAACCAGTTCGCTTAGGCATATCTGATTACGGAGGCTTAGTACTAAACACTGTGAAACAGTCATTTATCTACACTGTTTCGCCGTGTTTGGTACTAGTCCCAGGGTGATCAAATGCACTTAAAGACAAATGTGTTTCGCCTATTTTAGTGCTAGCCCCTGGGTGATCAAATGCACTTAGAGACATTTGATCCCCCACGGTCTAGTACTAAACACGGCGAAATACATTCGACTCCCCATGAGCTAGTACTAAACACGGCGAAACAGTGTAGATGAATCGCTGTTTCACTATGTATAGTACTAACCCTCTGCGTTCAAATGTTCCCAAACGAATTGGTCATTTCACATATTCCCTAGGGATTTCGTGAAATCCATGATTTCACATAATCCCTGTATCATATATATTATTATATGTATATATATATATATATATATATATATATATATATATATATATATATATTGTTACCGATCTTCATATAACATTCCGCGGTGAGGCTGCAAGTCTACCCCCTTTCTCCTCTTAGCTGTCACCAAATAAAGGTGGTATTTCATTCTCTGCACAGATCAGTGGAGTCACGATAGACTTCAGGGGAACGTGTCTGTATCCCTCCCGTTTATAGTAATCAAATCAGGGTATTTCTTGGGCATAACGAGAACTAGAACTAAAGAATAATGCCCAGATGGCAAACTCAGCTGCTATCCCATTCCCTTTTTTTATTTTTTTAACCCATAATACGACCACTATAGTCGTCTCGCTAACAGGTATTAACGCTCAGGTCATATATATATATATATATATATATATATATATATATATATATATATATATATATATGTGTGTGTGTGTGTGTGTGTGTGTGTGTGTGTGTATATATATATATATATATATATATATATATATATATATATATATATATATATATATATATATAATTTTGTGTGTGTAAGTACTATTTGTGATAATTTTTTTTTTATTTTGCCTGATTTCAGGCTTCCTTGACTCGAATCCATCCATTCGACACCAAATAAATCAATCACTTGTTCGATAACTTACAGTTAGTCAGTCAGTCATCTAGGGAAGAAATAAAATGACGCAACGAATCCAGAAGTAATCTATTTAGATTTATTTACTCTGACAAAATAGCTACTGTCGATTTGAAAATGACCGGAAGCTGTTAACGAAACGCTCGTAGTTAGAACCTTCTTTTATGTGGGTGTCTGTGTGTGTTTTTCTGGGATTTTTATTCAGCAGCTGCACAGCAATAAAATCCAACCTGTCTAAAGACGCAGTGCCCTGCCTGACGGGGGAACCCTCCCGACCCGGGTACCCCAATTATCAAGTACTTTTATATGAATATCAACATTAGTATTCAGGTTCAGAGCGCTCGTGTAATTTCGCCTGAACGAGATAATGGAAGATTGTTAGTTACATATGGAATAAATACATGTCAGAGAGCGGGCAATAAAGTGTAATAACGTCTGGATAATCTACAACAATGGGTATTCCGAAGAGACCAGCCTTTTCCATTTTGCGGTTTTTCTTTTCTGTGAAGATATGAAGTTCCTCGTTGGACGAGTGGTTTACGTTCTCGCCTACCGATTTTGGTAGTCGTGAGTTCGACTCCCCGCTCTGCTAATGTGGAACCAGAGGAATTTACTTCTGGTGATTAGAAATTCATTTCTCGATTTGGTTCGGATCCCACAATAAGCTGTATGTCCCGTTGCTAGGTAACCAATTGGTTCCTAGCCACGTAGAAAATATCTAACCCTTTGGGCTCAGCCCTAGGAGAGCTGTTAATCGGCTCAGTGCCCTACGGGCTGCTCTATGAGTAAGAGCCCGTGCTGGCATAAGGCCAGCTTAATCTCCAACAACAACATTAGTGGTGTGGTTAAACTAAAATATACTTAATTTGTGAAGATATGAACACGTTAACGCTCCTTAAATTTTCTTAGATTCAGCATTAGAAGCTTGGACAATCTACAGTGTCATCCTATTTTTACTGTCTTCTGAAACTGCTCCTTGCCAGGGAAGACAGCTGACTGGTGGAAAAGAATTCAGCGAAGTGCCTAAGATGGCTGACGTGGCGCGTTCACTGAGCTCGCTCAGATATTTGAATATGAGGAGATGGCATATACTGCAGAGGAGTCTATAGTATATATCACGAATCGCTATTAGTATGGCATAATATCTAAGGCACCATTTGTCTGCCCCATGAAGTGTTTAGTAAAACATTAGGCGAAAGCGGAACTTGCCTAAGGAATAAGATAAACCCTACATAGTAGACAATTGGAATAGATAGAGAAGGCTACAGTCGTACGTCAAGTTAGCAAGGAAACGGAAAATGACGTCACTCAAAACAGACAGACAGACAGACAGACAGAATGAGAGATTATATTACGAACAGGCAACTAAAGATAACAGGGGTCTGCTCGAGTAAAAAAAAAAAAAAAAAAAAAGACGAAAAAGAAATAGCCACGTGAGAAGGAGAGAGAGAGAGAGAGAGAAAGAGATTATATGTGTAATTAACTAACTCACATCACCAAAATTACTTATACACATTTGTCTCGGTTTAATTACTTATTGGAAACCCGTTTTTACAACGTTATGATTATTGTTCTTTTTCTGTCGGTTTCCCGCCTTTAGAATTAATGAAATATTTCGAAAATTGATCTTCTCTCGAATTTGCTGTCTTATAATGGCAATGGTTGAAAGAGATTGAATATTCTGAGAAGTAACTGCTTATATCTTTGCTACTTACTCCCTGGGTTCACGTCTTTTGGCCTTGATAATATTTGAAGTTTATAAATATTATTCCGAAGTGGCAGCAAATGATTGCACCCGCAAGTCCGTGTGCTTTTGTGTGTGTTTGTGCGACAAATGCAAACACAAAATCTGCAACTGCAACATAGATGTGCTTAAGAATAAAGACAGAATGGCAGGGACGTGAAAGTTACTCTCAACATTGCAAATCCTCATACAAACAAACAACCGAAAGACCGTAGTGATCTGACTAAAATGCTTCGTGGAAATAAAGAAAATGCTCAGAGTACTTTACTTTAACAACCACTAACCCGCAAACTTGCTTATGTTAAGTTCCTTTAAATGACATTTAAATTAGGGTCTCCCTGAGAGTTAAGGAGAGTTTCGTCTTGCGTCAGTCTGTTGTCAAGATACCCGGAATTCTTGAAATTTTGTCTGCTGGTTCGTGTAATATAATGTTTATATCTAATTTAGGCTGGGTATGAATAAGATCAGGACTGCCTATAAAGTAAGAAGATATAGGAATGAATAAAATAAGGACTACTTATAAAGTAAGAAGCTATAGGAATGGGTAATAAGGACTACCTATATAGTAAAAGGCTATAGGTAAGGACTACTTATGAAGTAAGAAGCTATAGGAATAAATGAAATAAGGATTACCTATAAAGTAAGAAGATATAGGAATGAGTAAAATAAGGACTACCTATAAAGTAAAAAGCTATAGGAATGAGTAAAATAAGGACTACCTATAAAGTAAAAATAGTAGGGAATGAGTATAACGACTACCTAGTAAAAAGCTATAGGAATGAGTAAAATAAGGACTACCTATAAAGTAAAAAGCTATAGGAATGAGTAAAATAAGGACTACCTATAAAGTAAAAAGCTATAGGAATGAGTAAATAAGGAATACCTATAAAGTAAGAAGCTATAGGAATGAGTTAAATAAGAACTACCTATAAAGTAAGAAGCTATAGGAAAAGTGTAATAAGGACTACCTATAAAGTAAGAAGCTATAAGAATGAGTAATAAGGACTACCTATAGAGTAAGAAGCTATAGGAATGAGTAATAAGAACTACCTATATAGTAAGAGGCTATAGGAATGAATAAAATAAGGACTACCTATAAAGTAAGAAGCTATAGGAATGAGTAAAATAAGGACTATCTATAAAGTAAGAAGCTATAGGAATGAGTAAAATAAGGACTACCTATAAAGTAAGAAACTATAGGAATGAGTAAAATAAGGACAACCTATAAAGTAAGAAGCTATAGAAATGAGTAATAAGGACTACCTATAAAGTAGGAAGCTATAGGAATGAGTATTATAACGACTATCTATGAAGTAAGAAGCTATAGGAATGAATATTAAGGCTACCTATAAAATAAGAAGCTATAGGATTGAGTAACAAGGTCTACATATAAAGTAAGAAGCTATAGAAATGAGTAATAAGGACTACCTATAAAATAAGAAGCTATAGGAATCAGTAATGAGGACTACCTATAAAGTAAGAAGCTATAGGAATGAGTATTATAAAGACTACCCATGAAGTAAAAAGCTATAGGAATGAATATTAAAGCTACCTATAAAATAAGAACCTATAGGTATGAGTAATAAGGACTACCTATAATTTAAGAAGCTATAGAAATGAGTAAAATAAGGACTACCTATAAAGTAAGAAGCTATAGGAATGAGTATTACAAGGACTACCTATGAAGTAAGAAGCTATAGGAATGAGTATTAAGGCTACCTATAAAATAAGAAGCTATAGGAATGAGTAATAAGGTCTACCTGTAAAGTGAGAAGCTATAGGAATGAGTTCAAACAGGAGTAGGCGGAGTATGCAAATCTTGAGTATTATAAAGACTCCCATGAAGAAAAAGCTATAGGATGAATATTAAAAGCTACCTATAAAACAAGAACCTAGGAGGTATGAGTAATAAGGACTCTACCTATAATTTAAGAAGCTATAGAAATGAGTAAATATGGACTACCTATAAAGTAAGAAGCTATAGGAAATGAGTATTACAAGAGGCTACTATGAAGTAAGAAGCTATAGGAATGAGTATTAAAAGGGGGGCTACCGGCTATGGATAAAATAAGAAGCTATAGGAATGAGTAATAAGGTCTACCTGTAAAGTGAGAAGCTATAGGAATGAGTTCAAACAGGAGTAGCTTGAGTATTGCAAATCTTGGCAGTATATTAGACTAGTCACAGAACTTAGCAGTCCGAGGAATGTAGATTTACATAGGATATATGATAGAGAAAAGCCCACAAGAATTTTTAAATAATGGAGAATTTTTTATTAGCTTTTCGGAATAGAACATTCTTTTACCTCTCTCAGATACAAAGGATCTAGAGGATAAAATGTAAATATAAAAGAAATTATAGATCATAATCATGGAAAAAGGATACAAGCAAATTTACATCACTTTGCCTGGTTGAGTGCAATACAGGGAGCTTTTATGGAAATAGATACGTTAAAACAGCGTTTGAGTAATCATAGATCCTTCATATTGAAACCATGTATTTATAGAATACCATGTGGTAATTGCGATAAATCGTAGTAGGAAACTGAAGAATAGAAAAGTGGAGCAAAAACCTTATTGATCATTTCAATGATTGCCAACGAAAACCCACTATCAGTTTCACTGAAACATATGTGGTACCAGTTGTAATAAATACTAAAAAAGGGGAAGTAAGTAAAAGCCACGACAATTCCCAATGTTACCACATGACAAGTTCCGGAAAGTAACTTCAAATTAGGACATTTTGCAGGTGTGATTCGGACACTCAAATAGCAACCCATATTTTGTTTTTACTTATCTCATGTTTGTATTTTGCGCGCGAGTGTTTACATACTACACTCATGCGCTAGATTGTATGATGAGCAGATCTCACAGAGATAACTTCTTTGACGAACAACGTGTTTTGAATATCCAACTAGGTTAGTTTGCTCCAACTATTATCTTTATTATGGTTTATCATTTCTTTTTTATATAGTTTCTCCTTTAAACCATTTGTGCCTGAGAGAAGGGATGGGTTTATTTTTAAGGCGTTTTCTGGTATCCCAAGAGAGGAGACGAACTGTATCCCTTTCGGTAGCCAATGGAAGATTCGCCAGTATTCAAAACCCTTGTCGGCAATCCTTTACTATTACGAAGACCGGTTTTGTCATTTATGCAGGGTGGATATTTGGGGTTTGGGACTTGGCAGTTATGGGGCAGCCTTTGAGCAGAAGAAACTGCCGCATATAAATCGATGAAGCATTAGCAGAAAAAGTACCTGTAGAAATGAAAAAGGATGAATATTTGGGGTTTGGGACTTGCAAGTTATGTGGCAG
>NC_061107.1:89145118-89162618 GCF_015104395.2 Macrobrachium nipponense
ATATACATATTTCTATTATATATACATATATTCATATATATTTTATACATATGCATATTTCTATATATATATATATACATATATGTATGAAACATATATACAAATATATATGTACATATATTTAAATATGTTATCAAATATATGTACATGTATCATGAAAGCGTTAGATATCTGAATAAAATCACTGTAGAACTCACAGAATGACTTGTCGTCTTCAGCTTAGTAAGCAGCGACCGTTACTTATCAATCACCACTCCAGCTGCATAAGGTATAACACGCGTCTGCTCAAGTAAATCGAAAAATCACACGAGAAGACCAAGTGACAACATGTTGTTTAAATGCGACTATAAGATCTCTTGCGAACCTTCTCTCCCATGACATGTGGGATTAGTCTGTCCTTTTTAAGGATATGGATCCCACGTCCCGTGCGGGACTCGCCTATTATTGCTCTCCTTAAGGGTCGTAAATATAAAGCATCTCTTCAGGATAGCTTTCTCCAAGGTTTTTACAGTTTTGTTACATGGGAGTACGAATGGGTTTCACCCTGTCAAAAATATATATATAAAGTAATATTCTTGTTTATCCTGACGACATATATTTGTGGAAATATTTACAAAGATTATAGCTTTCGTCCATCCTTCTGTGGACTTGATCACTAACTCACAGAAGGATGGACGAAAGCTATAATCTTTGTAAATATTACCACAAATATATTTCGTCAGGATAAACAAGAATATTACTGAGGATCCTTCTACTGATTTCTCAGGAGCACGATACGGTGTTTATAATACTAGCATATGTATGTATATATATATATATTATATTTCATATATATAATATATTATATATATATATATATATTAATTTTTATTTATTTATATATATTATATAATTAATACATATAATATATATATGTTTATATAAAATAAAAATATACATATAATAATATACAAATATATATATAGTATGTATATCTAATATACATAATATATATATAACTATAGTAGTCATGTCTAAATTAATTATATTATAGGCCTCCAAAAAAAAATAAATTGCCTCCCGGGGAACCAACATGTCAAAGTTATAAAATTCACCATCATATTAAGCTCTAAATTTTTAAGTATTATACATGCATATATATATATATATATATACTATATATATATATATATTATATATATATATATATATATAACATATATATATACATATATATATATATATATATATATATATATATATATATATATATATATATGGCAAATGCAGATGTGATCATTTCACATAATACAAGTGCAATTCCATCGTCAGAAGGAATCAGCAGAAAAGAAACACACTATATATATATATATATATATATATATATATATATATATATATATATATATATATATATAGTGTGTGAGTATGTATATATATTTCTAAGTATATCATTATATACATATAATATATATATATATATATATATATATATATATATATATATATATATATATATATATATATATATATATATAACACATGTGATTAAGATGTGCAAGAATTGATTAAATATTTCAATAAGTTCTCGTGTTAGTCCTACCATGAACATCCATTTACGTTTCAAAAAGAATAACATAACGGACGTAGAAAATGTGTTATCATTTCAACACCACCGGAAACTGGTGTACGTCTAAAAATGAGTCATTCCGAACTATATCGTGAGAGGTTTAATGAACTCTTATGCATGTTTTTTTTTTTTATAAGTTATTTGCTTGATTTAACTCTTATCAAAAACTGGTCGAGGATGACTACATCAAATGTAAATAATGAGCATTTTCAAATGAGTTCATTTTATCGCGAAATTCTTCATCAAAACGGAGCAGGGGAATAATTCAGAAAAAAGACATTCTTTTTACAAATTAAATCATTTTTTTTCTGCAGGACAATATCTCCCAACAAAGGATTTGCAGCAGTGGTGCTTTGTTATAATTATTGTATTTTAAATTCTGAACAGTGATACGCGTTAATTATCTAAAACGGAAATTGATATTGTGTTCGTATCACATCATTCCCTGAGAACACACTTTATTGTAAACTTATGCCTTTATATCATGTCTTCAGAGGGTAAACAGTATAACCAATGTATAACAAGATTTGATGAATGAATTTATATCCATTCATTCCCCATCAAGACTCCAACTTTATTGTCATAGTCATAAAAGGAATACACCGAAGCTACAGAAACATGAATTAAGTATATCTCAGTTTAACCAGACCACTGAGATGATTAACAGCTCTCCTAGGGCTGGCCCGAAGGATTAGATATTTTTACGTGCCTAGGAACCAATTGGTTGCATAGCAACGGGACCTACAGATTATTACGGAATCCGAACCACATCGAGAAATGAATTTCTGTCACCAGAAATAAATTCCTCTGATTTCAAGTTGGCAGAGCGGGGAACCGAACCCGAACCCTGAGATCGGTATTCGAGTGCGTAACCGACTTGTCCAACTAGGAACTAGAAACTGACCATTCTCCAACAACACCTTCCGGTGAGAGGCCTTTTAGCTGAGGCTACGCTGGCTTTTCCACAGTCAACTTATCTTCTAAAGATGTTCAGTTTAATTGCCTTGCACCGTCCAGGTGTCAAGTAATGGTTCTCGATATGACGGTCCGTAATGATAATAACGCCGGGGCGAAAACCTGCTCTCCGAAATGAAACAAAAGCCGGAACACATGTAGTCATACGTACGCATGTGGTGAGCTTATCTCAATAACTTGTCGGTAATTACAAAGCACGTGATGTACTTCCATGGACACGTGTGAGAGGCTGTACGTGACGTGTCGCCTCTAAAGAGAGTAGCAGTGGTTCGGTTTCACTAGGATACGATTTCATTTGGGGACTATAAAAATACTAAAGACTAGCCTATTCCGAGGATGTTCTTTAGCACGTGGCCGACTATCCGCCAGTAGAAAAACTGCCCAAATACGTAAATACTATGGGAATACTACCCAATGTATCCTAACTAACCTTCTCGTGCCTTACACAACCAAGAGCTTATTGTCCTATCCCACGGTAGGTTTCTTTCCATTCCCCCCCCCCCCCACCCCCCACCCCCCCGATCTCCTGACTCCTGTTAATTGTTATGATCGGAGTGAAAAAGAGCCACTTTTTTTATTATTAGGTGCTAGGATGGGCAGCTTAATAATGGGAAGGTGGGAACCTGAAACCTGGGTCTTAAACCTTGCCCGCCTGTTATGGGACAGGAGATTGTTGTGAATGATGGAAAACTTAACACGGTTATCCACCAAGTTGCCTACACGCCATGAACAATAAGGCACAAAGCTCGTGGAGTCAGCAATACTATTTTTCCCCAGAAAAATAACTTCACTTTGAATATTGTGTCATGATCTCATACACAGGCAACACAACACACTGACGCCTGTATCTCCTCTATGCACGTAGAGAGAGATACTGCTTTCGAATTTGGGGCATTTCCTTTTCTAGGAACTTTTTGACACTTAAAAAAAACAATCTGTACAATTCGAGTACATTTTTTCGTGCTCTTAAAACCTTAGAAAATATGTTCATGCTCATCTCTTTCGTTTTGTCACATTTTTTACGAAGTCACGTCCCTTTAAACATTGTATCCTTCTATGCAGATTTATCAGCAATGCATCGTAGCATTCTCCAATTTTACCGGACTTTTTCAAGAAAAATTTGATGGTCAATCAATATGCACTCCTGTTTGCCGTTCCCTCTTCTTAATGACCTTTTAATACCCTTGCATGTGCTATCATTTACTGTCATGTATTTTACTATGAACAATTTCAATCCCCTGACTGTCTTTTAAAGAAGATGAGGACTCCTTTTGACAGGTTACGTCACATTCTAACTGCCATTACCTGAGTTACTTGGCAACTTGTATCGTTCTGCTTCCAGTTTCTTAAATATCTCCATTCACCAAAGATTTTGAGCACCTAAAAAATAAACAAATCCCTACCTCCTATGTTCTTTCGCGCGTTTGGACTTGTATTACATTTCTTGTGACACAGCTTTGCACCTACACCACATTGCCTCTCTCCATCATCTTGCATCACTCCTGCAACACCGACGGCCTTTTCCAGATCTTTGCTAAGCATTACAAGCATTCCACGTAGCACTGGAGGTGACCAAATAACATCAACACCGGTTACTTCTCCAGGATATCCTTCGAAAGTCTAAAATCAAAGAAAGGCATGAAGATGGGCAATAGAACGCAGTAGATGCCTCTAATAACGGTCACTTACAAAATGTGAGAACCCGTACAGGGGTAAACGGCACATTGCATTCAGTCTGTTTAAATGTCCGTAAGATCGCCCATTTTAGGAGAAATGTCAACAACGAGAACCTGGCGCGTCATGCAGTCCCACTTAGGATAACAGGATATCGAAAAAGCCGTGTTGTCAAATCGTCAGTGGATTTGGAACTAAGCCTTCATCGTAAGATAATGTATATTATGAATAACTTCGCATGGTCGTTAAAACATGTAGAATTTCTAGGCTTATTACGGTGTCATAGAGACTTAAGAAATATCAAGCATCCGTATTTATAACTGTTGATCAAATTTTGCTTATTATTTTAAGAGTAAAGTTAATAGGACTTCCAACCTGATGCCTTTTTCTACCCCAGGTTGGAAGTGTGTTGTGTTTTGCATTTCAGAAAACAAATAACTCATTAGATTAATGCTTCAGAATACGCTGAACTAGTGGTTATGTTCATTTTATTTTTAAAAAATCTGGAAATGCTACATAATAAGCGACCGTGAGAGTTTTCCATTTTGCATAGGTTTATTGATGCTTGATGATAATCATTGTATTATCTTGTAATTTTATTATCATTATTTACATTGTATATTATAGACACAACTTATAAGCAGCCTACTTAATTCGATCGGATATCAAACGTTCAAGTTGCAAAGTTTTCTAAATGCGTGTGAATTCCGACTTACTTTCTAAAGAAAGTTAGTGAATTGCTTTCTCCAGTATCTCTCTCTCTCTCTCTCTCTCTCTCTCTCTCTCTCTCTCTCTCTCTCTCTCTCTCTCAACCGGCAATGGCGTTGAACTTACAGGTTTCACATTTTCTGCGACGTGCCCACCTGTTTCAAATATCCTCTCCCGTGGGCGTAATTTCTCATGGGGAGGTAAAGACGTGGGCGTGGCTTGGGAGCAGCCCGACAAAAAGTGGGCGGGGTCAATTGAGAATGTGTTCCACTTGCATATCCATGTAAGGAAGAGTCATAAGCGGGCGAAGACAGTACAGCGTCAGGTGCGGTAGGCATATGGGGGAATGTGGGCGGCCGTGTGTGTCTTTGTGGGCGGGGAAGACCTGTTCTCCCACGCCCCAGAGCCTGGTTCCTCCTCTCTCCCCACCCCCCACCCCCTCCCCCCATCTAAAACTCTCTCTCTCTCTCTCTCTCTCTCTCTCTCTCTCTCACAACGCTTTATATTTCACCAATATTCATATCATTTTCATATTCAAGGTATTTACAAAGACATGAATTTACAAAGGTTGTTGATGGTCGCAACGCTGGATTGCACGAATAAATCAACACGTCGAAGGCAGTGGCTAGTACTAGTTTCAACCCAGATTCTTCAAAATGTGGGTATATATATATATATATATATATATATATATATATATATATATATATATATATATATATATATATATAGTATATACATATATATATATATATATATATATATATATATATAAATATATATATATATATATATATATATATATATATATATATATATAATATATAAACTCCACTTCTCCGGGGGTCTGACCAATAACCTGGATTAACCTTTGTTTCAACTACTCAATATTCTTAGTACTGTTATGATACTGAAACTAGGAAAAAAAATCAGTGAAATATAATTTTCTTAACGTTTTTCCACAAAGATCGAGAGAGAGAGAGAGAGAGAGAGAGAGAAGAGCTAATTTTTAACAAAATAAGTGAAATTCGTAATATGAGAGAGAGAGAGAGAGAGAGAGAGAGAGAGAGAGAGAGAGAGTTGGAGATAGAGAGAGAGGAGAGGGGAGAGGGAAAGAGGAGAGGAGAGAGAGAGAGTCAATTTTTAACAAAATAAGTGTAATTCGTATAGAGAGAGAGGAGAGAGATGAGAGAGAGAGAGACGAGAGAGAAGGAGAGGAGAGAGGAGGAGAAAGAGAGGAGAGTTAATTTTTAACAAAATAAAGTGTAAATTCGTAATATGAGAGAGCAGAGAAGAAAGGCCCAAGAGAAGAGAGCAGAGGAGGGAAGCAGAGAGAGAGAGAGAGAGAGAGTTAATTTTTAACAAAATAAGTGTAATTCGTAATATGACCTATGGATTTTTCATAGGGAATTTGATAAGAACTATGTTTATATGAAATGTATCTAATTGTGTAGCTTGATGTACATTCATTTAAAAGAATAATATTTTGTTAGCCTAAATCCAATGAAATTTATCCTTCATAAAAACTAAGTAAGCAAAGTTCAACTTTATTTAATGTATACATATTCCTTTTTTTTTTATTCTCAGATATTTCAAATAATCAGTTGAATACTAAGGTAACGAATCATTCCATTAGTTTCAAAATTATCAGTGGATACAAATGTCCTTAAATGTTAGCTACATCCAGTCGATTTGAAAGCCATTTATAAATTCATTCAATGACTAATCATATATCACATATATATATATAAATATATATATATATATATAATATATGTACATATATACATATATATATATATATGTTATATAATAGATATATATATATATATATATATATATATAATATATATAATATACATATAAATAATATTCTAAAAATCCTGCGATATTCCCGCTGAGTATAAATCAAGGATTTTCTGAAAAAAAAAATCATGAAGTCGTAAATAAAAATAACAGTTGATAATACCACCAGTCATAAATAAGCTGAGGTAATTATATATTCACGAGCCGTTTTATTTGTATATATATTATTATATATTAATATATATATTATATATATGTATATATATATATATTATTATATAGATTATATATAAATATATATATCTATTATTATATATATATATATAGATGGTATATATATATATATATATATATATATTATATATATATAATTAATACATATATATATATATATATATATATATATATATATAATAATATTACATACATTACACACATATGTATATGTATATACATATGCAATTGTTAAGCACAAAAATCGTGTAATACCCAGTTCACTATACCTCGGGAATAACTTAACCCAAGGGGAATTTCATTGACAAATGAATCGTCACCGGCAGTATTCGAACCTTTGCCCGGTTCAGGATTAATGGGAGACAGTGACTTTGACTACTGAGCCATCAGTGGCCAGAGCCACTGTTTATCGTTGCTTCTAAACAATGCAACGGTTCGAATCCTATCGGTGAAAAAGCACTTATCAATCATAATTACCTCCGTGGGAAATCATTCCCTGGGAATAGTGTAGGTAGGGTATATCACACGATTCGTAGCTTAATGATTATGAATGTAAAAACGTCAGTTACAAAATTGACGCGCGTACACGCACGCGCACACACACGCGCGCTCACACACTCACTTATATATATATATATATCTGTATATATATAAGTGTGTGTGTGTGTGTGCGTGTTTGTGTTAGCTGTGGACATACAATTTGGGAATGGATGATATGCAAATTGCCTCTGTTTTATACAACTTCCAAAGTAATTCTGTATGCATTCTTGTTAGCAAATTAATCAAGAAACTTTAATCTTTTAACGTGTTCAAACAATTTCATCAGAGGTAAGCCAGTTTATTTCTGGGCAATGGAAACCGTTGCCCAGAAAAAAAGGAAAAACTACTACGCATTTGGGGGAGGTAAAGTGTTTTTGATATAGGGCGTGGGCGTTGTCTGTAGGCGTGGTGATGTGGCTGGAGGTGGTGGAGGGGGAAGGGGCAGAGGCAGGGGTAATGGAAGGAATGGGCCTTGGGTACTACGTTCGTTTAAATTGTATACTGAAGAGTAGAACTATCTGTAGACAGACTTTAAAGAAAAAAAGCTTCCAGCTGTGTCACATTTCTAGTCTCTCAAAGAAGTTGGACAGCTAAGGATAGCTAAGTGGAAAGAGATCAATGGGGGGCATAAATGCAAAGTAAAAGTCAGAGGGCACTTCAGCTGAAGCCGAAGGAGCTTGTAAAAAGCCTGGGGCACCGTCTACGATGCGCCCTGCGGAGCGCACAGTAAGCGGTCCCCTCCCGCTGGGTTAAATTTATTGACAATTTTCTTGCTTTTCATAGAGAAGTTAAATGAATATACTTGGTTTTTTCAAAATCAAGTCATCGTAATACTCAACATTTTCTGATTGTAATTCAGATACTGATACTATCTGTAATATCTGTGACGCTGTACCGTTGTTGTTATTATTATTATTATTATTATTATTATTATTTTATTGTTATCTCGGTCATCCTATTTGACTGCGTGAGTTTTATAGTGTGGGTGATCCGGGTTGCATCCTGCCTCCTTATTATTATTATCAATATTAATTATTGACAATGATAATAATAAACAGCACCACATAACTGTGGAGGGAACATAACTCTCCCCCAGAACTACAAGCCAAGAGGACGCGCGGAACTGTGTTCCTTGAAGTCCCTTCACCTCAAAGGTCAATCATCTATCAAGGTGTCTTGGGTGAAAGACGGATGATGCCTCACCCGCGGTTGTCTTCCACACGTTCTGGCTTCATTAGAAACAACACCTCATTAACATTTGCTTTCGCCTGAGCTTTATTTGTACGTTCTCTCTCTCTCTCTCTCTCTCTCTCTCTCTCTCTCTCTGTGTGGTTTAGTTGGGGCGAGGTCAGAGGTGAAATGTTAAGATAGGACGAAGAAAGATACTCACTTATTATTATGAAATGAGGAGTTTTGGACTGAACTGAGTGATTTCACTTTAAATCTAATTATTCCGTTTAATCTGATTTAATCTTTGTATTTATGTCAATTTCCCTTTCGGAACACATTTCCATAAGGGCTCCATTTCAGTCACTACAAGAACTCCGCCTTCTACTGCTACACTGTTCCTTCCTTGCTCTGTCTGTCTCTCTTTTCATTTCATCCTTGCATAACCACACCTTATTGTCCAAACGCAGCCTGACCCAGATACCAGCTCTAATAGAATTATTATTTCTTTCCATTGCTCCTATCCATTACGTGACTATATACTTTTACTAACAGAACTTTTCAGTTGCACAAAATCCTAACACCCCACTTTTGTCCCTTTTTTTTTTCTTTCTTTCTTTTTTTTTTTTTTTTTTTACCCACATCGCCTATATGTCTTGCTGACACAATTATCACCCTGCCTTCCCCTCTCCTTCATCCCTCACCCACCAATGCACCATTACTCTCTCGTTTCCAAAGGCTTTGGTCTCAATAACTCCAAACCTCGTAGGGGCACCACTTTCGTTCCTTTAACTGTGCCTCCTTCAATATTCTTCTTCATCTTACTTTCCACCCTCTCCTAACACTTGATTCATAGTGCGACTGCTTTGAGGTTTTCCTCCTGTTACACCTTTCAAACCTTTTACAGTCATTTTCTATTTCAGCGCTGAATGACCTCATAGGTGCCAGTGCTTGGCCTTTGGCCTAAATTCTATATTCAATTCTATTTTCAATTCAATAAGTCCACAAGACCAAGCTTTCTAGCCTTAAGCACACCAACGATCACATTTGTGTGTGCGTGTGTATGTTTGTGTTTGTGCGTGTGCGTGTGCGTGTGCGTGTGTGTGTACCACATGCAGACACACGATAAAAATCACAAAACTGAACATTTACTTTTCGGAGTGAGAGCTTGCCCAAGGTACAAGATATAAATACCACCCCATGGCCAGACCATGAAGTGACTTACCGCCCCTGTAATTATTCAGTTGTCTTATATCAGTATAAATTAGTTCCTCGTGCCACTGACAATTCCAACAGGACCCACGCGCTAAGATCCTCTGTGGAAAAACAGTGTCAGATGCTTGTATCATTATTATTACTATTTTGGAAGAAGACCCTCGTTCAACCAAATTCTGTTGAATACAATGGCAGAATTCAGCGAATTGATCTTATATATTATCTCTTCTATTTTTTCTTATTACTCGCTGAGCCAGAGAAGCGAGTGATAAGAAAAATAGAAAAGATAATATATAAGATTAATTCGCTGAATTCTGACATTTTATTCAACAGTATTATTATTATCATTATTATTATTATTATTATTATTATTATTATTATATTATTATTATTATTATTAATTATTATTAATTATTATTATTATTATTATTATTATTATTATTATTATTATTATCTTTTATCTTATACATAGTCATTATTAAAATTATTAAAAATTTAATGTTTAATCCACCAACTTAACTGAATAAGGGCTCTCATAAAGCTGGCCAGAAGAATTAGACTGAAATGGAGTACCAGGTCTAGGGAACAGGCCAAGCACAGGGAGTGAATGGTGAATTAAGATGAAATAAAAAGCAAAATATGCACAAAGGCAAATGGCGCCTCACTGGAACTGACGCACACATTAAATGCTTGTAACGTTGACATTGACATCGGTGTTGAGAAAATTCACTGTTTTGTCTTTTCAGGATAAGGTTGTTAACCACATGTGTTTCACCATGTGTGTTCAAAATGCTTGTATGTTAACAGCGTCTGCCGTTTCCTAGTGCCCACCCATCCAAGAACTGATCAGACATAGGGTGGCCCGACATCGAGTGGCCCAGTGTAGTGTTTGTATCCCGGTCTGCTACTCATCAGTCGACCCAGCTGTGAAAACAGCGCTGAGAATCGTGCGAATTTATCATTCTAGTATATATACGTACTTATATGCATAACTTAATCACGAAAATTTGGAACGTGATGAATGTACAAACAAAGGCAAAATCCAACGAAGGCAAGTGAAACGAAGGGGTAGTACTGCCAGGCCTTTCGACTCAATGTCCTTTACTTAGCAGTCTGCTAAGTAAAGGATATTGAGTCGGAGGGCCTCGAAGTGCTCCTTCGTTTCACTTTACTTAGTGGCTTTTGCCTTTGTATATATATATATATATATATATATATATATATATATATATATATATATAGTGTGTGTGTGTGTGTGTGTGTGTGTGTGGGGTGGGTGTGTGTGTGTATGTATTTATGTATGTGTGTGTGTGATCTTCCTTTTAAAAAAATTGATTAAGTTACTGTATAATGCCCGGAAGTGAAAAAACTTCTCAAGTGTTCCTGATTTCATCTGCCAGTCTGTACTGCCAATCTTGAAGCATATCTACTGAATCATAAACATACGTATCATGTGATTTTAGCGAAGTGGCAAAATACGGCTACGTTAATCGCAATGCTTTAAACAATATGAAACATTATACAGTGCCATGATGATGGTCGCCATAAGTGGAAAGAATATCGCGTTATATTTGTTCTTTTTCCATCCTGTCTTTGTGTGCGTGTGTGCGTGTGTGTGTGCCGCGCTCCTGACGCATTTTCCATCGTTGTTGAAATGTGCCTAGACCGAGGGAGCGTTTTTTCCGTTACTATCTTTCCCATCACACCGGTGACCTTCAAGAGGGAGAGCCGCTCTTAGAGCATTCACTCCTGAACTGATGACTCTGTTCTTTGCAAATCCTCTCCCCCTCTTCCTCGCTTCGTTGTGGTTTGTTGGAAGCTTATCATTAAGTCTTTTTTTTTTTCTTTCTTTATTCACCTCACCATTCCATACAAGTTCGTCCGCAGCCTGCCTTCGTCTTTTTTCAGTCGTGAAGAGACTTTTTTCCTGTCTCGTCGGCTTTTCAGTAAAATTTCTATTCAATCTTTCTTAGTCTTATCTGAGGCTTCCCTCTCCACGGAGATTTCTCCTCTGAGCAGCTATTTCGGGCAATATTGCATTGCTGTGTGAAATGTTTGTCTCGCATCTTAAAAACCATTTTGTATAACCTTCTTGCTTTTTACTGATCAATAGATTTGGCTCTTCTACTTCCTGCCTTCGGTTAGTTCCCCGCCGTCAAAAGGTATATAATTTTCTTATACATATACAGTAGTATATGTACCACACTCTCCAAAGGTTTCCCAAGCTTTATGGAAAAAACCTGTTTAACTTTTTAAATTCATTAAGTTGATGTAATAAATATCAAACGAAGTTACTAACTTGCTTTGGTCCTCTCTCTCTCTCTCTCTCTCTCTCTCTCTCTCTCTCTCTCTCTCTCTCTCTCTGACCGGTTAAAATAAAGTATTTAAAAACATTTATGAAGACTGTTTCGAAGGTCGAAATTTAGTAATAAGATAAGCATAAACTTTGAAGAAACCAAATATTGTTATGTGGATTGGGAATCAAAATTGTTCTTGGAATAAAACATCTAAATTCCGTAAATTTTGAACAAATTAACAAGAGTAACAGATACCCACACATACTATATATATATATATATATATATATATATATATATAGATATATATATATATATATATATATATATATATATATGTGTGTGTGTGTGTGTGTATGTGTGTGTGTGTTATATATATATATATATATATATCTATATATATATATATATATAATATATACAAGAAACGCATAACTCTAAGCTAAAAAATGTTATCAAAATGAAAAAGTATTTTTCGGTTTGGTGACAGGCGAAGGCAACAGACGCCGGAGACTTGATGACCTGGGTACAGGTCCAACACGTTCGGTCTGTCGAGTCCGGTTCGATACGAGTACTGAACCGAACTAGACTCATACCTACTAATTTACGCTTGCAATCCTTGAATCGCAAACCCAGCGCAAGTAACCGTTAAGCCAGCAAAATTTTTGGTGGCGTGGATACTGTGCTCTGTGGCTACTCTCCTCATGGTTGCGTGGAAATTTACCCTGATATGTATTTAACATAAATACACTTACACATTGTATATATAATATATATATATATATATATATATATATTATATATATATATATGTATATATATATATATATATATAATCTATATATACATATTATATATATATACATATATACACCCACCACACATATATATATATATATATATATATATATATATATATATATATATACATACATATTATATATATATACATATATACACATATATATTATATTGATACTAAAATAAAATACGCATATAATATATATGTATTATATATATATTATCTAATATCTATATATATGTGTGTGTGTGTGTGTGTGTGTGTGTGTGTGTGTGTGTGTGTGTAGATATAGATATAGATGTATATTATTTTCGTGTAGAAAAGTGGTTAAATATTTTCAACATACTTTTGATTTATGGTTTAAGATGTAGTGCTTATGTCGAGATTAGATATTAACAGTTTCAAAGGGCTTTGTCTAAAACATTTTTATCGTCATTTTTGGATATACTAGACGCTCGCATACGCACACATACACACACGTGCGTACACTGCACTGTTCTTTATAGCCTATGCATTGTTTATATTTTATATTCTGAAAAATAAAGGTTCAGTTTTCCCTGAAGAAGTTGTATATGGCTTTGCTGTTTAGGAAAAATTAATGTGACTTTTTTTTCCTGTGATTTTTTTTTTCCTATGACCTTTTTTACCCGTGACATTTGAACGTGGATTGAATATTTATCAGCCTCTTTTTCCATATTCTATGCAATTTTTCTATGCTAATTGTGTCTCTTGAATTTTTTGCGAAAAGGTCGACAATCATATTCCCAGAAGCTTATAAAAAGTACCCTTGCCATAGCTAAGAAAAATAATGTACTAATCACGCTCATCATTCCGACTATAAGTCTAATAGCTATGGCTCACATGAATGTTAAAGGTGGGAAATGTGATATCTGCAGATTTTCTAAACTTCACTAGATTAAAGTACACAGGAAAAGCCACTACAATAATTCCCAGATAGTGGCCCCCAACGGTTTTAACCTGGTATGTATACACCTTTGCGGTGTGTTTAGTACAAGGCCGTTGATGGATTTCCTTGTAAACATAAACAAAAGACTGTAAATATAAAGATAAGGACCCCCAAGAAATATAGTTAATTTTTCCCCCTGTGACTTCATTACCGGCCACCATAAATTATTGTGTCTTGTTTTCCTGTGACTTTTTTTCCAAGGCAAAATTGTGACTTTTATTCCTAGCCAATATTGTGTCTTGTTTTCGTGTTACTTTTTTTTTCTAGCCAATATTGTGACTTTTTTTCCTGCTACTTTTCTCCTAGCCAAAATTGTGACTTTTTCCTGCTACTTTTCTCCTAGCCAAAATTGTGACTTTTTCCTGCTACTTTTCTCCTAGCCAAAATTGTGACTTTTTTTCCTGTGAATTTATCACCTGCTACCGGCATATCACACCAGCATAGTTGTATGTAATGATCTGCCTTATTCTTGACATTTCTAGATATACATCATTTCCCTTTTGCCTTTCAGTCCTTATCACACTTTCGTTCCACCCTCCTATTCCAGTTCGTTTCGTGTCTGCAGTTCTCGTTTTTAAACTTGTTCATGTTTTATGTAAGTGTTTTTGTTTGATATACCGAAATCATAGCTGTGTCTGCCGATACGTTTTTGGTATATGCTCACCGCCACAGAATTTGATCACCTCACTGTCCAAATTCGCTAGAACTGAAGTTTATTGAAACTTTTAGGTTGAAAAACTTTGACTCCGTCGGATTCAGGTAATTGATAATATTTCTTGAAACTTTCCAGATGTTCAATGTCAATAATAATCTCACGTATCAAAGTTCATTGATGTTCGTGTTATCAAAACTTAGTCTCATTTCTCCCAAATGTGAGGTTCCAGGGATCTCAATGTTTCCTGGAATACCGATCTCAGGGCTGGATATGGAAGGCTTCCTCATAAACAAAGAAAGACGGAAGGCAAAGTAGTAATGCATTCAGTTAAGAGTAAGAACTGGATTATGAATTTCTGCCCCACATCGGGGTCGAACCCAGGATTGTTAAATGAAAGACCAGACCCCTTTCCCTTGCCTTTCATGATTTTAATCTTTGGTGGTGTCAGTATTTTAGAAAACTGTGACTGGGATTCAATACTAAGCATCCAACACCAAAGTTAAGAATTTCATATGAGGGAGCCTAACGGTAGAGTAAATCAAAGACCACTAGAAGCAGTTTCAACAAGCACTTATTCGAATCTGTTTCAGTCCCTGAATATGAATACCCAGATCTAAAATGGTACCGAAAGTATCGTAATGTTTCCTGTCGATATACTGGATGCGGTAAAGTAAGCGCCCAGATTGAAGGTATATTTATATAGATCAACGTTGATTATCAGTTCAGTTATGCCTGAAAGGTGATTCTAAACCTCCCCTGCCTCAAGGAAAACTTCATCTAAAAATAAAGGTAGCAATGACAATCAGTGTTGACTATTTTCAAAAACCAGATTCTCTGAATAGGACAGAAATTGTTCAGTTGAACTTAACATGTTCCCAAGTCCTGGGGAGAGTTTCTTCGCACTACTCCGTATGAGGCTAGTGACATTGAAGGTTCGAACTGACTGATTGTTGTAATAGCTACAAGGTCGTTGCACTTATTGTCATTGCTACCTTTATTTTTCATTACTTCAAGTATTAATAGCGATACCGTGGCTGGTCAAGAAAATATAAGCGCAGTTTCAGAAGATGCATCTTTTGTTGCTGTCATTCCTGCAAATTGAAATGAAATATAGCAACGACAGAATTCTGGATCGGATCATTAATCTCTGGGACAATTGGGTCAGATGCTGCCCACAGACAAAATTAAGACCTAATCCATTAACTGATTTCACATTCTGGTTTTGCCCCATTATCTGCTTTGCATGAATGATGGTGCATGATAATTCTAAGCATTTGATGATACTCGGTATTGCTTGTTGCTTTCTTTTCCAAGTTATAAAAATATAATGAAAATATAATGAGCATAATGCTGAAGAAAGGTTGGTATTGTTATCATGCATAACACCTACACACAGCTATATATATATTATATATAGATATATATATATATATATATATATAAATATATTATAGTATATTTATATACATATATATGTGTGGTTGTGTGTGTACACTAGCTGACCAACCCGGCTCTGCCCGGGAAAACTCTCTCTCTCTCTCTCTCTCTCTCTCTCTCTCTCTCTCTCTCTCCTTTGCTAAGATAGTTGCTTCATTTACATTGCCCAGCATTTTTGACATTTTATAATTCACCACTTCTCACCCCTATTCCTACTGGGGCTGAACTTGGACTTGAAGGGCTTCGGGAGTGTCACTATTCATCTCAGCGACATCAAAAACTATGATCTAGATGCTAATATTTGTCATTTTTTATTATTTTTACGTCACCCCTTCCCACCCCTTTTCACCCCCTCCCTATTGTGGCTGAACTAGGACTTGAAGGACATTGGGAGTGTCATTATTAATCTCAGCAACCTCAAAGACTATGGATTAAACACTAATATATGTCATTTTCAGTTGTTTTTATTTTCACCCTCTCTCCCACCCTTTCCCCACACCCACCCCCTTTGGTGCCAGTGATGCCTTACCCCAACGGTAACCTTTCCCCGATGCTATGTTATATGTATACCAAATTTGGTTGACAGTGCTCGATGCATGTAAAAGTGCATGTGGCACAAACACACACACACACACATCTCTTTGTTTTCGCGCCAGAAGTCTACCCGGAGTCTGTATCTCGGACAAAACGAAATGGCTTTATCTGATTGGTTAAATGTAGTCTACCCGCGAAAGAAACGTTGTTTTTCCCGCCACTAGAAGCTCTACTACTGCAGCAAGGAACATCCGCAATAATTGTTTTTACTGCACGCCTTTCTAGAACTAGTTAGCGCTGCTACTACTACTACTACTACTACTGAGGCTTCTAAGAGCGTCGACATTCACGTTCCATTACTGAAGGAGCCGTTTCAAAGAGAAAGCAGATTATTACTACTAGTATTATTGAAGTACCACAGCGTTACACTGCCTTTTATCTTGTGATGTTATTGAACGGCTTTCGTGGCACTGTTATCGATGAGTTTAGGAGAGGTTGTTTACCTCTCTGAATTTTTCTGATTGATATCGTCGTACAAATTTGTGCCTGTAGTTTGATGTCGTAGTTATTCATTTATTATAGTCTTCTGTCTGCTTTTCCGTTTATTCGTAAATAAATGGTCATTCCGTTAGGTAGAAGATTGCTTTTCCAAGCAATCGTTTTGTGAGTTGATTCACGAATGTTTTTTCCCATTTTCGCTCGGAAGATTACAACTATTAATCTTCGTAATTTCTGAACTCGTTATTATTGTGCCGTTTGGAAGTCAAAGTGCGGTAGGCTGAGAAAAAGAAAAAGAACCAGGTGCTAATTTCAGAAACAGTAGATAAAAAGTGTGAAAATAAAGAAAAGCAGAGGATGGGAAGATCGTTTTTCTAAATGC
>NC_061107.1:89165118-89182618 GCF_015104395.2 Macrobrachium nipponense
CTGAGCTTCCTTCTATATACAGGATATCTTGTCATTGCCTCAGAAGTTAATGTAGTAGTGTTAGAAATCAAATAGAGGAATAAAAATTCACCTGTGAAGAAATCCACCATGGATTTTGTAACGCCTCTATGCTTTTCGTAGCAACTTCAAAAATTGCATCGTTGCATTCCTCTGGAACGTCCAGAGAAAACTGGAAAAACTTTATATCGTTCCTTACTTGAATATGCGCATACATAGACACAAAATACGATACAGTGTGAAAACATATTGATAACTCGCTGAAGGGGTTTATAAATTATACATGAACTCGCAACATTATTTATTATTGTGGACCTCTTAGAACATTATATATACTCTCGTGATAGAGAGTTTTTCCCAACAAATAGAGATGTGTCCAGCGATGACACCAAGAGACGGGATCATTTTCTTATACCTGTTAACACAGTGTTGGAAATAGTCACTTTCAACTTCCCCCTGGAAGATACTGAAAATATTTTAGATTTCTTTTTTATATACTATGTGCATATGCATATCTTCCTCTTTCCACTGATGTGTTTTTTTCTGTTGAAATTGGCCGTCCTTAAATTTAGCCCGGTCTAGGGGTGTGCATAATATCTGCTTAGCCAGGCCGCATGTTCCCAAATTGTAACCGAGTACCGAGACCCCTGCAAAAAAGGTGGGACGCCATATCTTAAAATGTAACCGTGGAATCTTCTTGAAAATAATCTCATTATGTTTCCCACACCCAATATACTCTTCTACTATGGGTATCGCACTAGCCTAACCTTACCTTACCGGGGCTGGTGCAGTACTATAGTAGATCCACATCGAGCGTGCATTTGATGTCTAGGCCAGTCCCTTACGACGCTCATGATTGGCTGTTGATAAGCCAATCACAGGGCTGGAAACTCTCAGTCTCTCTCGAGAATTCACATACGCAGTGTGTATATTCCACCTCTCCTGAGGGATACTCGTGCCTTTGATGTCCCTCAGGGAACATACATCCTGACTACGTGAACTCTCGAGAGAGACTAAGAGTTTCCAGTTCCACCTCTCCTGAGGGATACTCGTGCATTTGATGTCCCTCAGGAAACATACATCCTGCCTATGTGGACTCTCTCGAGAGACTGAGAGTTTCCAGGCCTGTCATTGGCTCATCAACAGCCAATCAGGAGCGTCGTAAGGAACTGGCCTAGACATCAGATACACGATTGATGTGAATCTACTTTAGTATCAATTAGCCTAACCTAACCCATCATAACCTGGGAGCGTGGCAAAAGAAACCGGGGCTGGTGCAATACTAGTATACATTTAGGGAATTTGCAGCCCAGTCTGTGAAGGTTCAGCTGCATTCGATGCGGACGAATCACATAACTTAATGACAAAATGTCAGAGACAATCGATAATCTATAATCGAATTTTACTTAAGAGTCGATTTTTTATTTATTCATTTATTATTTTCTATTTTTATTCATTCATTTTATTTATCTATTTTTTTTTTTTTTGTTTGACTAATACCTCTGTTAGTTATTTTTCCACGTCGTCCTCCACACCAATGCCTTAAGGGTTATGTCCAAACGTTTTATCATGATCCTTAGTAGCAATGAGAATTTCTTTTTAAAATTCATTTTGTAGCTGTCAAAAGAACTTCCTGGGTACTATCGCAGCAATGCACGATGATGCTAATACAAGACTTATCTTGCTTTGATTATATTATCTACATACAAAGAGCTTATTGCTAACTGAAAGCACCATGACATAAAAATCGAAAAAGTGGATTCTTGAATAAATAAAGAATTAGTTAAACGGAATAAAATTAAGAACAAAAACTATGAATTATTAACTGAACTAGCACGACTTCATTTCCAGTCATTTGAAAGGATACATATATACATTCCTAGTCTGGAAGGAGTGAACGTATATTATAGCTATGCTTCCCTTAATACTAGACTTGTTTTACAGCACTTCGACCATGACGGCGGGGGGGGGGGGGGGGGGGGGGTGATGGGATGGGGGGGGCGGTTCTTTCACCCGTGTCTGTATGTCTGGTCTGAACCTGTCAGCGTGTTAATGAAATCCGTAGAGAACGCATACATACTAACATTCATACATACGTACATATCTAAGGATATTCCTTCTTGCTGCATTGGATATATATCTAATATATATATATATATAATATATATATATATATATATATATATATATATATATATATATATATATATATATATATATATATATATATATATATATATATATATATATATATATATATATATATATATATATATATATAGCGAGTATGTTTGTTTCCATCATGCCTCAGCTGACGACACTTTAGCCTTTGCTTTAATACCTTATTCCATAACAACTGTGTGACTTTAATATGATAGTATATACTATTCGAAAAAGACACGAGAGAAATAAGAAAAATATATTTGCAGACAGCCAGAGAGTTAGCCATGATTAAAAGGATGATGAGAAGTAGAAGTACAATCTCTCTCTCTCTCTCTCTCTCTCTCTCTCTCTCTCTCTCTCTCTCTCTCTCTCTCTCTCCACAATAGATAAAACTCATTTTCGTCCCAGCAAGATCTCTATTCTAGGATTCCTTCTTCTTCTTCTTCTTCTTCTTCTTCTTCTTCTTCTTCTTCTTCTTCTTCTTCTTCATTTTTTGCTGATCAGGAATCTGGTGCTGAAGAAAAGACAGACCTCTTTTTATGCAGTTCGGATGAGATGTGCAAACTTTACGTCTCACCTAATTTCTGTCGTCAAGGGAATAGCTACATAACCCAAATCCAGTTATATCTGCCAAGTGAATCTCTCTCTCTCTCTCTCTCTCTCTCTCTCTCTCTCTCTCTCTCTCTATATATATATATATATATATATATATATATATATATATATATATATATATAATATATATATATATTATACATATATTATATATATATATATGTGTGTGGTGTGTGTGCTGCGTATGTGTGTATGTATGTTTGTGTGCATGTGTATGCGTGTGTACAGATATCTATCTATATATATATATATATATATATATATATATATATATATATATATATATATATATAATATATAATATATATACACTATATATATAATGTATATATTTATGTACATATATATAATATATATATATGTACATGCAAATGTTTGTATACATATACACAAATATATAAATATATGCATTTACAGATACATAAACATAAATTGATAAATAAATATATATGTATATATATATATAAATATATAAAATATGACATTTAAATTTCCTTTTCAGATACGGGAATGAACATTACTAATAGTCTAAAAACTATAAATGATAACAAATGCCCTTTATTTCCAAGGTTAATGATTAAAGAGACTGTTCGTCCCATTCGGGATTCGAACTTTCGCTCTTTAAAAGATGGGTTTTGCTCACCTTCGAGAGGATGAGATGTTAATGTCAGGAATTACGATGCATCCCAATAACTAGAGATAAAAGAAATTCAAGAGAGGATGGGGGGAACGCACAGAACGATAATGACTATTATTATAAAAAAAAAAAAAAATTATATTCAAATATCAGGCAGAAATCTCAGAGGGAGTGAATAGTTTCTTCATTTTATTCATAGATGGCGCTGTAAGACATTGTTTAATGACTGGATTTCCCGTTGAGAATCGACATCATACACTATTTATTGATTGGGTTTTTGTCGCACAACCAGTTGTGTTATATATATATATATATAATATATATATATATAATATAATATATATATATATATATAATTATATATTATATATATAAATTCATTATGGAAATCATTGAACGTGAACTTCATACGGTGTGAGAAAGGGAGAGGTGTCAGGCCGGGATGTAGGAAGAATCACTCTGCCAGGTTTGAGGTTTGATGCGAGGGTAATCACCTTCTCTAACACCAGCACCCTCTCCCCCCCGCCCCAATCCCACTCCCCCAACCCTCCTCCACCCCGACTCCCTCACCCACAAACAACACTCGCACCCCAGGATCCTTCTGCCAGCCTCCTCCTGCCACACACTCCAGGGGATCCCATGCCCCTGTGGAGCCATACCCCATGGGAAGCCCTGCCCCGGAGGAGCCATACCCCAGGGTAGCCCTGCCCCAGAGGAGCCATACCCCTGGGGAGCCATACCCCATGACCCGGAGATGGCTTAGACGAGAACTACCAAGCGAAGAAGCAGGCACTGAGACGGCACTGGGCCCCCTTTATGGCGGGGGTTGGGGGGGCTAGGGGAAGGTTAAGGCTGTACCCTAGGAAGGATCTAGAATCTAGGGTGTCCTATGTAGAGAGGAGTAATTTGCCACGTCTGTTACGTATCCATACGCCATTACCCTTCTTATTGATCCTATATACTTTACGTCGACGTTGTATTTATTCTCTTCACCTCCTTTCATCTTCCTGGCTTCCTCGGTTTCTTTACATCCGTCCTTGTCTTTTTTTTGCCTTTTTAAAGGTTACCATTTGATTCAACTCAAGAATCTATATCGAAACGGAAAGTTGTCACATTCCACCATAGGGGCGATTTATCGGCCTAGTTCCCGCGCGACACTCTTTTAGTATCAAGACAATAAAGATGGCGCGAGAATAAAGTAAGATAATCTTCCTTTATACATTAAATAAGAGAAGATTGGACTCGTGTCGCTCCCTAAAGCTGTTTGGCATAACAATTTATCTCGCTCGTATCCCATCGGGTTGCTTGTTAAGCTGGAGAGAGAGAGAGAGAGAGAGAGAGAGAGAGAGTACTGATGAGGGCACTCTCCATTGGCGTGAGGATGACCTCATCGATACCCTCTCGTTTTACAGTCATGATGTGATGATATATTTGCTGAAGGTACATTACTCACCTGAGTATGTCATTCTCTCTCTCTCTCTCTCTCTCTCTCTCTCTCTCTCTTTATTCCATTCTCACTTTCCACAGCTGCGGCTCACGACCGTCGACTAACAACCGGTCGTGTAAATCACTTCTGAGCTCAAATAATAGATTTTCAGGTCAACAATCTCACGCTATTCCTACCCTCGCCCGCTCTCGGGATCGATCGCGGTTTCCTTGGTTGTGGCTGAAAGTACTGGCCACCAGTGTATTAAAGAGAGCAAATATAGACCACTTGGTTGCTTCATGTAGCAACGGGTATGTTGATTTAGTGTTTGTAGCTCGAATCATGTTGCTTGTTCGATTTCAGACTTCTCTCTCTCTCTCTCTCTCTCTCTCTCTCTCTCTCTCTCTCTCTCTCTTCATGATAGTTGTCAAACTATATGATTATTTTTCCTTCATCAAAATATATGATTATCTCTCCTTCGTCTTCTAGTTTAGTATTTGTAGCAGTTAGACGTATCGATATATACTTCCTTGCAAGCAGCCGGTGTCGGTAACCTTCGTAGTTTTAGTGTCGAATAGTTTTCTCACTCGATCAGTTCCTCTGACAGCAAATTATCTCCGGTCGACGTTCAGGAGACCGTCAATATAACACAAGTTACATCGAGGGTATGTGCATGCAAAATTTTGTCCTGATTTGAAATTACAAAAAAACGTATTTTAGTGTCATTCTCTCCTCTCTGCAGAGGCCAATCATCGGTGTGACAACCTCATCTAGTCGTTGCCTTAATAAAGCTTGTCCTAATTTTGAAGAAAGCAAAATCACTGGTTAGATTTTCGTTGTAATTAAACCCACGCAAGAAAACGAACTAATGATTGGGAGCGTCAATTCCTGAAGTGAACTTGAGCGGCAGTTCGGGGCAGTCTTTCTTGGGAAGCATTACATCGTTAGTAAAAGCCAACATATCTTCATAGCATCTACTAAATACCCACAGGCGAACCATACTTTAACTCTGCCATAATAGTAATGATAGTATATGATGGCTATTTAGAATTCATGTATCAGTATGTTCGTGATACTTTCTAAAAAAAAAAAATCCTAATACAAGCTAGGTTATTGAAGTTTACATTTACATTAATTTTACACACATACATACATGCAAATATATATATATAATATATATATATATATATATATATATATATATATATATATATATCTTGCTGCAATACTACGTAAAGGAGCATGAACAAATGCTCGCGGACATTCATTTAATAGTGACGCGGTTTCTTGATATTTGCAATAATATAGATTTAAAATTACAAGAAATTTAATACTTCGGATCCTACTATTATTACTACTAACATAAGTAGAAGTAAAAATACATTTATTATTATCACTGCATTATCGTGGTCTTTGTTTGCATTAACAAGTTATTCGTGAAATTCCAGAGCTCTGCTTTGACTGATTCAGATAAAACAACTATTTTGACTCAGAATGCAGTACTAAGATCATTACTTAAAAGAGGTTAAAGGCTCTCTCTCTCTCTCTCTCTCTCTCTCTCTCTCTCTCTCTCTCTCTCTCTCTCTCTCTCTGTGCAACTGTATTAGATATTAACAAAATTTTCTCACCGTCTGGTTTTACTTCTTTTCGTCAACTTAAAATGAATACAAGGATTTTATTTGTACATTAAAGCGCTAATCCTTGGAAGTGATCATCAGAATGTTCTCAGTAGATTTTAAAGTCTACCACTTTTCAGCATGACTCATAAATATACAAAAATGGAAAAGGAAACCCATAACAGACTTTAAATGTCACAGCTCACCTCTCCTACAAAAAACTGAATGAGAAATGAGAAAAATTGACGGAAATCTATTTTCGTTTCACATATTTTATAATCATTTGGCTGAACTATAGTTATGATAATAATAATTCTATATTACTAGGCTCGGATGACTTTCGCTAAGTCTGTTGAAAAATAGAGCTGATTATATACCTCCAGTTTTCTTTCGCTATATTACAGTTTATCATTGCTTTCTTCTTTTCTCTCTGGAATATTCAGGTAGATTGAATTTGGGAGACAGACTGCCATGCCAACAGTGAAATTATCAAGCACTTGCCTTCATTACACTACGATATTTGAAATGAAAATATTAAATGCACTACTTGAAGCGCTGATCATTTTTTGTATAGTATCAGTTTTCTCTTTAATTAAAACACAATATTCTTATTAGACCTTTTACAATTCCAAATAACAAGTAAACTTTGAGTAAATTTTATCAAACTTGTTGACCAACTTTTATCAATTCTCTTACAAAATTACGTTTCGGGTGATAAATGGAAATGTCTTCGTCATTAAGAAATGTCAGTAAAATTTCTGAAATGTTGAAAAGCAAAATGCGCAGAAATCTTACGTTCGTTATTTTCATCTAATAAATTTAATGACTTATTTTCCGTTATCTTGTACCCAGCTCATACAGAAAAATGGTTTCCCCACCCATGTTATAATTAATCACCAAGGTACAAGGAACATTACTCCTATCAACAGTGTATGATAGAGAATTGCATCACTGATAATTCTCTCTCTCTCTCTCTCTCTCTCTCTCTCTCTCTTCTCTCTCAGTATATATATATATATATATATATATATATATATATATATATATATATACATATTTATATATATGTGTGTGTGTGTAGCTTTTTCGTAATTATTGCAAAATCAGGGCAATAAAACGTCAGCATCTTTAAAAATAGAGGGGCAGTCCTCGAATTCTCCGCCTATCACCCTTCATCAAGCTACCAAGTGAGAATGATGAAGCCCAATAATAAGAGAATGTGTCTGACCTGTACTATATTTAATAATGAAAAGCGTAAAGAGATGTTGGATTATTTGTAATATACAGTGTTGGCAGCATCAAGAACCATTATAGTTACCTTAAACCAAAGATACTACCGAGTAGGCGAGTACGCAAAGATACTCAGACTCAAGGTCCTTTAAATATACCCCGAGTATATTTAAAGGACCTTGCTCAGACTCACGTTACCCATATGAGCCGTACCACGGCGCCAGTAGAGACAGCTGGCGATTTTAATCCGAATTAAAAAGCGTGACGTCATAAATCCCAACCAATGGGTACACGAGTTTCCAAATGATTGCCGAATAGCGTCATTTGTTTACATACTATGTTTAGAAGGTATACCTCGGCTGCGGGTTATGTAGCCGAACTTTTACAGAAACGCATGACAAAAATAAATGAATAAATAAATAAATAAATAAATCAAAACCTAAAAGAAGTACCACCTGGAAATGTTTTCGTAAGTATAGAAGAAATCATTTTACCACAAGGTATCTCGTACACTCATACTGGTGCTCGGAGAACCGTTGACTTTAAAACCTCTCTGTTGAAAGGGTTGGAAGTGGTCACCTTTTCGCGAAATCAGTGCAGAGGAGCAGATGTTTCTCGAAGGATTTATAGGATTTATTTCAGAATGGAGTAACAAAAGACGCCCGAGTATGCGGGCTGGTTTATGGGCAGTATTTTCCTATCAAAGGAAAGGAGTGGTCTCCCACCCATATACATATAATACCGAGTGGTGAACTGCAGATCAAGAATTGCTGACACAGCTTCCATGGAATGTAGGAAGAGTAGCAACGATAAGAATTAGTGTTTCATCCAGAAATATCTTGTTTTGAATTCATATTCGAAAAAAATTTATCGGTCATTGCAATATTTATTACGGCAATAAAAGCGTTCTTGCACTGAGAAGAGGTAGTCTGTCGGGGTGAAAAGACTTTGTCCAATATTACCGACGTATTGCCTCATTAAGAGACGCTTTTCTCGTGAGTTCATTCCTTCTAGTTGAAGACTTATCGTACCATTCTTAGACTGGCTAACTTTGCAAACGGTCAGTCGGAGTAAATCAAGCTTAAATTTTGAATTATTTTCGTTTGTGTGTCCTAAGGTCAATGGTAGTGAGTATAAATTACCAAGTAGGCTATCCAGGGAAAATTGATTTGTAATTGTAGTTAGAAAAATTAATGCATATTTTCATAACGGGTAAATACCATAACAAAAAACAAAAATATGAATACAAAATACGCATACACACACACACGCACACACACACACATATATATATATATATAATATATATATATATATATATATATATATATATATATATATATATATATATATATTATATTTATATATATATATATATATATATATATATATTATATTTACTATAGATGAGATAGATAGATTGATAGATAGCTCGATATATATAGAGAGAGAGTATACGTAACAAGGTTTCAGGCTTAACCATTATTGTTTTTTTAACAAAGACATTTCCGAGTTTCGAGAAATCTTTATATATATGTTTCTATACGTAACAGTTTATAATTTAATAGTTCATCCGATTCTTTCTTCTTTTTTTTTGGAGTCTTTGTAGGTGGGTAAGGCTGATGAGTAATAGAAAAAATGTTCTAATGCTCGGCTGTACCTTTGAACCATAAATAAGAGTATATGAATAGTATAAAAAACATAATATGTATATATAATTATATATATATATTATAATATAATATATAATAATATAATATAGATTATATCTATATTATATATAGATAGTATACTTCAGGGGTACCATAATACATCAGTAGAAGGCCATAGTTTATTAAAAACGTTTCGCAAACAAATCTCGGTGCACCTTCAGTCTGTGAACAATGAAAGTAAATACATTATAAAAAGCAATTCACAAAAATGCAAGGTAATTAAAAATTAATGGTTTAAAAAGAAAAGCAGAAGTTAAAAGTTAAAAATTTTTTAAACACTGTAAGAAGAGAGAGAGAACCAAGACACCAGCCAACCAAGGCTAAAGACGAAGAAGGAATGGCCGAAAACTGACGTCCCAAACAAAAAGTTAGTTATCCCAAATACAGAGGTGAAGCCGTGGTGTTATTGTTCAAAGAAGGAACTAGCCTTTTAATAAGTAAAAGCAACTTGATAAAATCCAGCTCCAGTATTTCATGTCTAGCTAAGGGTCATTCAACAATTACGTAGCGCAGTAAGGCGGGGAGATATCTTAGTGTCCGTCCACAATGCAGAGCAACACGTTATAAACACACGTCGGCGACTTATCGCATACGGATCACAAACTGGCTGGATACAAGGCAACTTGGTATACCGGCACGCCTCGCCGAAGTTTCGTTCACATACCATCGTGAACGTGTTTTCAACCTGTTTGCGTTATTATGTATGCGACAAGTTGCCGATGTGTGTTTTTGACATCTTTGTAGTGTGAACGCGCTCTTAGGTTTGGTGTTGCTTTGTGTTAACTCAGCTTAAAGGTTACATATCACATCACCAACAGTACGTCATTGTTGAATGTTGGGAATATTCCTGTCTGCCTATGTATCTGAAAGTAAGGAAATGTAACACATTGAAATCAGAAGAGATACTCAAAATCTGCAAATAGTAATCAACTCTAGTTCCTGGCTGCCAGGTGATGAATTCGGTTACAAAAACTGCAAAATGTGAAAGTCATTAGGTAGCAAAGTACGGAAAATGAATGAAATAAAACTGAGGCTGTTATAAACAACACACTTCATATTTTCGTTCATATTTCTGGACATCATCTTGCCATTTTGGTTCACTGCTCGTAGCTGACGCGTGTGCCATTTGCAAAAGTAGTTTCACAAGGAGTTGAAAGATCATTACTCTGTCTCCTTTTCATCATACGACTCATATTCTTCCATTAACATGTTCTTCAGTATGCCCACCATTTCTCGTAAGCCATCTTGCAACAACAGACGCAATTGGTTGCTTCACCTCATCAGACTCCAACATCCAAGCGTCCCCATTACTTTAATAGCATCCATTAAAGCATCCATTAATTCAACGGACCTAAACACGTCCGCGGAGCAACGGACCTGTTTGGAGACTGTCTGGAACGCATTTGACCAAGAAAGATTCCTGGAAACGAAAAAGCAGTGGACGTCGAGTTTATCTTTCTGGTGAGCGGGTGATGACAGAGCTTAAACTATTTCAGTCCCTGTACCCAGTTGTTATCGTTGCCAAGGAGACCATTGCAGAAATGCTTCCAGAGTTTTCTCTTCAGCTAATGCAGCACAAGTCTCCTTTGGTACACAAGTTCACTTGAGACCAAGGTACAGTTATGCTCCAGCACCCGGCCCTCATGCACAGAAATACAAGATGGCTGCCTCCTGCCATTTTGAGAACCATGGAGTAACCATATCTCTGGGGTGTATCAACACAAATTCTTATATACAATCTTTTATATATATATTATCCTGTCAATTATTCAGAGTAATACTCAGGAAAGTAAGTTTATGAAACCAATCACTCCCTATATTTCATATTAAATGCCTTGTACAGAGAAAACTTTTCACGATATTGTTTTTGCAAAAATTACTAGCATTATGCTCTAAGATGAAAAAATCCTTTTTTGAAGTGCCATTTAGAGAATCTCTAAAAGTTCTATTGCAATATATTTTCAAATAATTTCGATACAGTTTACCACTCTTCTGTCATGTTTCAGGAATAGGATTCTTAACTTTCAAATGTAATGAACTTTAAGGTACTGCACGTCTAAGCCACCGTTAACAGTCATTAAGGATACTCAGAACCAGAATCCATCTTATGTTTGCGAAGCAGTTAAGCCAGATGAGTGATGCTTCAGACTTAATCTGCTCAGTTAAATCAAGAAATAATCATGAAATTATTCCCGTATTTTTCAAAGAAGTCATAGGACATATAACTGAATTTTGTATTTTAGTTGAATTGCTTCACGTTTTAGTCTGTAAATTTTGGCAGTATTTGATAGTGGTAATACACAAGGTTGGGCTGCTGATTTTTTTTTTTTTTTTTCTTTCTTTCTTTTTTTGAGAGTTATCTGAGAGTTTTTGAGTTATTTGGCTCAAAAGCCGTAGGAATTTTTCCGCTCCACCCCGCCCCCTCAAAATGAAAAAGAAAAGGTAGGAAAATTAAGAGACTTCCAGTTCTGTAAAAACTCTAAGAAAGAATAATGGCGGCACCAAGCCTGATTCGTCTTGTGAAAATCATCAGCGTTTATTTTGTCGAAAAATTTGAAACCAGTTGGCTATGAGGAACCTGCAACATCCAGGGAACCAAAACAGAGTTTGTCAGTTACTGAAGTGGTTACGGACAAACGACTTCTAGCCGAATTTGCAGCTGTAGATGCGATTGCTAAGGACGCCTTGTATATCACCGTAGGTGAGGATTGCAAGGTGGCCGCTGCTGTACATTAATGCTCCATGTATGACCTATGGAACATTGCAAATGACAATATTTCTACTTTTCCCCATAAACATTATCATTATTAACGTTTCTAAGAGACTTTATTGATGATCGCTCTTATGTTCACTCATTCCATCATTATTCTTGCAGTTTCAGTTCATCTTAGATACAAAACAACTGTCTCTTCAGTCCCCTTCAGAGGTTACCATGGCAACAACCATATCAGAGTACACGGACTGAAATAGTTCCAGCTTTTCCAAGCATCCGATCTGCAATTATACTAAGTTTCTCAAGCATCCTTTGAGGACATAAGTTTCTGGAAATAGGATATTTATTGCAAACCAAGAATAACTTCGTAGTTTTTTTCTTAACCTTTTCTCTTCAGGGTAAAGAAGGACTTGAAATTCGAATTTCTTTTAATATGTCTTGCAAGATTTTCGTTTTCGAAGAATTTTCAGGCGGTCTAGCTCAACAGATTTTATGTAAGATATATGCCAATCCGTCCAGTAACCCGGTGAAGAAAATTTAGGAAAATCATTGAATTAGGATTTTTTTCAAAAATCACATCTATTTATATATTAAATTTTTAGATATTCTCTGTTCCATTCATCAACAGAAAAAGACGAAGCAGGGAGAACCCATTCAGGTCTTACTCCTCAAAAGGAAAGATTGACTTAAATCGGTAATAATGGTGAGTACTCCTTGAACACCTTCAGAATTTCACTTTATTATTAGTGTACTATTGAGGTAGTACACCGCAGAAATGGAGATGAGAATGAATTGAGAACGTTAGTAATAGCATTCCTCAAGCTACTTGTGGTTTGAAAATGAACACAGAAGCTTAGGAGTTTGACTAAATCTGGATTTCTTTAAAGGACTTGACGCAAACTCCTGACTGAAGCCATTGTTGAAATCGTTTCTTAGAGAGGAAAGTCACTTTCAACCCTTTGTAGTATACCAGTCGGTTACGTCTTGTATTATCTCATGATTATAATGAGCGGATTATGTAATGAGCATGTCTATCCAGTTCTGCTTTATTCACTTTAAGAATATGTTCATGTTTAGCTTTAAGGGCAATGGCTTTTGTTGCTGTCAGGCCAAGCCTTTCAATCAGCTCTCTCTCTCTCTCTCTCTCTCTCTCTCTCTCTCTCTCTCTCTCTCTCTCTCTTACACCGGATCAAATTATTTTGACATCTTCACAAATAGATTGCATATATACTGGCGCACTGAAGCGTGATATATTCTTTAGATATAAACCGAAAAGGCATTTTTAGTGGAGAGATGTGATATTCAGCACAAATAGATCTCTTAATACCGAAAAAGATTCGGTAGCTTTTTGTTAAAATCACTCACTTCAATTCTGTGTCACGTCCCGTCAGAAATCTATCATTTAGTTTCACAAGTTTTGCTTTTCGTGTTTCTTAAAAGTGTAAAGTCAGATTGCCCAAAATGAATGACTAACTTATCTTAAAGTGTCCAGCAGTGATTGTGTTAAAGGTGATGTAATACCCACCTCTCTCTCTCTCTCTCTCTCTTCTCTCTCTCACTCTCTCTCTCTCTCGCTTCTCTTTCTCTTCTCCCTTCTTTTCCTTCCTTCTTTTTTGGTCATTTTAAAAGGGGGGGGGGGACAAAGGGGGAGACTCGTGATATGAGTGGGCGCCGTTGTTGTCGTTACCTTTGCAGACCCTGATTTGATTTGCTTTTGATAGGTGCAAGATCAAAGCCGCCAGACATTTTACTCTGTCTAGTTGTCGCTGCAACTACTGCTTGTTTTGTTGTTGCTGCTGTTTGTTTATCCGTCTGCTTCGCTTTTTTTTTTTCTGGCGTTGTTTTCCTTAGCATGACAGACAGTGTTATATTCTTTTGATACAACATTAGATTCACATCAAGCGTGCATCTGATGTTTAGGCCAGTCCCTTACGACGCTCCTGATTGGCTGTTGATAAGCCAATCAGAGGGCTGGAAACCTTCAGTCTCTCGAGAGAGTTCACATTGGCAGGATATATGTTCCATCTCTCCTGAGGAATACGGCTTTTTAAATCATCCCTCAGGAGAGGTGGAAAATACATCCTCCCTCTGTGAACCCTCTCGAGAGACTGAGGGTTTCCAGCCCTGTGATTGGCTTATCAACAGCCAATCAGGAGTGTCGTAAGGGACTGGCCTAGACATCAGATGCACGCTCTGTGTAAATCTACTGTAGTATCTCGGTATTCCAAACATTAAAGAAAATGAGAATCCTATGGGTCTAGGAGTATCCACAAGAGCCATCCACGAGAAATTCCGGGGGCGTCACATCTGGCCAAGCCGCCAAAAGGATGCTGAACTACAAAACGCCGACATCAAGAATGAAAAGGGTATTTTTCAGCTAATGTCTTTTGAGTTCGGGTTAGTTAAACTCTTCATTACGCGTTTCCTTTGAAAATTCCTAACGGCAAATACCAGGAATTGTCACGGGAGCTCCAAGAGCTCCATTCAATTAAGCTTAGGGAGCATGAAAGCGTCCTCTCTACGAGGACTGAGTGGGTGACACGCTTTCATTTTCTCTTTGAATTATCTACCCTTTTTGTTGTGCGTTGGTTATATCTACCTTTCTTGTTGGGTGTGTGTGTGTGTGTGTGGAAATGACAATGGACACTGAATGGAGGCTTCAATGGAATTCCTACATAAAAGCGCTGTGATGCCTTAGTTTTTTGGGCCTTGCAAAGAGGCCTTTGGTCTAGCGCTGAAAGCTCTTGGTTTTGCTTAGATTCTACGATGCGTGGGTTTGAAAGGGTTTATCGTCATTTTATCATCATCATCATCATCATCACTTTCCTGTAAATGGAGAGTAGACCAAAGGCAACTTGCTGCCAGTTTAGTCGGTTCTCAATCAGTCAGTCAGTCTTGACTCTATGCAATACAACCGAAGCTTTATCCATATTTGGTAAACTTCGCACCAGATGGGAACTGAATCAGTAAAGACATAATTGTCAATATGGGGTGATATATACATATATATATATATATATATATATATATATATATATATATATATACATATATATATACTGATTTTCATATATGCAGACATATATATATGAATATATATATATATATATATATATATATATATATATATAATATATATATATATATTTCTATTTCTTTCGTTCAATGAATTATATACACACACACACGACACACACACACACACACACACACATATATATATATATAATATATATAATATATATATATATATAATTATATATATATGTGTGTGTGTGTGTGTGTGTGTGTGTGTGTGTGTGTGTGTGCGTGTGTGTGTGTGTGTGTGTGTGTAATTCATTGAACAAAAGAAATAGCAAAATTGAATGAATTTACCAACATTTCATACGAGGTCCTTAAGAGAGCCTTCACTAGCTTATGCAAAAAAAAAAAATTACTCCTCTTCATGAACTTTACCAACCAGTCTCTAAGCAATACTTATTTATATCATTATAATAATTAGTGTTATTTTAGTGTTACTTCATTCTAAATTCGCCTTCAGCTTTCATTTGTAAATGAGCTGCTGTTTGTGACAGTAGTCTAATGTCGTTTGTGGCTTTGGAACTTATTTGACGGAGCCTTACCACTTGGGAAATGGGCTGTTTTTATCTATGGACGTTCAGTGGAAACCTCCGTAAGGGGGTTAGCGCCATCAACACACCTCATGCGCTGCACTGTAGGCGTTACTTAAGATTCTTTCCAGCGTGCCTTCGGCCCCTAGCTAAAAAACCCTACGTTCCTTTTACTGTACATGCTTTGATATTCGCTTTCTTCCATCTCACTTTCCACCCTCTCCTAACAATTGATTCATAGTGCAACTGGGGAGTTCCACGTTGGACGAGTGGATTTAGCGCTCGGCTACGAATCCGGTGGTCCGAAGTTCGATTCTCGGCTCTGCGAACGCGGAACTAGAGGAATTTATATCTTGTGATGGAAATTCATTTCTCGATATAATGTGGAAGCCATGAATGACTAGATTCTAATTATGGATTTCATTCATCGCGCGATCAACTTAGCTGTGTGTCTTTGGTTCATTGAAACTGAACAAACGGCACCATTACCTTCCAATCTCATTCGAAGGACTCCGGTACTCGTTTGAAGATCAGTGGCGCTGAGCGGTGGTGGCGCGATGCCTGGCGATAAGACTCGTGGTTCATGGCTAAGGGATATTCCCCCACATTATACTATATTCATTACAGTCAAAGGTTTCAAAGGTGTAACAGGAAGAAAACCTCGCAGTTGCGCTAGGAATCAGTTGTTAGGAGAGGTTGGACAGTAAGATGGAAGAAAAAGGATATAGGAGTAGTAAAGTAATAAAGATAAAATAAAAATACAAATAATAAGAATTAAGATAGAAATATTAAAAGTAATAATAAAAACTATAAAATGATAACAGTATGACTATAGCTGGTTTACTGAAGGTAGATTCATGGGTGAGTGAACCAGCTATAGTATTATTACCGGTTACTGAAGGTTCGTTTTTTTTACAGTAAAATGTCCGCGGATGAAGGCTAATGGAGTTGATCGCCTTTTAAAGATATTAGGATTTCCTAGGGAATTAGATACCTGAATGTCTCCCTCTTCCCCCGCCCCCCCCAACCCCCGCCACTCCCGAAGTTATGCAAGTCCCATACGCCTCTTTTACAACCTGTGCCGAGTAGTTTTGTGAAATCTACCTCCCTAGATTCAAGAATTAATCTTTGACGTAAGACGCCAACTTTTTAAAAGCTCCACAATCATTTTTTTTTCAAGTCCACCAGTACGGTTCGCTAGCGTCGTGGCATGCCGCTAAGAAGTCGCGGGGGTTCGCGCCTCACCCAGGCCGATGAAAAATCCCTGGCTCTGAACCATGATCCGTTACTGCTGCAGTGTGGGGTCTGCGGTGGGAGGTTGAAACCAATATTATTTGGAAGCTTGAATTTCAAGTCAGTGGCCCCTGTGGTGGGGTTGTTCCATGTGAATAGGTTTCATCTAATAATTATAATAATAATAGCAGCGGAGAATAGCCATCCAGGGTATATAATTTCCTAGTGACCCTTGTTAAATTATAAACCCGTTGTGGGACTACTGAAAGAAGTCAGATGAACAATGGTCGCCTTCTACAAGGAACGATTAATGTGTCTAATTTACAAACTGGTAAACAGGATTCGGAAAAAAATGACAAAAATTAAGACGAAAGCGTATAAGAGAACAGCGCAACTATCAGTAAAAAAAGAATTGCAGGTTACCCCCTTAATTATTTGCAACTGTATTTTCTTCCTCGTTTTGTTCTTCTCTCTCTCTCTCTCTCTTTCTCTCTCTTTCTTATCTCTCTTCTCTCTCCTCTCCTCT
>NC_061107.1:89187618-89197618 GCF_015104395.2 Macrobrachium nipponense
ATATATTATTGTGGGCCTTAAAGAAAGAACATTATTATTATTATTATTATTATTATTATTATTATTATTATTATTATTGTTGGAGAAACAAATCCACAGTTATGTAAATGTACATATATTTAAATTTAAAACTTTAAGTATAGCTTTCGGGAATCTGTTAGGTTCCCCTTATCAATGTGACACGTTGAGATAGCACTCCAGCAAAGTAAACTTAACAGAAGTAAAATTAAGTGACTTGTTTATGAACAATGGAACCGGTCGTCAAGCATAAATCAGACAATGCCTGATTTATTATTATTATTATTATTATTATTATTATTATTATTATTATTATTATTATTATTATTGAAGCCTCCAAAGAATACAGTGTTCATTTGAAAGAAATTACACAAGATAACAGGAAATACAGGAAGAGGAGATCAGTTATTAGAGAAGAAAAAGAAAGTTTCTGTTCTCACAGTCCCTCCCTTTACCTGGTTTAACGTCTGTTTTAAAATCTTCGTCAAGTGCTTATTTAAATGTATTCCTCTGCCATACCAGTATTTCAAGCCAATTTGTTCTTATGCACAAGTACCATAAAGGTCTTTTAGCTATCTTACTATCAATTCTTAGCAACAGATTCTTCGTCACGCTCAATCGACTAATCGATTCCTTTTAATCAGGTGCTTATATGAAGTTAGCCGTCTTTTTCCAACACCTTAAAGGGGGTACCTACAGTGCGCCTTCGGCAGCGCCCTGTAAGCGGTACTTACGGTTTTTTCTGTGTCCCTTCTCCCACCGGCTAAATTGCTCTCTGACTTTGACTTCTCGCCTGTTCCCTTGGACCTCTTCCATCCTAGTTGTCCAACTTCTTGAACCTTATCTTTTTCGAAGAATTTTTACCTGACTCAAGAGCTAATCTTCCGAGCGTGACTCATATGGCCAAGTCGTTTCGTGAATTTATTGCAAAACAATAAGAGAATTATTTGTTTCTCTCTGCCATTTCCAATTCCGGTTTCAGTCAGTCTAACGCTGATCCTAATTGACCCTTAAGTGACCTACTACTTAAAGCACTCAGTTACAAATCGTATAATTCACCTGCTTTATTCAGTTCCTTAAGTAAATGAATTTCTACAGACCTATGATTGGATACTCATTCAAGTGGTAATATTAACTATGACATTTCACATATATCCTCTATAAACACATTAATTGTCCTATATATGGCCCTTGGAATAACACAGAAGTTCTTTGCGGGACTAAATTATTGGGCGTCACTGGAAATCAGGCGATTTTATCTTACTACATTTGTTTACCGAGTCGAACATTGGATTGAGTCACTGAGCAAATACAAATGACTCGACCTATGTGTAATGCTTCCAGATTAGAACTTTATTTGGTTGTTCGTCTTATTTATTTATTTATTTATTTATTTATTTATTTATCTATTTATTTATTTATTTTTTATTTATTTATTTATTTATTTATTTTTTGCGATTTTCATAACGGCAGGAAGTCTCGTCTTGGGCTATGCTGAGATTAGATTTATTTATTTATTTATATATTTATTCATTCATTTATTTTTTATTTATTTATTTATTTATTTATTTTTTGCGGTTTTCATAACGGCAGGAAGTCTCGTCTTGGGCTATGCTGAGATTAGCTTCCTTCTTCCCCACCGATTGTTCATAAACAATTTCTTCGGAGAAGAGTTATTACCCTAATATATTCATTTATATAAAGAAAATTTTGTTTTGGTCTGGCGGACGACATGATATTAGTTTCTGTCAACCAAAGCGTCCCCGACTGCCTTTTATTTTTCTGTATCCAAACCTCAATTCTCTTTTCTCCTTTTGCTCTCATTACAATTTTTGTTCGCGTTTCGAACGATTACATATTAGATTTATTAGAATAAGTTACTCTTTTTTTTTATTTGTGGGGTGGGGACCGCGGGTTGTGGGGGTGGCGGACCCGAAGACCAAATTTCATAACAACGTAATTTTCTTCTGATGTCCACATTTTTCCTTCTAGTCAGATATCACCCCGATACGCGAAACATATTCCTAATCTATTCTTATTGTGTTCTGCCAAATGATGCTGCGATGCCCTGTTTGATGCGCATTGCTTGCGTATTTTGTCTCACTATCTGGTAACTCAAAACCTACTAAAAAAAAATTTTTTTTTTTTTTTTTTTTGATCGCTATGAAGATGTACTTCAGTAAATCCAAAAGTTGAACTTCTTATGAAATCAAAACAGTTCATCAACAGTTTAAACAAAAATTTCACCATACAAGTAATGCTTCAACACTAAAGCTATTCATTCGTTATAAACAAACATTTCTTAGCGTGAAAACTACTCTTTTATTTCTTCCTCATTAAAAGTGGATTATACTTTCTAACGGTCCTGGGGAAATATAACTCCAATAATAGTAACCTGCGCTGTCGATAGTTTAAAAAAACACATTCGACCATCTGCGCCTGCGCACTTCATGATCTCGCGAAAGCCATTCGCGTCGCAACAAAAATTGTACCACTTTGTACCACCTCCTTGTACCACCTCGTGCCATCCGGACACCTCCAGCTTAAGATGGCCGCCGACGGTGCTTTCTCGCTTTCAACTTCTCGTTCTGGAGAGAAACGTATCGAACCTCGTCCGAATCCCAGTAGTCTCTTTCGTAGCCGAAGCGTCCCAATAGCTGGGAGGACCTTGTGATTTCAGGGTAGCCAACAATTCCCTTGTAAGGAAATTTGCAAAGGCTGAGACTGTGTGATTCATGTGCGCCGGACGACTCCCTTCCTCCCTCCCTCCGTCCCTCCCTCTTTCTCTCTCTACTTCAGCGTCCAGTGGGTGGGATGTAGGTGGTTCACAGGGAAGCTGTCGACCCGTAGGAGTTAAACTTCATTAACTCTTATTCTTCCAGGTTTTCTTATACCTCGTTTACTCGGTCATGTTCCTCAGCAACCTTTGCATCAAGGTTTCTTCCAGTTTTTTTTTTTTTTTTTTTTTTTTTTTTTTGTAACTAGGGCCTTAACTTTGGTCGTTGCCAACTGCAGTGATATGATATCCATCCAAAACGAATCTAACACAAGTATATGTGTACAAACACCTGAAAAGTGTTTCCACTGCGGGCGTCTGGATTCAATTTCGTAATCCCTTTTCTACGGTAAACGAAACCGGCCTGGAAGTTGAGCTTCCATTGTACCTAGACAGAAGATGAAATCCACCAAGCTACATAAAAAGAGTAATCAGGCGAATTCTTACTGATTAGGAAAGAAGACGAACAACGGAACGCCAGCCCCCCGCCGCCCCCCGCCGCCCCCCGCCCCCCGCCCCCCTCCCGGCCCCCTCCGTTGAGACACACCGGTTTTCCTGTTAGGGTGTATTTTATGAGGCCGTGGGCCGAGACGATTCGTACTACCTCGTCCCGATGTGTCCTACTTAATTGGTCTTCATGTAAATGTCCCCGACGTCCGCTAATGACGCTATTATTCTAAGTGGCGATGTCGCAGCCTCTCTCTCTTGATACGAACTCGGGCAATCTTTTCGGTAGATTTTCAGAGATATTTCTAATGCACCTATAGACATAGCAAAAAGGAAAAAAAGAAGAATCTGTAGCTAAGGTTCGCAGTAGTGGACTGGCGAACCAATCTACTACATCACAAGACTTGAGAGAGATATACGAGAATAAACTTACTCTTCCTACTTTCCGTCAAATACTTGATTATCGACTTATTTACATCTTTCCACAGTGCTCCAAATTTACCCCTGCCTTGTTTTCTTTCGCTCATTCCATTCAGTAATATGTTGAGGCTGCACAGCAGTAGATTTGGAAATCCCTTTTATTGGTTAGGCTAGATTTAAGTTGCTAATTACAGAACATATCTCCACTTCATTTCCTTTAACTCGTCGTTGAGTTCTCTCTACAATGTTAAGTGGCTCTCTCGTCTATGATTTTTCCGTACTTCCGCTATCCTCAAATTTAAATCTATTATTCTTTTCCCTTCTTAATAACTCATAATAATGATGTTCAAATACAGCAAAGCTAGAAGCAGTATAATGAGAAGAAGCAATAACGCTATTGAACTAACTGGGATAAATGTAAGAAAACAGTTAAGAGCGATAGAGCAATAGACAAGCGTAAAAAAAAATGGAAGCGATAATTAATAAGTGGAAATATCGGGTGTTAGGGAATTACCAAATGTCGAAGAATGTAGGTTAACGTTTTCCAATCAATAAGGTATAGATTTCTTTTTTTTCTCTCTCTCTCTTCTTTTTTTTCTTCTTTTTTTCAAAAAACTGAATGCCATTGTTGCTTGAAATCCAAAAATGGCGTTCTTCTTCGACAGCGACAACAACCCCTCCCAACCAACTATTCATAAACAAAATAGTTTAGATGAACCATGGAGAAATAAGCCTGAGCCAGTATTGTCGATTTCTCCATTACGTGGAATAGCAAGAGACAGGTGCAGTACGGTTGAAGACAAAAAAAATAATAAATAAATAAACACGAACACTTCAAAGATTGAAACAAAATCAAGGTTGAAATACTTCCATGCCTGTGACCAGGTACAAAGTAAATTATTATTATTATTATTATTATTATTATTATTATTATTATTTTATTATTATTATTATTATTATTGCTGTTGTTGTTGTTGTTGTTGTTAAGAAATTCACAATCACGTGAAGAACAATCTGTGTCATAAAATCCATAATTATGTATTAGAGTATATTACTAAGTAAAACAAATATAGACTTTCGATCCTCATCAGTGTTTGCGGTAAAATGTTAAGTAAGAAGAGAGTAGTTTCTATTATTATTATTATTATTATTATTTTATTATTATTATTATTATTATTATTATTATTATCATTATTATTATATTATTATTATAATTATTATTTCTATTATTATTATTATTATTATTATTATTATTATTATTATTATTATTATTATTATTATTATTATCATTATTATTATTATTATTATTATTATTATTATTATTATTATTATTTTATTATTATTATTATTCAAGCCTGAACCCCATTCATATGGAACAAGCGCAAAGGGGTCACTGACCTGAAATTAAAGCCTCCAAACAATGCGGTGTTCATTAGGAAAAAATTAACAGGTCATGGGAAAAGAAGAGATCGGTTAGTAGAAAAGACAAAAATATAAATAGTTAAATTCCGACAATTAGAAATAAAAACAGATTATCATTATACAAGATGATTTTGTAGATCATAGGATTTAAGTCATCTCTATGACATTACAATTATACGCTAGAATCCCAGAATTAACTGCGAGCAAAAATGTGAGACTCAAAACTTCATGTAATCCCAAAGAAGGATTAATACCAGATAAGACTCCAGAAATGCAAGTGGAGCAAAAAAAAAAAAACTGTGAACCCCGTAATGGCGATTGTCAGTTGTCATATATGTCTGTCCCTCTTAGTCATTCATTCTAAGCAGGCTGTAATCCAGCTTATTTGCAAGGTCTGTTGTGTTGTTAATTAAGTAGTTCCTTTGAGTGTTTTGTTGCTTCTCAAAGCTACAAATGGCTGGAATACTTCTGTATTTGTGTCGTTACTACTGTGCCTTCGAAAGAAGGTTTTCTCTCTCCCCCTTTCCCTCTACCTGTATAGATTTACACTGACAGACGCACAAAGAACGAGAGAGAGAGAGAACCTCCCTTCAAGGACACAGAGGAAACGACAAAAATACAGCCTTTGACAAACACTCAAAGGAAGTACTCAATTCACAACAGACCTTATTACAAATACACTGGACTCCCCCCTATTTAGAATGAATGACAGGTGGGGTCAGGAATGCAAGAGGTAGAAAACCAGCGAACTCCGTAATGGCGACTGTCAGTCGTCATGGGAACGACAGTTCATGGAAGCAACGTTCTTCTCCGCAAAAGTAGTAAATTTAGATCGACTGGGTTCGTCCGCAGTGCTTCACTTTCTTTTCACTTTCTTCGAGGAGGAAACAGAAGGCAGGAGGTTCTGCGCAACTACGAAGAAACAATGTGAAAATCAAAATTTAATGCCCACTGCACACACACGCACACGCCCTCGAACACACACACACACACACACACACACACACATATATATATATATATATATATATATATATATATATATATATATATATATATATATATATATATATATATATATATATATATATATATTATATATATATATATATATATATGTCACTGCAGTCCTGATTTCTTCTCTGGCTGTCCGCTGGTTCGAATCCATGGAAGGACGGAATTATTATCAACTAGAAAATGCCCCTTCGGTTAACATATATGAAAATATATAATTCCGAGGTAGAGCGAATTGGTTATATTAAAGGACATTTGTACCTGTAACGCATATATGTGTGTGTGTGTGTGTGTGTCATATATATATATATATATATATATGTATGTATATATATATATATATATATATATATATATATATATATATATATATATATATATATACACACACACGCCTTAGGGGGAACAACAGCTCCATGTATCATTGACTTTCCTTTTATTTCCGTCTTGCAAACTCCACGTCCCTATCCCATCCTCTCAAACGATCATGTAAATTCATGACCATGCAGATGTCATCCGGCTTAACTCATCAGCAGCCCATCTAACTCTGCTCAACTTGTGTCACCGAAACGCAAGCAGTTTGACTAACACCGAAGGCCAATCAGGTTGACAACCAGATGCCCATAACTTGCCCAGACCAAAATTTAAACAAAGTAGAGGTTACCAGGTTTCACATAAACGTCGGTAGAACACGACGTGGCCGAAAATTTGGAGGCATGGCTGTAAAAAGCAAAACGTCGATGTTCGAAGTAATTTGTGGATCAGCGATTGATACAGCGTAAAGGTGAGAATAGATGGCGTGACGAGTGTTACAAGGCTCTCCAATAGCTCAATCGCATAGGTACTCTAGCAGTTCCTGTAGATAAGGCAAAGGCATGGTCACCAGTCAAATGAATTGCCTTGTATTCAGTCATATGAGGGAAGGAAATAGAAGAGAAAGCCTCCAAATATGTGACCAATAATCCAAGCTATGATATGGAAGGCCAAGATAAAGCTTTATGAAACAGGTGCATAAAGCAGTTTAAACACGTGTTTTTTTAATCACTGAGAAGAGCATTAACAAGAAAAAAATTCGAATAAAGAGAGAAAATGAGTGGATGAGAGAGCGGAATCCTGAGTCATGCCATAGATAAGTGATGGTGAAGAAGAGAACATGCGTTCCATCAGCAATGACAAATTCAAAATAGTTATCTCAGAACAAGAAATAATTTCAAAATGAAATTTCCAATTCCATGAAAATACAAAAGGTTGAAACAAACGATCACCAAATTTCAGCAAGAGAGGGAAGAGTAGGGTCGCCAGGTGCTCTTGCTCATCTCAAAGTCTTCTTCTTGATGTAAAGAAAATGCTCAGTTCAAATTAATCAAGATGTTGACGAAAAAGAGTTTCGTATTTCTGAACACTTGAGCAAAGATAAAAACTTTAACTACTCTTACACAGTTATTGGTTAGGAAGGCTGTACTTTACCTCTCGTACTTCTTCCTAATGAACAACATATTTTGTCTGCTCTAGGGTCAATCGTCGGTAATGGTCTCTTCCCTTTGGGTTCATTTTCTTATTCTTCAGAAATTCTCTTCTTCCCAATATTCCATAACAGAATTAAGTATACCTAACCCTACCATTTCCTCTCGTTGTGATTTCCTTTCATTCCATTTTGAATTCCGACCTCACGGGTGAATCAGCATAATACATTTTTATCGATTTGTTAATTTATTAATTTTTTTTAATATGTGGGGTCTCCTCTTTCTGTATTCCCTTTACCTCATCTTACTTCTTCCTAATGAACACCATATTCTTTGGAAGCTTGAATTTCAAGTCAGTGGCCCCTGAGGGCTTGTGCCATAGGTTTCGTCTTCTGAATATAATAATAATAATAATAATAATAATAATAATAATAATAATAATAATAATAATAATAATAATAATGAATAATAATAATAATAATTTCAGTTTGGTAAAACTGTCTATCGCGAGAGTATATATGATGTTCTAAGAGGTCCACAATAATAAAGAATTAAAAATAAAAATAAAAAATTTAAAAATAAAAAAAATAAATAAAAATAAAAAAATGAAAAATTGAAAATAAAAATGAAAAATAAAAAATAAAAAATAAATAAAAAATTAAAAATTAAAAATTAATAAAAATAAAATATAAGAAATAAAAAATAAAAGATCATACACGAACTCGCAACATTTTTTATTATTGTGGACCTCTTAGAACAAAATAATAATAATGATGATAATGATAATATTTGGGATGGTCTGAACTAGAGCATGATGCTCCTGTGAGGAAGAAAATGCGCAGGAAATCACAGTTACGCCATAGGTGACAGAGAACAGAAGTAACCCCATCTTCTGTCTCTACAACAGATTGTGCAGAATAATGATGTGGAGCAGATGTCCGGTTAGTGTTCAAAGATGCTTGAACCGTACCATATATACCAAGAATATTGGGCGGAGAATAAGGTTTAGAGAAATTATAGTAGGAGGATCAAGAACACTAAAACTGTTGAGAGAAAGGCCGACTTGAAAAGACTCTAAAGGGCCCCATTCACTGAACGATTGTATGAACGACTGTCTGAACGATTCTCGTTATCGACACACACACACACACACACACACACACACACACACACTATTCAGACAGTATGAATGATCTCCGCACCGATTTCAGTCTGAACAAAGATTTTGTCTCGTGAAGACATGGCATCATCTCTAGAAGAAACGTGCGCGATAGCATTATATCGGTAGACAAAACCATACATTGAACGACCTGTGTATGACAGACATAAATCGCAAGCCAGCAACGTGGTCGTGACAGATTCCCGCTGAGATCGTTCAGACCACGAAACTCCGCCCACTTTTGCATTCAGACAAGCCCATACACAATGTTTTTGCGAACGATACAGACAATCGTTCATATACAATCGTTCAGTGTGTGGGGCCCTTTAGAACGTGGGTGCATCACTAAGAAACCAATGAGTAGATCAGTCAAAATGAAAAACTTTCTCTTTCAACGACAAAATTCCTTCCATTAGAGCTCAAAATATATAATTTCCTGGCAGTTTTAAAAGACCCGTGAGTCATGCAGTAACAGCTTGAAGGGTAGCTAGGAATGAATCTTGCATTTACTCACTTTGCTGAATGGCTGAGGAGCAGGAAAAGTCAACCCAGTGAAAGGAAGCAGGAATGTAGACCTCATGAACAAAGAGTCCAATCTCATTTGCACAAAGTACCAAGAGGTCAGAGTTTCAGGTGGTAGATCAACCTTTCTCCCATAAAAAAAAATTCCGGAAAAGGTCTTGTAAAACCTTCACTGGAACTCTCAGAATATCAAAGATAGTGTTATGTGAAGGATAACAATAGAAGCATTAAAAAAAACGAATAAAACAACACAAAAGTCACAGAGAAATTGTTTTTGTAAGAAACTATGATGGTCTTATTCCCTCCAACGTGTGATGTGAATTGAAATCTTGTCATAGAGAAACTTAGTATGAGTGGATGTGAAGTGACAAGAAGCAAGAAAATCGAAGAAATACAAAAAAACAGGAATCAGATAAACAAGAGCAACAGCAAAGAAATACCGGAGAGGAGGCTGTTAGGAGAAACCTTCGTCAAATTCCATGGTAAAAAAAGAAGATTCAGGAACTGGAATCTACTTACACGAGGGTCAAATGTTGCAGCAAGAAAAATACTCACGTTTAAAAACAAACACATGCCTTCAGAAGCATAGAGAGATTTGTGAACATCAGGGAAAGCATCTCTGAGGAGAAAACCAGGGGAGGTGAGGGAAAGTGATTTTTGATAGGTTTTTGAAGCTAACCACTGAATATTAGATGAGTGAACGAAGATAAGCCCAGCCTACTGCGACCATGAAAGGTCAGGTGTGGATAAAGCAATTCT
>NC_061107.1:89202618-89207618 GCF_015104395.2 Macrobrachium nipponense
CCACATAGACTATTGAATCAAAACTAGCAAGAATTGATACTTACGGTTGGCAATACGTCTAATGTCCATTAAATGCGACATGAAATAGTACAGTTAATAATAATAATAATAATAATAATAATAATAATAATAATAATAATAATAATAATAATAATAATAATAATAATAATAATAATAATAATAATAATAATAATAATAATAATAATAATAACAGTTTTCTTAAGCTAAGCTATTTTTGCTAGGAACGAGCAAATTCTGATTTATATGCTGATGACTACAGAAAACTCATCAGGTTACTATTGTCATTCTTGTTCAGATATAAAACTAACTGACAATTTTTCTGCAAAAATATCATGGATTTTATCTGCATTTAATTTTGTAAGTTTAGCAAAGTCAGGAATGAGCACAAGTCGATGGAACAGCCACAGGATTCAGCGCTGGGCGATAGACCTCCATTCTGTAATTTTAGTATCTACAAGGCGTGATCCGACCTCCAGCTTACTTGGGGCGCGTGCTAAAATCTACGGTCAAGTAGAGCGTTATTTCACCGACGAAAATTAAAATAAATATGCTATATTTTATTAGAAATAATTGTTCTGTACTGTTTAACTTGCACATTATTTACTCTTTACATTTTTATTCCAATATATAAATCATAAAGATCCTGTGCTAAAATTCCTGTATCTTCAACTCAACATGATACACCTTTTTCAGACCTTTTTAGCATTTTCCATAAAAATTCTCCTACCCAGTAATAACAACAACAACAACAACAACAAAGTAGTTTGTAGGCTTACCCCTCGAGTAAGCCCTCTTTGGACAGACGCTAGATTTGACACAGCATGAAAGAACATTCGACATTTCTCTTAAATCGTCAGTTTCTAAGATAATGCTGCAGTGACGGAGGAACAGCTACAAGATTTCTGTTTAGTTTTTTTTTTTTTTTTTTTTTTGTGTTTGACATTTTATCTCTCTATCTACTTGCTTGTGACTCCACCTCTTCATGTAGTTATTTAACGTCCTCTCTCTCTCTCTCTCTCTCTCTCTCTCTCTCTCTCTCTCTCTCTCTCTCTCTCTCTTTTAGCTAGAAATCCAAACCTCGGTCAGAGAACTGGTATCTTTGCAAAACTGAACGTCACATTGACGGTTTTCCTAAGCCAACAAATGCCCTTTCAAGATGAGACAAAAAAAATCAATAATAGTTTCTCTATAAAAAGAAGACTGGCTTCCCACCAGCCTTTAGGAATAGTCAGTCAGTCCTGCTCTGGCCAGATACTTGATTAGCAAATGTACCTGACGTAATCGCTTAAAACGCTGGATGAAGATATACGGTAAATACCAAAATAAGGTACAAATATGATCATCCACTCAAGCGCTTTTGCATGCTTACATCGTATACATCGTCGGAGAAAACATTAACATGATGTGAAATGCAGTACAGTAGCGTCATAAATAAAGAACAAAGTAAAAATGAAAGTTGAAATGAAATGTTCCGTAAGTATAAAATCTTATGAAGATTAATAATCGGTTAACAAATACGAAATATTAAAGATGACTTCGACAGCTTTTCAACGCAAAGATTCATCATGTGTCGGCGCTAATAACATTATTGCTTTTCATGCCATATTAATTTTGCCATTTGATGTATTGCCCGAGCTTCCTTTAATATCAGCCTCGTCTCTTGTTTATCAAGTCACTTTTAACGCTTGATTTTTCTGAATCTAAAGCTCTGTTTTCTCTCTTTCTGCAACCCCCGCCTCCGAACGCCGGGTGGGAAAAAGAAAGCGATGATTTTGAAGTCTTTTATAGAATAAGCTTCGTATAGCACGCTTACAATCACAAACAATTAACTTCATGACTAACATCCCTGGGTATAGCGCGCCTCTCCGAAAAAAAAATGGACATTTCAAATATACGAGTTTCCTTTCATGCAAGGCCCTATTTTTCCTCTCTCTCTCTCTCTCTCTCTCTCTCTCTCTCTCTCTCTCTCTCTCTCTCTTATTAATTCTTTCGTTCCTTTTTACTTTTGACTGACGAAAGGTCGTTGAGGATTTCGTAAAGTTCCAGAGGCTTTTGATGTTATTCAGGGAAATGACACAATATGAGTTCTTTATCGGTGTTCTTTCAATCAAGGCACGAATTTTAATATAACAGAATATCTCTCGCCATAAAACTATTAGGTATCATATGTTCGTGATAAAAAGTTATTTAAAAGACTGTAAGTGAAAATTTTAGAACGGACATCTGAAAGTTTGTTTTCGTGTATGAAATAAAAATCTAACGCTAAACTGTGCTCATGTCAGTTTTTTAATTTTTTAATAATAATAATAATAATAATAATAATAATAATAATAATAATAATAATAATAATAATAATAATAATAATAATAATAATAATAATAATTTGGTAGAGGCCTCTTTTAGGCAAATTCTGTTAAAAAGAATTACAGAATTAAGCGAGTTGATTTTATATATTGTTTTTTTCTATTTTTCTTACAATTCGCTTCTCAGGAAATTCTAAATCAACTCGCTTAGTTCTGTCATTCTTTTTAACAGATTAATAATAATAATAATAATAATAATAATAATAATAATAATAATAATAATAATAATAATAATAATATGAAGTGTTGAATGTTATTGCTACATCAGCTACATTCAGATTATATAAACTGAGTGCAACTGATGCAGCAATAGTATTCAGCACTACTTGTTTGAAATAGGGTCTACTACCCATATATAATAATAATAACGATGACAATAATAATAATAATAATAATAATAATAATAATAATAATAATAATAATAATAATAATAATAATAATAATAATAATAATAAACTGTAGTTTGAATGTTATTGCTGCATCAGCTGCATGCAGATTATATAAACTGGATGCAGCTGATGTAGCAATAGTACTCAACACTATTTGTTTAAAAGAGGGTCTACTAACCATACATAATAATAATAATAATAATTTCAAACCCGCTAAAATATTCTTTTGATATTCTTTTTATGTTATTAAAGGAGCTTTCGTGTGGCCGTCAATGTTTCATATATGAATTAGACGGCCCTCTTCTTTGTTTATTTTATAAGGTAACTTTCTCTATATTTTCATATATATTGACATTCCAATGCTCCATCTTCACCCAAAAGAACCTTCAGAGTGTAAAAGAAATCGTTTTGTGAAATTTAACGCCCAGATTTTCGTACTATTCTATTAAAAGGTTTAGATGAATGTGAATGTGATGGTTTAGATCATAAAGCAGAAATGCTATCTATGGCTCATGCATGCGCTCATTTGTTGCCTAACTTTTAAATAAAAATTAGTTATTTCGTCAAAATATATTTTACGCATCCAAGAAAATTTGTTCCATGTAAGTCAGACTCCACATTATGAAAGATCCCTTTATTATTATTATTATTATTATTATTATTATTATTATTATTATTATTATTATTATTATTATTATTATTATTATCATGTGTATGTTTGTGTTCATCTGTGTCTTTTTCCCACAGATGGTTGTACTGCAACCCACCAGAATCGACTAACGTTGAAGTTTGTCAAACGCTTCCTAGGTCAACTTTGCCTAACCCGTCTTGCCTCGCCTGGCCTCGAACTCGGAATCCCCATTGGTGACCTACCTGTAGTCTACACCGTATAGCTGGAATCCGGTAAGATAGAATCGACTAATTGGCTAGCTTTATGTAACTAGCGTAGAAGCAGTACAGGATTGCACTTCTGAGAACCATTACTGAAACTTAAGAACAAATTTTCAACCTACTTAGAGGTAGAATTGTCAACGAATCTCAAACAAATCTTTCGGAAAATGGTCAGCTTTAAGTGTGGTGCACACGCAGACAGACATTTGAGCTGAGAATCAACGTTCAACATATGTAACGCAAACTCTTAAATCTTTGCTGAACGCTAGCATGAAACAAACAGCCGATTTGGAATGAAAATTCTAAAAGCGAAGTTCAATAGAAAATCCAGAAGTAATACTTCCTTTTAAGGGTCATTACTTTTTACTTTCCCACCAACGTTACCCGAAAGATATTTTCCCAATTTTTGAAAATATCATGTCTCAAGAGTTTATCACTTTACTTAGTACATTTTATCGCTTTTCTTTTTCATGCAAAACCTTTTTCAAACAATGAAGCAGGTTCAACCAGCGGACAAAATAATCTTCTTGTAGCGTTAACTTTATAGTGTTGAATGGCTTCTTTTCAAAACCGACTTATATTTGCTTCCTTGCAGTTATACGCCCAAGGGAAAGGACTAATGATCATTCAGTATATGTGATTTCCTTCTGGCTCTAAGTTTCTCTGTCCATTCCCGACTCGTGCAACTGTCGAATTTCCGTCCATTTTCACCTTCAGTTCCTCGTGCTTCATTTGATTTATTATCTGGGCCTCGTATCTTTCTCCCCAACCACTCGAACTCCCTCTTTTCGTTGGCGTAAGTACTGGATGGCTGACAAAGGTCAGTGCTTCGCTTTATCCCCCAAATTTCGTAATTCATTTATTAATTTATTCTGTCTAGCTCCAGCATGCAAATTTCAGCAATTCTAGTTTTGCCTTTGGATTGGTTCACCATTATCTCTTCTTTTTTTACTTCGTTTGTAAACATAAACTGAGAACTGTGAGGTATCTTGCATCAGGATTAATTTGCATAGCATTCCAGACGACCCGAATCAGGATGCTTTTTTTTTTATGAGACATTATTGTATAGCCGATGTCGTAACATACTTTCCCTCATCGTATCATTGTCGGCTTCTATTCAAATCACTGCTTACTGGTAAACTGGAAATTACATTTTATTCGGCGTCGGTCATCTGTAGGGTTCATGCTGCTGCAATATGCTTCAGGTGTTGTTTTTTAACTTCGTCTTGATACCAGAGCAGCGAATCCCCCATTTACGAAGTTGAATCATTCTCCGAGTCGAAGTCTGCTCCAGAGCTGACAAAGCTTGCTAACTCAGCCATGTCCTGTGTTATAC
>NC_061107.1:89212618-89222618 GCF_015104395.2 Macrobrachium nipponense
ACTGACAGCGGAAGCAGGCCAGCATTCCAGTGAGGGCTGATAGCGCGTCATAATTTTTCCCTACGTACCAAACGCGGTGCAGATCGCATCTCACCACTGCCCAAGGCTCAGCCGATATTTTACAGACGGAAAGCGAACGATAGCCTCAGTTTTCCCTGCGCGGAACATCTCTCCCGAAAGTCTGCGTGCTATGAAGTACGGGATGGACGCTGACATGGAGGCTGGCAAAGAACACACAAGGGTATCTTACCTAACTGCGTAAATCACGGCCTTTCTCGGATCTCCCCAATGCACACGCAACGGCGGATAACTCGTGCGGGCCGGGAGGCGGAGTTCCGCGCATGTATTTCACTACTTGGAAACTGTCGCCTTCAGGTATGATAGCTGCCAATTAGGAAATTCGCGTTAGATTCACATTGACATGTAACAAACCCTATATATTAAGCGGTTCTGTATTCATTTCGCGAATGGTGTTCTTATGCTATTCAGTAGAAGTGTTTCACTTTAAACTCTTACGAAAGTTGCCTCTCCGTTCACTGGATTACTACGAAGACAGGCAAACCGACAGACGTCACCCTACAGATCAAACTTGCGTCGAAAGCTGTTACGCATTTGTATTTCATAATTCATTTACTAAATAAGCATTCAAGTCGTTGAATAGGAAGGAAGTACATCTGCTTATTCGCCTACGTGTGGTGGAAGGCAATTACACAATTGTCCTCGCGACTGGATACCTCGATCGCCACCCACGCTGCCTCATGGGAATTGAAATGGTCACCTCCGGCCGCCCTTCTGCAGTTTGCTTCGGGCGGAGGGAAAAGGACACTTGCTTCTCATTTCACGTATTAATGCATAAGACAGCCGCCATTGTAAATGATAGTATTGAATGATAGTGTTGAATCGAAGCTGGAAAGAATTAGAAATTGCATAGTCTCTCAGAATTTGCCGTTTCCTGTGTCCAGTGGAGTTCAGTATGAATCAATAAATATATTCTAAATGCGTAATAATAATTGTAATCCAAAGAAAACTCATAACCGCATCGAAAGTTTTTTGCTTTATATATTTTAGGTAACAAAACCAAAAACGTATACTACTGTGGATTTACTTTCCCAATAATAATAATAATAATGATAATAATAATAATAATAATAATAATAATAATAATAATAATAATAATAATAATAAGTTTTATTGAAAGATATTGCTACATCAGCTGCATTAACCTGTAAATAGTCTTCTCTATTTTTCTACAAGTTAAATGCAACTAATGCAGCAATATCTTTAAAAAAAAACATGTTTGAAAGAGGGTCTCCTTCCAAAATAATTAATAATAATAATAATAATAATAATAATAATAATAATAATAATAATAATAATAATAAAATAATAATAATGGTTAAAAAGGTTTTCTATATCCAAAGCCGTTTGATCAAAAATCATGAAACAACTACTCGGGTCTTTCAAATTCGTCTTTCTATTTTCCCCAAGGAAACTAAAGATTCTAATCAAACATCTTTTTCCCCCAGTCTTGCTTTACTTCTTGACATTCTCTACCGGATTCCATTTACTCCACGTCATCCCCTTACTAACCTATAAATATATATCGAGCCCTGTCCTTGGTGGGAGCAATTAATTATCCAACTCTCTCCTGAACCTGGAAAAAAGAGCATCGCAAACTTCCAGCGGATTACTCGAGCGAAGTAGCTGGATCTCTTGCGTACTCTTATAGCGACTCCTACACGCATGAGTTGCTGTATTTTCACCTTTCCCAGTTGCCTGCTGCCATTGATTAAGCGGTTGCAAGACGGCAGGTGGTGGCCATCATTCAGTCAGGACTCAATTTCGCAATAGCGGTAAATCTGCGTTTCTGGGTCCAGCCTCAAATCCCATTGTATGTAGAAATTTAGCCTGAATTTAACGAAGAGATTTGGAAGTATTTTGTCGCGAAAATTGCAAGTGAACGTAGGATACAGTGAAAAAAAAAGAAATATTAATCATAACGAGAAACAATGAGGAAGGTCACGAAAATGGTTTCAAGATCTATATTTAACTGAGCTTAAGTCGTGGCTTTCAGATTAATAATAATAATAATAATAATAATAATAATAATAATAATAATTATAATAATAATAATGCTGGATTAGCTCCAGAACTCATGCAGAAGAGTGTGCTCCTGGAAACAGCGCACATAGTAAGAAGGTGATGGACTCCTAAGGAAGCAGGATGCAACCCGGAACCCCACACTATAAATACCACCCAGTCGAATTGGACGATTGTGATAGACAAAAAAAAATAATGATAATAATAATTTGGGAAAATAGAGGATATTATGAGAGATTCCAAGCACCACTAAATACACTGTCGGCAAATTAGAACATAAATTTATGCCAGGATTCACCATAAAGGCAGTGTGCAAGAATTGGATAACTAATGTCTTAGAGCTTTCCAAATTCAAAGAAGTATCTTATATTATTTGCAGCTGGATAACTAGTGTAGATAAGCTCTTCAAATCAGATGAGAACTTATTTTATTCGAAGCACCAACACTGCTGGTCTTTGATTCACATTGTCGCAAAGGTGATTCCTGTTTATGCGAATAGACGCACTTCGTTAATTGTGATAAGATGGAGCTTCACTCTTAATGGCGACAGCAAGGTTCTACAATACACAGCGCCTCAGTGGCGTGATCGATATGGTCTTGGCCTCCCACCTCGGTGGCCGCGAGTTCGATTCTCCGGCATTCCATTGAGAGGTGAGAGATGTGTATTTCTGGTGATGAAAGTTCACTCTCGGCGTGATTCGGAAGTCACGTAAAGCCGTTGGTTCCGTTGCTGAATAACCACTGGTTCCATGCAACGTAAAAACACCATACACACAAACAGTGACTTTTTTCTTCCCTCATACATACTACTTCGCTGCACTGATAACAGATGCTGCAGAAGCTACTTGCGTACTTTATCAAAATGGAAAAATATGAAAGAATGTACTTAGATATTCCAAAATTTCCAGGGATACCTGGACATTCTTAGTTTAGCGAGAGACCTCATTCCTTTTGGGAAGACTTATCAAGTACACGAAACCTATTGTTTTGAAAATGATCTTAGAATGTATCAGTAGATCAGTTGGTACGTTACTTGAAGAGAGATCAAGTATGAATCAACTCCCATAAATAATAACTATAATATTGCGTTGAAAATTTTGATAACGAAATGCTCCAAATCGCCCGAGGCCTATTTGCTATGGACGCGTCCCATTGACGAGTGAAGGTTACGTATCTGTCATTTTAGTAATAATTCAAGAACTTCCATAACCAGAAACTTGAGCTTTGGTCCCGGTATGGGGGTAGTGCCGTCAGTGCACCTCACGCGGTGCACTGCAAACATTACTTAAGGGCCGTTCCAGCGTCCCATCGGCCCCTAGCTGCAACCTCTTCCATTCCTTTTACTATACCTCCGTTCCTATTCTCTTCCTTCCATTTGACTTTCCACCCTCTCTAACAATTGTTCCAAAGTGCAACTGCGAGGTTTTCCTCCTGATACATCTATCGAACCTTCTTATTGGCAATTTCCCCTTCTTCAGCACTGAAAGACCTCACAGGTCCCAGCGATGGGCCTTTGGCTTAAATTATAAATTCTAATCTATTCACTTGAAGTTCGGCGAGAGGCCGCTTAGTCTCAAACGAGTTAAATCGACTGACGTTGAAAAGTGCTTCTGCCTCTGTGTCATCGTACTATAAATTTGATGTTCCTTCCTCCCGCCGCACTCACTTGAGAAAATGAATACTGTGTTGCGTCCTCAGGTTTCTGGAACTTACTTTCCATTCGTCACTATCCAATGGGAGCTCCTGGAAACCGGAATTTGCTGAGACGAGTTTTAGTTAGCCACAAAATGCAAAGCAACTCAAAAGCGATATTTCATGAGAACAGATAAATTTTTAAAAATCCTGCTATTCATTCATTCTCATAAGACCTCACAACCAAAGAAAGCGTAATGCGATAGCTATATAATTATTCGAGATAATTATCATGCCCTCGCCTTGTATATCATTAGTCCTACAACCTCATTATCTATAACTGACAATGACAGTCCATTCATCAACAATAAACAACTCTTCGCGTCACTTCCGCTTAATCAAAAGTGTCTAGACATCTGTTGGCCAAACAAATCTATGTTTACGATAGAGGTTCTGACTGACTTCCTCGTACACAAACCACTTTTCACAGTGACCAGGGAGGGGTGCTTTCGGCATCCCTCTTGTAACTCCAACTGCTCTGAGATCTTTTCAGTCTGTTCTTGAAAACAGAATGACTGGAATTCTACCGCCTATTTTGGCCAAGCCTGCTCACTATAGTAAATATCACATCAACCGTGCGTCTGATGTCTAGGTCAGTTCCTTATGGCGCACCTAATTGGCTGTTGATAAGCCAATCACAAGGCTGGAAACTCTCAGTATCTCACGAGAGTTCACATAGGCAGGATGTATGTTCCACCTCTCCTAAGGGACACTTTTGAAAGACGTATCCCTCGGGAGAGGTGCTTAGGTTGGTTTTCCTACCTTTCCATAGGTAGGGTTATACACCCTACCTATGTGAACTCTCGAGAGAGACAGAGTTTCCAGCCCTGTGATTGGCTTATCAACAGCCAATCTGGAGCGTCGTAAGGGACTAACCTAGACATCAAATGCACGGTTGATGTGAATCTGCTATAGTTCTTAGTTTCAATAGAAGACGAATGAGCGTTGACGAAAACTTTTCAGTATTATAATCCTCCTAGGAGTGACAGTATGAAATTATTATAATAATAATAGCAGGGCCAAATGCTCAAGGACATACCAGAATTACAGGGATGTAAATTCTTTCAAGGGGAATGTTACATACTCGTTTCCCATGTTCTCAAAATGTGTCGTTTGATTCTATAAGCAATTACCTTAAGCTAGAGACGTTTGTTGCTGATTTTACTTTCATTTTAGGTGAAGTTCGACAAAGTGAGATTTTTTTTTGTCCTAACAGGAAAAATGAAAAGGTTGAAATACGACCAGACTCAAAACAAAAATAAAAAGTTATAGGTATCTGGGTAGAAAAGGGAAGAAACTCCAAAACATACTTTTGTTACTTTGAACATTCCTCGCCTTGTCTTATGACCCTGATGGAAATTTGATACGGCTCTTTGACAAAGCCTAACGTCAGTCAAGACTAGAATTACCAACGTTTCCCTTTCCATTCTCTAAAAAAGTTTGCATCTCTATGGAACTTCGTTTCAGCTGAAGCTTCTAGACTGCAAAATAGCTCATGCCATTTTATCATATTAACCTGCGTAAATTCCCTCGTCATCTTTTAATATACTATAGTTTCCCCTCTGACCTTTAGATTACTTTGTGTTTTTTTTGTGGGGGGGATGGGGGTGTTTCCTATTAAATGGATTTGCAGTATATCCACAAAGGAACAAATGTATTAATAAACATGACATCCTGGATTATTGCTAGCCATTAAGTGATCAAACTTCATAACTAAACTCTGTCACGAAGTTTAGCACTTGAGAAAAAAATATTTTTTGCCGTTGTTGGTGTTGTTGTTGTTGTTGTTTTCCATGATAATTCAGAAGTTTACGGGAAATACTGTTCTCCAGTGTTACTTCTAAAACATGGAAGTAACGTGAAATATTTTCATGAGAAAAAGAAACAACAAAATTAATTCTTTGTAGCCAGAATATTTTTTTTCCACCAACACAAGAATAATTTCATTCGCGGCAAAATGTCAACATGAAATTCATCTTTAATTAATTCTATCTACCTTATCAAGGACGTCTGGTATAGTTCCCCTTCCCACTTGCTTTGGCGAAACACAGTCCCAGACTCACTCAGGTTTTTCTTATCATTTTCTGTATCTTTCAATGTACTTTCCCTTTCACATGACTTTCATTAAGCAATATGAACGTGGGGAGGTTCATTATTCATACACAGCCCCACAATGATGTATTCCTTTCTGAAATTAGTTTTTGAAGAAGGGTCCTGTTTCAAAAGGGTTCGTTTCCAAGTGGGTCTCCTTCACCTTTGCCGAAGAAGTACCGGTTTCTTTGTTTGTTAGTATCTTCGTCCATCCATAATGCCTCAAAATATCTGTGATGGATTTCTAATATATTTATGGAACGAAGGATTGTTGGTGAAGAGGGAATTGGTTCTGTTTACTTTGCGAGAGAGAATTTTTATTTTATTTTTTGGCGGAGGGGGTGGGGCGGGGACTGTGAATTTTGTAGCTACAAAACCGGTATCAAAATTTACCTTCTTGTCATTTTCTTTAATGAACTTATATTCTTTGGAAGCTTGAATTTCGAGTCAGTAGCCCCTGCGGTCTTGATCCATATGAATAAGGTTCGCTTTCTGAATAATAATAATAATAATAATAATAATAATAAAATAATAATAATCATAATAATAATATAATAATAATAATTAATAAATTCTAATAATGAATAATAATAACTAAATAATAAATAATAATCCAGAACGTCCCTAGCAACGTACAGATGATGGCGAGGGAGATGGCCGAAACATATCGACATTAGAGAAAATACAGTAATAATAATAATAATAATAATAATAATAATAATAATAATAATAATAATAATAATAATAACAGTGAGAGAATGAAAACTAACCTAAGCATGGCATGGATAGACTATAAGAAAGCCTTCGACATGGTACCGCACACATGGCTAATAGAATGCCTGAAAATATATGGGGCAGAGGAAAACACCATCAGCTTCCTCAAAAATACAATGTGCAACTAGAATACAATACTTATAAGCTCTGGAATAAGACTAGCAGAGGTTAATATCAGGAGAGGGATCTTCCAGGGCGACTCACTGCCCCCACATCTCTTCGTAGTAGCCATGATTCCCAAGACAAAAGTACTGAAGAAGATGGATGCTGAGTACCAACTCAAGAAAAGAGGCAACAGAATTAACCATCTGATGTTCATGGACGACATCAAGCTGTATGGTAAGAGCATCAAGGAAATAGATACCCTAATCCAGACTGTAAGGATTGTATCTAGGGACATCAGGATGGAGTTTGGAATAGAAAAATGTGCCTTAGTCAACATACAAAAGGGCAAAGTAACAAGGACTAAAGGGATAAAGCTACCAGATGGAAACATCAAACACATAGATGAGTCGGGATACAAATACCTGGGAATAATGGAAGGAGGGGATATAAAACACCAAGTAATGGCATAACAAACCAATGCACGGACAATACATGAGACAGACTAAAGAACTAGCCAGCGATGACACGTGGCAATGGCTACTGAGGGGAAAGCTCAAGAAGGAAACTGAAGGAATGATAACAGCGGCACAAGATCAGGCCCTAAGAACCAGATATGTCCAAAGAACGATAGATGGAAATAACATCTCTCCCATATGTAGGAAGTGCAATACGAAAAATGAGACCATAAACCACATAGCAAGCGAATGTCCGACACTTGCACAGAACCAGTACAAAAAGAGGCATGATTCAGTAGCAAAAGCCCTCCACTGGAGCCTGTGCAAGAAACGCCAGCTACCTTGCAGTAATAAGTGGTACGAACACCAACCTGAAGGAGTGATAGAAAACGATCAGGCAAAGATCCTCTGGGACTATGGTATCAGATAAGATAGGGTGATACGTGTAAATAGACCAGACGTGACGTTGATTGACAAAATCAAGAAGAAAGTATCACTCATTGATGTCGCAATACCATGGGACACAAGAGTTGAACAGAAAGAAAGGGAAAAAAATGGATAGGTATCAAGACCTGAGAATAGAAATAAGAAGGATATGGGATATGCCAGTGGAAATTGTACCCATAATCATAGGAGCACTAGGCACGATCCCAAGATCCCTGAAAAGGAATCTGGAAAAACTAGAGGCTGAAGTAGCTCCAGAACTCATGCAGAAGAGTGTGATCCTAGAAACGGCGCACATAGTAAGAAAAGTGATGGACTCCTAAGGAGGCAGGATGCAACCCGGAACCCCACACCATAAATACCACCCAGTCGAATTAGAGGACTGAGATAGAAAAAAAATAATAATAATAATAATTAAACCCAACATTTGAATAATTTTCCATTGCAGGAAAGGGAGGAGACATGTACAAATACCAACAATGAATATCAGTACTTATTCAACCCTTCGTAGCAACCACCCGTCAATGACCTTTTCGGTGTTCCTTGAACGAGAAAGCGCCTCAGTGGCGTGGTTGGTATGGTTCTTGCCTGCCACCTCGGTGGCCGCGAGTTCGATTCTCGGGCATTCCATTGAGAGGCAAGAGATGTGTATTTCTGGTGATAAAAGTTCACTTGCGACGTGATTCGAAAGTCACGTAAAGCCGTTGGTCCCGTTGCTGAATAACCATTGGTTCCATACAACGTAAAAACACCATACAAACAAACAAACCTTGACGAGAAGTAAATCTATTAATACTCATAATTAGTGCCACTCATACAAACACCAAGGATCAAATAAAAAGGACACAAATTAAACAGGTCCATATATCCTTAGTTATAATGGAAACTCCGAATAACTGAGCAGAGATATAGCCTCTAAATTCAGTACATCAAATAAATTAAAACGTGCTAAAATCTATGGACAAATAGACCATTATTTCATCAATGAAAATGGAAAAATTCGATAAATTTTATTAGAAATCATTTTCTTGCATTGTTCAATATAGACTTTATCTCTTTTTTTCCATTTTCATTCTAATAAATAAGTCATAATTATCCTATCCTACAATTCCTGTATCTTTAACTCAACTCGAAACACCTTTTTCAGAGCTTTTTAGACCTTTCCTATCCCTCCATCATCAACAACAACAAAGTAGTTTGTAGGTTTACTCCGCGAGTAAGCGAAAAAAAAAAAGAACGGCGAAAAAGCCCTTATAGACTCAGAGGCCCAACGAAAGAGCTCTCTCTCCTGCCATCAGTTAACAGATGCAAAACAGCCAAAGAGGGAACATTTTCACTTGGTCTTCGTTAATAAAAATGTTCGCTTGTTTCTAGTTTGGTTTTCTAGTTATTATTATCTTGCCTCCGTAAACCTGATTATTGTTGAATATTTGCTTCTCGGAGACATTCAGTGAAGTTCTTGCAGTTTAATTGGAAGTAACTATGTCATAAAATATCGCACTCAGTCTTTTTTGCTCTGATAAGTCTTTTTAAGCCTGAATGTCAGAAGTAGACGATTTTCTTTTTTGCTAAAACTGAAATAAAATATGTGATAGAAGATTTCACATTTTTCATGGAAGGAGTGCTAGCATTAACATTCACCAACTTTATTGATCGTGCAATCACGTAATCACGTTTTGTTGTTTTTTAAATGACGCAACATTTGCAAAAAACAGTGGTCTTACCCGTGACACAAACAAATACCAGCACCACATTCTGAATGTAGCCAAAACAAGTACAAAATGCGCCAGAGTTTCCTCGGCGCAAGCGAGTTTTCTGTACAGTGTATAATGCTGTATAAAACTCTCGGGCACGGCCCATGAAAATCTCAGCCGGCCGTGGTGGCCTGTCTTGTTATGGTTCCAGCCGCACGACCATGGCTAACTTTAACCTTAAATAAAAGAAAAAAGACTACTCAGGCTAGAGGCCAGAGGTATGTTAGACGATTGGAAGGGGGATGATCAACATTCCAGTTTGCAGCCCTCTAGCCTCAGTAGTTTTTAAGGTCTGAGGGCGGACTGAAAAAGTGCCGACGGATAGACAAACAGCCATCTCACTAGCTTCCTTTTACAGAAAACTAAAAAAGAATAGGACAGACTTCATCATCAGCCAGAAATAGCCAGAGTAGTGACAGAGCTTCAAAAGAAGTAAGACATGGTAATCAGTTAGATCTGAGCCAATCTTTGCTTAGCGTTAAAGTCATTCGCTAAATATAATGAAAGATGTCTTTGGGAATAGGGACTGTCTGGCATAAGTTTTCTAACTACCATCGATAGATACTAATCATTGCTATGATTGCA
>NC_061107.1:89225118-89235118 GCF_015104395.2 Macrobrachium nipponense
TCACCCTAAACCAATGGATCACACGAACGGGTTCCAAAAGTCTCAATGATCTTAGAGTACGAGAGAGAGAGAGAGAGAGAGAGAGAGAGAGAGAGAGAGAGAGAGATGATCTGGTCAATAATCTGAAGAATGGATTTCCTCCAGTGTGGTGAGGAATTACCCCCATCGAGGGCCTGTTAATGTTAATTATAGCATCACATACGTATTCGCCTCTCTCTCTCTCTCTCTCTCTCTCTCTCTCTCTCTCTCTCTCTCTCTCTCTTTGAAACCTGCGGTTTAAATATAGATTTTTTTCTCAGAGCCATGATCTTCTGATGAAGTTTAGCTTTATTATCGTTTTCAATTGCAGTTTTTAGCTTTATCCTCTATCTCTTTTGTATTTCCCAGGTAATAAGTCATGTAACGTAAACACATGAACCATAAAACATAACAAAATGTAAAGTAACAAAGCTATGAAATAGAGATTTAGTATTTTTGGAAACAGAACATTTCCGTTTCTCCCCTTGTTGATTCTTTATCGACCCTCAAGGAGGAACGAAGTAAAAATATAAATTAGCACCACCTTCTGATATCTGGAGTTAGGTTTAATTGCCCATTAACCTACACCCCCGTGAGGTTCAGTGAAAACCAGAATCTCAGGAAGACAGCGAGACTTGGTGTCCCGGAGGCAGCATCCCACAGAAAAGGCAATTTGTTTTGGAATCAAAAGTTAACAAAAGTCAACAAGAACAACCATGAAAAATGTGATTTTGCATACGAGAACCAAGTCACATTAGATTAGATAATTTTTCGATTAGATCATTTTTCTACGAAGTTTGTGAAGTGTCGTCATCAAGTTCCAATATCTACAAAAAAAAAGGAAACTGTTGGTGTTACAAGGAGTTACAAGGATTAGACTGTCTCAAAGACTTGTTAGTGCATCCGAGGAGACACCGTGTGTTCACTTATCTCTATGAGCAGGTTTTACTGTTCATTCACAGTGTCCTAATGGTTTTGTCTAGCTTTTTTTTTTTTAACTCTTCCGCACTGTTGTGCTGTTTACAACTTCTGGAGGCAGTTTATTCCACATGTCACATATCTTGTATGTGAAGAGGTTCCCACAATGGGATGTACTGTATCTCTTCATTTCTAGTTTCCATCCATTATTTCTTGTCTGGTTTTCGTTTAATGTAAATAGGTTACTGTCTACTTTTGTAATGCCTTTCAATATTTTAAATGTTTCGAATCAGGATTTTCGAGTTCATTGTTCGTGAATTTCAACGTAAAATTAGAAGTTCGGGAGCATATTTTTTCCCAAATTATCACCGAAAGACTTGTTAAAGGTGGAATTCTTCAGGAAGTCTGACGTTCCTGGATTTTTTATGATCCAGATGAGACTAGAGATATTTTGAGAGCGTCAGAAATATTTACTTCCCGGATAAACTTTAGACAAACGACAAAGTTTAAGATCCACCGTCGAGGCAATAGTACAATGAACGAAAACGTATGTTCTAAGAGTAAGCCTTGTTCTAATTCAGGGGTTCCCAAACTCCTTAACTCCTCGACCCCCTAATGAAGTTTTAATTTTTCTATCGACCCCCTAGTCTAGCATTTAATAATTCAAGAAAAGAAAAAAGAAAGAAAAAACACCAATGTCAAAACCAATTTGAGAATTATTGTTTAATACTTGACATGCAGTATGATAAAAATGTAACACCTAGTAAGAAAATATGTTTAGAACTTTAGATATACGAGTTTATGTAATTTAATTCGCATCGACCCCCTTTTGACCCCCTGACTTCATCGACTGGGTCGATATCGACCACTTTAAGAACCCCTGTTCTAAATGGTCACCGGGATATGATGGAATGCAGGTGTAATGGGCTGGTAGCTACAGCCCAATCAGAAACATAATTATATCCAGCATTAATAGCAAACAAGAAATTTTACGTGCAAGTAACCTAGAAACCTAGAAAGAATGAGGCTACAGCGATCATTACTTATAAGGTTCTTTGTTACAACGGCACTTTCACCAATTAGTTAACATCTTTGACAACGTAAAGCATCTAAGGTCTCAGGGCACAGAACAGCAAAACATTCGACACGGATTTGGTGACGGAGGTTGACACCGATGGTTCAGGATCGTGTCTGGCAGACTACGTACAGTCTTGTTTATTAAATCAATAGCCTCTGGAGGAAGAGAAGTTTAGCGTCAAAGAAAATTTTACTTAGGCTACCCACCTTTCCAATCCGTAGACTTCAGGAAGAAGGAACTCGTGAATATCGATTGTGCTTCCACGGTGTTTTCGAAGCCGACGACGAGAACTGTCCGAGTCATGAGAGCATGTGTTTGTTTGTTCGTTCTTCTAAAAACATCGTCCCCTATTTTCATTTAATATTGATCTTGCCTCGACGTGATTCACAGTAATTTGTGGATGGGATGACCTTCTGATTTCAACGACAAAACCGGGCAGGTTTTCCTGATTTGCTAAAAAACCAAACTTCGAGTCGAAGGAGGGAGCCGCACTAAAGAGTGACTCAGACGCAAACAGCTGTTCTCTCCTCCGAATCACTCAGCAGCGGCGCTGTAATTAAGGGATTTTTCTGTTAGAAACGAAGTGCGCTGTGACAAATGGCACTGGTAAAAGAAGAAAAAAAACTGACGTCACTGCCTTAAGCAAGTAAACTGGCTACGTCTAATGAATGAAGTCAGATCTGTAATCACCTTTCGTTTTTAAAGTGATAGACTCTCTATATATATTATAAATAAATAACTTTATAAAAGTAGTTCCATATGAAAAATATCAAAAACATGAATAAATGAATATATATATATATATATATATATATATATATATATATATATATATATATATATATATATATATATATATGTGTGTGTGTGTGTGTGTGTGTGTGTGTGTGTGTGTGTGTGTGTGTGTGTGTGTGTGTTTATTTATTTATTTATTTAGTTAGTTAGCTGCTTACTTATTAATTTATGTGTAGATATTTATTATCTGAAACTACTTGTAAAGTTTATTTATTCATTTTTGTGACGCCAGTTTTAGTAACTATTATCATTCAATTAATCAATCTCTCTGTCAGTTGTCTCATTGCGAGGCTAAGCATCTCTAAACACCGGTACTTTTAATATGGTATCTATATTTCTTCAAGTTCATTTGACGAAAATATACAAAAATATGCTTATTTTTACTTACTATTTTACTCACTTGTCTTACCAATAGATTTCATACGTATCGCATACAGACTCAATAAATGTCATACATATCACATACAGACTCAATCAATTTCATACCTATCACATACAGACCCAATCAATTTCATACGTATCACATACAGACTCAATCAATTTCATACGTTTCACATACAGACCCAATCAATTTCATACATATCACATACAGACCCAATCAATTTCATACATATCACATACAGACCCAATCAATTTCATACGTTTCACATACAGACTCAGTATCACATACAGACCGTATCAATTTCATACGTTTCACATACAGACTCAATCAATTTCATACGTTTCACATACAGACTCAATCAATTTCATACTTATCACATACAGACCCAATCAATTTCATACGTTTCACATACAGACTCAATCAATTTCATACGTTTCACATACAGACTCACTCAATGTCATACTCGTTTCAAATACCAACCCCCAATCCCAATTTCATACGATTTCACAACCGACTCAATCAATTCATAAGTTTCACATAAAGAATCAATCAATTTCATACGTTTCCATACAGACCCCAATCCAATTTCATAGTTTCAATACAGACTCAATCAAATTTCATACTTATCACATACAGACTCAATCAATTTATACGTTTCACATTACGACCCAAATCAATTTCATACGTTTCACATACAGACTCAATCAATTTCATACGTTTCACATACAGACTCAATCAATTTCATACTTATCACATGCAGATTCAATCAATTTCATACGTTTCACATACAGACCCAATCAATTTCATACGTTTCACATACAGACTCAATCAATTTCATACGTTTCACATACAGACTCAATCAATTTCATACGTATCACATACAGACTCAATCAATTTCATACGTTTCACATACAGACTCAAACAATTTCATACCTATCACATACAGACCCAATCAATTTCATACGTATCACATACAGACTCAATCAATTTCATACGTTTCACATACAGACCCAATCAATTTCATACATATCACATACAGACTCAATCAATTTCATACGTTTCACATACAGACTCAATCAATTTCATACTTATCACATACAGACTGAATCAATTTCATACGTTTCACATACAGACCCAATCAATTTCATACGTTTCACAAACAGACTCAATCGATTTCATACGTTTCACATACAGATTCAATCAGTTTCATACTTATCACATACAGACTCAGTCAATTTCATACGTTTCACATACAGACTCAATCAATTTCATACGTTTCACATACAGACTCAATCAATTTCATACGTTTCACATACAGACTCAATCAATTTCATACGTTTCACATACAGACTCAATCAATTTCATACGTTTCACATACAGACCCAATCAATTTCATACAAATCCCATACAGACCCAATCAATTTCATACGTTTCACATACAGACTCAATCAATTTCATACGTTTCACATACAGACCCAATCAATTTCATACAAATGAATCCCTACAGACCCCAATCAAATTTTTCCATTAACGTTTTGTCACAATACATACTCAATCAATTTCATACGTTTCACATACAGACTCAATCAATTTCAATACTTTTCACTACAGGACCCAATTCATTTCATACAAATCCCTACAGACCCAATCAAGTTTCATACGTTTCCAATACAGACCCTCAATCAATTCCATACGTTTCAAACATACAGACTACAATCCAATTATTTCATACGTTTTCTCACATACAGGACTCAATCAATTTCATACTTTCACATTCAGACTCAATCCATTTCATACGTTTCACATACAGGACCCAAATTCAATTTCATACGTTTATCACATACATAGGACCCATCAATTTCATTTACATTTTCACGTTTAGACAGACTCAATCATTTCAGTACGTTTCAATCAATTACATACTCAGTATCAATACAGAACCCTCAATCAATTTATTTCATACGTTTCACATTTACAAGACTCAAAACACTTCATACCTATCCCCACATACCAGACCCAATCAATCTCAATTTACGGAATCACATACAGACTTCAAATCAATTTCATACTTTCCCATTACAGAACCCCCCAATCAATTTCATACATATCACATACTAGACTCAATCAAGTTCATACTTTTCACATACAGGGAATCCAATCAATTTCAACTTATACATACAGTACTCAATTTTCAATTTCATACGTTCACATACAGAACACCAATCAATTATATACGTTCCAACCAAAACAGAACTTTCAATCGATTTCATACGTTTCACCATACAGATCCCAATCAAGTTTCAATACTTATCAATACAGACTTCCAGTCAATTATACATTTCACATACAGGACTCAATCAATTTCCATTACGTTTCACATACAGACCTCAAACCCATTTCAATTTACGGTTCACATACAGGACTTTCAAACAATTTTCATACGTTTAACATACAGACCACAATCAAATTCAAATTTCAAAGACCATACAAGACCCAATTTCAATTCATTACCGTTTCACATACAGATCCCAATCAAGTTTCATACGTTCAAAAACTACCCAGAACCAATCAATTTACATACAAATCCCATACAGACCCAATCAATTTCATACGTTTTCACTACAGACTCAATCATTTCATACGGTTCCATGACAGACCTCAAATCCAATTTTACGTTTCACATACAGACTTTCCCAACTCAATTTCATTACGTTCACATACAGGCCCAATCAATTTCATACAAATCCCTACAGACCCAATCAATTCATAGTCAATATACAGACTCAACAAGTCATACGTTTCAATACAAAACCTCAATCAATTCATACATATCACATACAGACCCAATCAATTTCATACGTTTCACATACAGGGACTCAAATCAATTCATACGTTTCACATACAGACTCAATCAATTTCATACGTATCACATACAGACCCAATCAATTTCATACATTTCACATACAGACTCAATCAATTTCATACGTTTCACATACAGACTCAGTATCACATAGCAGACCGTTTTATCAATTCATATGTTCACATACAGATCAAACAATATCATAGTTCACATACTGACCCAATCAATTTCATCGATTTTCACATACAGATCAATCAATTCATTATTATCAAAATACAGACTCAAGCAATTCTTAATACCGTTTCAGCATACAGACTCATATCATTATACACGTTCACATACAGACTCAATCAATTTTCATTCTTACACATACAGACCAATCAATTTCATAATGTTTTCACATACAGGACACAATCATTCTCATATCGTGTAACATACAGACTCCACGCATCTCATACGTTGCACATACAGACTCATCATTCTCATACATTTTCACATACAGACTCAATCATTCATACGTCTCACATACAGACCAACAATTTCATACGTTTCACATACAGACTCAATCAATTTCATACTTATCACATACAGACTCAATCAATTTCATACGTTTCACATACAGACCCAATCAATTTCATACGTTTCACATACAGACTCAATCATTCTCATACGTTTCACATACAGACTCAATCATTCTCATACGTTTTCAATACAGCACTCAATCATCCTCATCAAATTTACCACATACAAAATCAATCAATCTCATACGTTTCACCATACAGAATCAATCAATTCATTACGGTCTTAACAACAGACTCAACATTCTCCAACGTTCACATACAGACCATCATTCTCATACGTTTACATACAGACTCAATAATTCTCATACGTTCACATACAGATCATCATTCTCATACGTATTCACATACAAACTCAATCAATTTCATTACGTTCCACATACAAGACTCAAATTCAATTTCATACGGTTTTCACATACACGACCCTCAATCAATTTCTCATACGTTTCACATACCAGACTCAATCAACTCTCATCGTCTGCACAACAGACTCAACAATTCATAAGTTTCACATACAGACCCAATCAATTTCATACGTTTCACATACAGACTCAATCAATTTCATACGTTTCACACACAGACTCAATCATTCTCATACGTTTCACATACAGACTCAATCATTCTCATACGTTTCACATACAGACTCAATCAATTTCATACGTTTCACATACAGACTCAATCAATTTCATACGTTTCACATACAGAGTCAATCCAATTCATAACGTTACCACATACAGGACCCTCAATCAATTTCCTACCTATTAACATAAAACCAGACCCTCAATTCAATTTTCATTACGTTTCACATACAGACTCAATCAATTTCATACGTTTCTACATATAAAGGACCATCAATTTCAAAGTTTCATACGTTTCCCATACAGACCCTCAAATCAATTTAATAATCTTCACAAACAGACTCAAATCAATCTTCATTACGTTTATCACATAAACAGACTCAATCAATTTCATTAAACGTTTCAACATACAGACTCAATCAAATTTCATACGTCACATACAGTCAAATCAATCTCATACTTATCACATCGAACTCAATTTCAATTTCAACGTTCACATACAGACTCAATCAATTTCTCATACATTACGTATCAACATACAGACCCTCAAGAAATTTCAATACGTTCAATAAAGACTTCAAGAGATGTTATACTGATCCACATACAGACCCAATCAATTTCAAATTACTTTATTAAATACCGAACTAATCAATTTCATACGTTTCACATACGAGTACTCAATCAATTTAATACATACGTATTTCACATATCAGACTCAGTTCCAATTTTCATATGTATCACATACAGACTCAATCAATTTGCATACGTTTCACATAAACAGACCCAATCGAGTTTTCATACAGTATCACATACAGGACTCAGTCAATTTATACTTATCACATACAGACCTAATCAATTTCATGTTACATAGACTCAGTCAATTTCATACGTTTCACATACAGACCCAATCAATTTCATACGTATCACATACAGACCCAATCAATTTCATACATACTTATCACATACAGACTCATTTTGACCCAATCATTTTCATATGGTATCACATACAGACTCAATCAATTTCATACATATCACATACAGACTCAATCAATTTCATACTTATCACATACAGACCCAATCAATTTCATATGTATCACATGCAGACCCAGTCAATTTCATACGTTTCACATACAGACCCAATCAATTTCATATGTATCATATACAGACCCAATCAATTTCATACATACATATCACATACAGACCCAATCAATTTCATACATACGTATCACATACATACTCATTCAATTTCATACGTTTCATATACAGACAAATATTTCATACGTTTTAACAATACAACCCAATCATTTCATACTAAGTATCACATACAGACTCAATCAATTTCATACGTTTCACATACAGACCCAATCAATTTCATACGTATCACATACAGACTCACTCAATTTCATACGTTTCATATACAGACCCAATCAATTTCATACGTATCACATACAGACTCACTCAATTTCATACGTTTCATATACAGACCCAATCAATTTCATACGTATCACATACAGACTCACTAATTTTCATACGTTTCACATACAGACCCAATCAATTTCATACGTATCACATACAGACCCAATCAATTTCATACATACGTATCACATACAGATTCAATCAATTTCATACGTTTCATATACAGACTCAATCAATTTTATACGTATCACATACAGACTCGCTCAATTTCAGACGTATCACATACAGACTCACTCAATTTCATACGTATCACATACAGACTCAATCAATTTCATACGTATCACATACAGACCCAATCAATTTCATACGTATCACATACAGACTCACTCAATTTCATACATATCACATACAGACTCACTCAATTTCATACGTATCACATACAGACTCAATCAATTTCATACGTATCACATACAGAATCACCCAATTTCATACGTATCACATACAGACTCAGTCAATTTCATACATATCACATACAGACTCAATCAATTTCATACGTATCACATACAGACCCAATCAGTTTCATACGTATCACATACAGACTCACTCAATTTCATACGTATCACATACAGACTCACTCAATTTCATACATATCACATACAGAGTCACTCAATTTCATACGTATCACATACAGACTCAGTCAATTTCATACATATCACTTACAGACTCAATCAATTTCATACGTATCACATACAGACTCAATCAATTTCATATGTATCACATGCAGACCCAATCAATTTCATACGTATCACATACAGACTCAATCAATTTCATATGTTTCACATACAGACTCAATCAATTTCATACGTTTCACATACAGACCCAATCAATTTCATACGTATCACATACAGACTCAATCAATTTCATATGTATCACATACAGACTCTACAGACTTGTGAGAACAGCGATTTTTCTTTTTATTGAACGTCTTCGACAAAATGCGTTAATCGTACAACAAATTATCGGAAATACAGAGACTACTAATACTAATTACAGAGGTGCGACGTTGCGTAAATCACACATCACAGTATAGATTTTCTAATAATTTGGGATTTTTCTACTATAGTTACAACGATGCAAATATTGACATGATAAAACGAATTTCTGAAATAATTTAATTGCGGTGGTTTCAAGATAATCCGGGTTTTGTGCCATGGGATAAATCTGACTGACTGACTGCTTACCCAGCTGTCGGCTACCAAATAAAATTATAAGCCGTTTTCGGAGAAATTCCAGTGCAAAATAAAAAAAAAATTTGGATAGTAAGTCCTCAGATTTTTCTCTCGCCCCCTCTTACTAAAGTAGCTGTTATATTTTATA
>NC_061107.1:89242618-89247618 GCF_015104395.2 Macrobrachium nipponense
AGAGATTGGCCTGTAGTTACTGACAGTCTGCAGATATGCCACTCTTTGGAGCAGGCACTGTATGACTAAGTTGGCACTCACCCGCAATGATACTACGTCGACATAAAAATCTATAGAATGCACTAAACTTGGGAGATAACATTTAAACATTTAAAAAAAAAAAAACGGAAGACATCATTAGGGTCTTCTCCTCCCCAGCCATCAAGATTATCCAGAATTTTCTTAACATCCCTGTAGAGAAATGCAAATTTAGTATGACAAGTACCAAGGAGAGGGACAACCTCAGCCGATTGCTTGGCCTCAAAAGTTTGACGAAGCAGTTCAAGCCTTTTCCCTGGGGCTTGTAACCAATCTATCATCATCTGTTAGCAAATAGATGATATCAATATGGTCCACCACAGAATTATTGTACTTTTTTCTCGGCTGTATGGCAACTTCAGTTCGCAGTACGGCGAGACTCGACAAAAATGGTGCAATTTTCATTTGAACGATTTCATCTCCATACGTTGGATTTGGTTTGCTTTTTATGGTTGGCTCGTCTGCATGTGTCAGTTGTCCTTTCTATGACATGTCTTATTAAAATAACCATCAGCATCACATTTAACTTCTTCTCGTGATCAGGATCTAATATAGCTTCTGAAATATGAAGTGTCTGACGAGCTTCAATAATGCGATCCCAATTAGCTCTGGATGTCAACCGGACCATTTTTGTAATGCTGGTAATAGGAATATACTGATTGACAGATACGTCCATTGCAATGGCGCAATGATCAGAAGTGCTTATGAAGGATTTATGGCGCTGTGCCCACGCGTATTTCACCCTGGGGGACATTGCAGCCGATATAACCTCTACGAGGATGTATTTAAGGATACGAGAACCTGCAGTTTTTGTAAGGCCTATTCTCATGCCCGATTCCGGGATGAATGATTACCGAATGCCTGCATATACTGATTCTTCTATATTTGAGACTTGAGAGGCCACTTCGATGAACGTGGGAGGGAGAGATCAGCTCTGGACACGTATATTTGCCCCTGCTTAGTGCATGCAACGATAAGTTCTGCATTGCACACTGAATTTTTCATTGCGTGTCACAAATAGATCCTTTCTCGTTAGTTTAGTTCTTGGAGATAAGTGTTTTCGTCAGAGCTGGGTGATGGCAAGGATCTCTTTCTCTCTCTCTCTCTCTCTCTCTCTCTCTCTCTCTCTCTCTCTCTTATTAGAATCGGAGAGAGGAAACATTTTCTGTATATACGTAAATATATGTGTATGTATATGTAAGTGTATATCTGTATATATATATTTATTTATTTATATATACGTACATTTATATACATAAATGTATGTGTTTAAGTGTGTATGTATATCTCAAATTTCCCCAAAGATTCCGTGGAAACACAAGAGAAGTTCGCCAGCAACTGTCCTCCTATAGAACTCCAGTTTCACATTTACTAAGCGAAGAAGTCCTCTCGATATCAAAAATGATTCCTCTCTCTCTCTCTCTCTCTCTCTCTCTCTCTCTCTCTCTCTCTCTCTCTCTCTCTGTCATCAAAGGAAACTTCAAACAACTTTCGCCTCACCATTACAATTTATAAATACTACGCCTTGCAGCTCCATTCAACGCATATGCATACGCGCGCAAGTATGCGTTGGCGTGAAATGCGTAGGTGACATTCTGTAGGCGTTTCTCCGCACGCCGACTCTGAGCTGTTTACCCAGCTCTCTCTCTCTCTCTCTCTCTCTCTCTCTCTCTCTCTCTCTCTCTCTCTCTGCCTTCTAACGAATTTGTTTTTGTAATTATGTCTCTTAATCACCCTTTTTTTTTTAAACGTTGACTTGCACATAATAGGATTGTTTATTTAAAAATGTGTCCGGTAATATCTATCGATTCGAGCTCTCTAGTTTTATATATGGAAGGGGATCCGTGGGTATTTTGTCTTTTGTTACTTCAGGCAAATATAAAAGTGTCCCAGTCGAGGTGGCGCTATTTAAAGAGATTCAAGCACAAATGCCAGGCAATTTTTGCAAGTTAAATGTAAAAATTATTTGCTCAAATTTCATAAACCTATTACACACACACACACACACACACACACACACACACACACATATATATATATATATATATATATATATATATATATATATATATATATATATGAAATGAATGCTTGTATGATTCTCTGTTTGTATGTTCGTGCACTACAGAAATCCGAACCGCTGGCCCAATCTAAACACAATTTGGCACGTGGCCATCATTTCATCCGTCTTAGATAATAGAGTAGGTTACAAACCGGTACCCCCTGCCCCCATCCCCCCATCCCCCACCTGCTTTTCCTTTTCATGAAACGGGGCTGGTGCTGCCCGTAGACTTATCATACCGTAGAAATATATTATTGTATAATGTTTTTCTCTCCTGTGATTAAATGCTCTGTATCAAGATTTGCTTGCGATTAAATTAAATGGGGTGTGTTTGTGTGTTTAGGTTGAGTAAGTGGAGTGTTTAGGTCTCGTGGGGTGTGTGCTTAGATTCAGTGGGCGGGGGGGGGGGGGGGTGGAGTTCAGTTAAGCTGGGGGTGTATGTTTAAGTTCAGTGGGAATAAATGGGATAGTCACCACAGTAATATCTGGATAAAACGGACAGTCACCATAGTAATACTAGGATGAAATGGACACTCGCCACACGATTACCTGGATAAAATGGACAGTCAGCATTGCAATCCCTGGATAAAAAGGGCACACAGCACACTAATATCTGGATAAATGGGACAGTTACCACAGTAATGCCACTTGAATGAAAGGGACAGTCAGCACAGTAATACCTGGTTAAATGGGGCAGCCGCCACAGGAATACATTGATAAATGGAACAGTCATCATAGTAATATCTGGATAGAGCAGATATCCTACAGGCTTTTTTTTTTTTTTACATTCTAAAGCTTAAAATGTCGTGGAAACGACAGACGAAATCGCGATAAGATTCATGCAATTAAATATAAACCAAACAAATTTGATCTGGGATCTCAAGTTCGCATATTTCCTTAATAAATTCATGCAATTCAATAATAAACCAAACACCAAAAAATGTAGTTTACAGAGGTTAGGCTAATGGACGATTTAGTTGTTTTTAGAAAATTAGTCAACGTAATTTGATATGGGATCTAAGTTCAAGTATTTCCTGAATACATGATTGACGAGATACGTATACCTCTAGCAAGTATAAAACGCCTTTGGAGGGCTCAAGTCTTGAACAAATAGAGTATCGTACGTAGGTTGATAACAGGAAGAATTTGTCTGTTAAATGTTAAAGCGTTCATCCCGCCTCGTTCATGAACTTTAGAAACAGCATCTTCACATACCTGTTTTGAAGCAGCTCTTTAAGAGACATTTAAAGCACATTCGCTATGTTTACGGATCACCAGTTTCGCGTTTTATTCCCGTATTCATTCTTCAGAAAGGATTTACATCAATGGCACACCATAGTATGAGAAAAAGGATAATGAGACCCTTCTTTGTCTAAGAAGCGAAGGTTATACCCAAAATGTTCTCGAATCTTCAAGTAATTTTGATAAAAAGCACAACAAGAACTGGAATAATTATGTACAGTAGGAATGGTTGGAGGACTGTACCATCTAAGAATGATATATGTGTTGGTGTGCTCGTGTATATATATATATATATATATATATATATAATATATATATATATATATATATATATATATATATGATAAGCCACTGACAGGGCTGGAAACTCCCAGTCTCTCTCGAGAGTTCACATAGGCAGGATGTATGTTCCATCTCTCCTGAGGTATGTGAACTCTCGAGAGAGACTGAGAGTTTCCAGCCCTGTCATTGGCTTATCATATTTATATATATTACGCGCACACCAACACATATATTATTCTTAGATGGTTCAGTCCTCCAACCATTTCTACTGTACATAATTATTCCAGTTCTTGTTGTGCTTTTTACCCAATTTACTTGAAGAATCGAGAGCATTTTTGGGTATAACCTTCTCTTCTTAGACAAAGAAGGGTCTCATTATCCTTTTTCTCATACTATGGTGTGCCATTAATGTAAATCCTTTCTGAAGAGAGTTCACAAGCAGGATGTATGTTCCATCTCTCCTGAGTTATGTGAACTCTCGAGAGAGACTGAGAGTTTCCAGCGTTGTGATTGGCTTATCAACAGCCAATCAGGAGCGTCGTAAGGGACTGGCCTAGACACCAAATGCACTGTTGATGTGAATCTACTATTGCGGATAGTCGTTTGAAACTAGCTTCAAATGACGGGGAGTAGACTGAACCTAGTTTGAATTGACTGGAGGGTGGGGGGGGGGGGGGGGAGAGAGAGTCTTCTAAAACGGGGAATCATTTGAACCGGTTACACCGCCATTTGTCTACAATACCTACAGCACTTCAACCCACCATCACAAAGTGTTGCTTTATCTTCCCTTACTCGCAATCATCCCTCATTGCCAGAAAGCTCCCAGTGCAAAATTGACTTACTCTATTTCGAAACTTTCCTGTCTCTTGTTAGCGTAATGCCGCTGGTTATCCTTATGCACATAAAAATGGCTAATCGTTCGTCTTCTGTTACAGACTGATGTGAGCATAAAAGTTCTATGTTAAGTATATGATCATTTTTCTGATTCTTATAAAAAAAATAGAAGAGTCGGGGCCAGGCTTAATATATCCAAAAAATTTGACGTTAGAGGTCTCTTGCTCCACTAGCTCTTACACTCCTTCATCAACAGATTTCAGACCCTTTATTTCTGCAAAACAATTCCTGCATAAATCAAAGGATCAACGACACAACTTCCGGCTGTGAAACAAAAAAAAAATAAAAGATAAGCTTTTCCTTTTCATCTCGTCTAGGCAAAAGGGCTTAAAAGCAAGAATCCCAGCAGGTGTCAGTGACTGCTCTCCTACAGATGTGTTCAGGTGTACGCAAGAATATACAGGTGTCCCTGTCACGTGGGCTCACACTCACTTTTATCAGC
>NC_061107.1:89250118-89270118 GCF_015104395.2 Macrobrachium nipponense
TTCATAAATTATATCATCACCATTACACAATAACAAAAAACTCCTGTTCTCGTTCTACACCACATTTTTATTTGACAGCTTATGAAGTAGAGATATTTAACCTACGAAAAACCCAAACCTATCCCAGGTACAAATACCACATCCAGTTCATTACACAGTGAAAAATCGCAACTATAAACGTCTCTTTCGTAATTATTAGATTCTATCTAATAAAACTGGTCTACTACCACTGAAACTAGATTGACGCGCCTTAGCGTAAGCAGAACGTAACATCAATTAGCATTCGGCCACCTATGAAAGAACCCAGACCGTTGACGTAACATCCGAGGCGGTGTTCATTAATCCGGACCATCTGTAGTAGAACGTGATTGGTCGTTTTGCGGTGCGCGTGAACGTGTTATAGAATGACTTGCCAAAAGGAGTCTAGGGGCAGGTGTTCGCTGCTGCTGGTGCACAGTTGAGCCGGAAAACGCGTTTATCATCGCCCCCGCCCCCTACCACCCCCACCGCCGTTTTCGGGCTGATACTGGACAAGACATTCACCAATGACTTTTGGAAGTGCGAGTCACATGGTACGTTATATACAGTAAAATTATTATTATTATTATTATTATTATTATTATTATTATTATTATTATTATTATTATTATTATTATCAACCAAGCAAAAACTTCTTTCAGTTTTCTTCTGAAGATTGAAAAAGAAACCCACAAAATTACTGTGTATAACGTGTTTATTTCTATGTATTTACATTTTATTTTACTCTACACTCGAGTACTTTCAGGCCCTATCTGTGGCCCTTTTTCAAGAGATGTGGATTTCTTTTTCAATTATTATTATTATTATTATTATTATTATTATTATTATTATTATTATTATTATTATTATTATTATTAGATAAATAAATCCACAGCTACGTAAATGTACATATATTTAAATTCCAAAACTATAAGGATAGCTTTCGGGAATCTGTTCGGTTTACCTAATCAATCTACCTTATATTTTTGGATTTAAATATGTGTACCAATATTGACATAACTGTGGATTTGTTTCTCCATTTGAAGACTCGTGCTACTGTGAGGAATTTTTCATTATTATTATTATTATTATTATTATTATTATTATTATTATTATTATTATTATTATTAAAAAACAATAGCAGAATCTACAGAATTGATTTTATCCAAAATTCTCTCGATTCCTCTGATGACTTGTTTTTCTGGCACACCGGTATGCTTAGAAGCTGCCAGTAAAATAAGTCATCAGAAGAACTGAGAGAATTATGTATTTAATCAGTTCAGTAAATTCTGCCATTAATTTTAATAAAACTTTGAAAGAAGGTCTGTTTCCAACAAACTATTATTATTATTATTATTATTATTATTATTATTAGGGAAAAACTCTCTATCACGGAGTATATATAATGTTCTAAAGGGTCCACAATAATACAAAGTGTAAAAAGTCCGAGTATAATTTTGAAGACTTTACAGATAGCTTTCGAACCCTTCCCTGGACTCTTGTTTTTTAAATTTACCTCTGCACTTGTCGTGACTTTTTGTTCATTTGGACTGAAGATGAACCCAGGGAAGGGTTCGAAAGCTATCTGTAAAGTCTTCAAAATTATACACGGACTTTTTACACTTTGTATTATTGTGGACCCTTTAGAACATTATTATTATTATTATTATTATTATTATTATTATTATTATTATTATTATTATTATTATTATTATTATTATTATTAAACAAAAACTTCCTTCAGTTTTCTTCTGAAGATTGAAAAAGAAACCCACGAAATCACTGTATATAACGTATTTACTTATAAGTATTTACATTTTATTGTACTCAACACTCTGTTGAGTATAATAAAATGTAAATACTTATAAGTAAACACGTTATAGACAGTGATTTAATGGGTTTCTTTTTCATTTATTATTATTACGAAAAGTTTACGAGCTTCCAGCCTAACATGTCATTGCAGAGTTATGCAGAGTAAGTATAGTAGAGTACCCACATAATATTATAAAAAAGTCATAAGTTCATGAGGAATAAGCCTGACAATTCACTGCAACAAAGTTAGGTGATATAAAATACAGTGCCCATACGTGAAAAATCAGAAAACGGTGAGAATAAAACAACAAATAAATGCAATAAGGATAACTCAACGAGCAAATGAGAAAATAGATGCATTCCTAGATAGCAATAAAGGTAATACAAAATTATGGCAGACGACTCTTGAAAGTGGTATTGCAGCCCCTCTTGAATTCACCAACATCGAAGTCAACAATCCTGCCTAGAAAAACACTCCACAGTTCAACTGTGAAGGAGTTCCTCGCTGGACGAGTGGGTTACGTGCTTGCCTACCGATTCGGTAGTCCCGAGTTCGATTCCCCGCTTTGCTAACGTGGAATCAGAGGAATTTGTTTCTGGTGATTAGACTTTTATTTCTCAATATAATGTGGTTCGGATCCCACAATAAAACCACGTAAAAATATCTAATCCTTCGGGCCGGCCCTAGGAGAGCTGTTAATCAGCTCAGTGGTCTGGTTAAACTAAGATGTACTTAACTTTTTTTCAACTGTGGAGGGACGAAAGATGAAGTTATGGTACTGGACGCTGCAATAACAGAATCGGGATCCTCGTACTCTAACGAAGGAGGTCACCTTCGCTATTTGGTTAATTTTCCGTCTTTCTTTCTTTTCGAGAAGAAGACACTCTTGGCAATTTGGTGATGACTGGCTGAACGCAACATACCCAAATGTAATCGATATATTCCAGGATATTATCAGAGCACTGGGCTGATTAACAGCTCTCCTAGGGCTGGACCGAAGGATTAGATATTTTTACGTGGAAAGGAACCAATTGGTTACCTAGCAACGGGACCTACAGCTTATTGTGGGATCCGAACCACATTACATCGAGAAGTGAATTTCTATCACCAGAAATAAACTCCTCTGATTTCGCATTGGCCGAGCCGAGAATCGAACTCGGATCACCAGATTGGTGGCCGAACGCTAAGTCCACTCGTCCAGCGAGAAACTCAAGTGTAACATGTTATGGCAAATTAATAATGCTAATGAGTAAAGATTACAATATCTGACCAAGTTAACATTGAGATTTGTTTCAAAGAAATGCTGCCACATTGTTTGCTTTTCCATAATTTAACGCATTTCGAGACAAATTTCACTTTAAATAAAAACGCACAAGAATAGCCACTGCTGTCTGGTGGGTATACATGATCTAAATCAGATTTACCATTGTTGGGATAGACGAATTAACATCACCCTGGGCATTGCGTGACAGATGGAAATAGCGGGAGGCTGCTGATATCCTGGAAAGGTACATTGTTCCAGTATTCCAGTAATAGTGGTACTATAGTAGATTCACATCAATAATGCATTTGATGTCTAGGCCAGTCCCGTACGACGCTTCTGATTGGCTGTTGATAAGCCAATGACAGGGCTGGAAACTCTCAGTCTCTCGAGAGCGTTCATATAGGTAGGTTGTATGTTCCACCTCTCCTGAGGGATACCTGTCTCTCATCTCTAGGGATATAGGAATCTTATCAACAATACCGAGTGTTCTGGAAGAATTTACAGCATTTTTTCCGAAAAATAAAGCTTGGAATCGAAAGGTAAAACCGAGAGTTATCAAATATTCAGAATCGTTTAATCTTTTTCCTGGTGTAAAGACAATAGTAGAACTTGAACATATAGGGAAATTGGGTGAAGAAATTAACATCTGAATTTTGCAGGCATTCAGCATCATACCTAATTGACGACACTACTGTGTATAAGGTTTTCAGTTTTTTTTTTTTTTTAAGTCTTCCTCCAGGGTTGAAGCAGGTTTATTTTCCCATGTTTTGTGTTTGCGTGTTGTGTTTGTGCTTGTGTGTGTGTGTGTGTGTGTGTGTGTGTGATGTGGAGTAGGTGTAGTGGGGTGGGGAGAACAAATGATCAAGAGTAGCATCCTCTGAACAATGTGCTGAATTCCTAGACCAACAATCATATTGCTACCAGAGGCCAAAACTAACAAAAGTCCTAGAACAATACCCAGTGAAACGTCAGACACGTAAATTACGAAAAAAAAATTTCATAAATGAACCTTTTAAGGATCATGAAGGCAATATAAAAGTTTGACATCCAGACTGCTGGAACATCCATATAGGAAAATGGAATCCTGAACTGTTCATCAGAAAAATCACAAAACAAAAACTAAAACAAAAAAGCGAAAAAATAGGCAACTCTAAACCTTGGAACAATGGAGTCTGATTCAGTCCTTCGTTGTTCCCTGTTTATTCATTGCATTCCTTGAAGATAGAGAGACCAGTGAATAAAACCAGTTGTTTTCTGTCTCTCCAATCAAGTAGTTTCCATATTGGTTCCTCCTCCTCCTCCTCCTTCCCATCTTAACCTCCCTTATCCATTTTACCCCCATCTAATCTTACAGAGCAACCTAGTGAAATTAACACCTACAAAACGTAACTTAGCATCTAAATTTACTCTGCTTATTCAAACATAACCTCAATACATTTACAGGTGTTATTTTTTACAGAATTATGGAAAAAAAGACACTCTTCAAATACGTTAAAGAAATCATTTGTAAACTAAAACGTTTGTGAGCCATTTCGGTCGCCTAGATCCTTGATAAGGTGTAATGACTACTCTAAAAAACATGATATTTGGTCCTACTTCACTGGAATAATCTTGATATCGAATCTGGTAAAAATGCTTTAACGTTGATGGAGGGCGGGGGTTGGTCACCCCCCTTACCCATAACAAGGGTGCCCATATATAGAGAAATAATCTTGTCAAATATTTCTCTGTCCATTTTCGACCACTATTGCCAGTTTCATCGAAATCCACCCATAACTTTATGCATAATGCCACTAATAGACATACAAGCAGATGAAAAGACAGACAGACATATATGTATAAAGGCAAAATATAACCACCTTGGTGGAGGTAATTCAGAAGAGTTATTTTAACCAAAAAAGGAAAAAGAAAAAAATATTTCCTGAAATAAAGCAACTAAAATTAGGTGAGGATTTATTTCTGTCCCAAAAATAGCTATTTCATCCCACTGCGCACCTCAAATTTTTCATAAATCCCTTGATGTTCAAGTATGCAATTAGCATACTTGTAAAAACCAAGATAAAATTGGCTGAGTTCAAGAATTCTGGTCAATATGGCTTTACGTAGTTCCTGAGGATTGCTTCTAATCTTTTTACGGCATAAATCCTTTCAGGATTCTATGCGAAGACCCATAATATAGTTCATTAAGCGACTCCTCAAATTCTCTGGTGAGAATATCCTATAAAGAATTCCTGAAAATTTAGTCTGATAACTTTTGCGAGATGTCGAATTAAGGCTCCAAAGAACTTGGATTACTCTCTCTCTCTCTCTCTCTCTCTCTCTCTCTCTCTCCTCTCTCTCTCTCTCTCCTGTATTGTCTGGGGGGGAGACTATCCATTTCATGTTATCTGTCTCTGTAATTGATATCAGAATCAGATCTATTTTGAAACTCCATTCTGAGATGTCGAGCACATGCTGAATAGACCAAAGTGTTGAACCGGAACAGTTTTAGCAGTTATTAACAGTAAAAAAAGCCTCGTGTAACCTTCCAACCATCAACATCCTCACCATTGACAGAAACACTGTTTTGCAGTTTTGCATAAACTCTCACGAGAAACCTCTGGTAACACGGGAAGTATGGCGTCATCACTACGTCACTGGGGTAAGAGTTAAGAGATGCTTTGCAATGATTTACGAAACACAGGCACTTGAGACTATAATGAAAGGCCCTTATATAACGAAACCTTATAAAAAAATGATTAAATGAATAAACAGGAAACCTTCCAACAACCATCCCAAGAACTAAACTAAAGAATTGTAATACGTATCATAGTACAACTGTGCCTAGCATTCTCGCCACAATAGACTATATGTCTGAGTTCTAAGAAAAAGAATCAACGGGTCGATATTAAGACCAAGAATTTTCAATTATTCAAATCCCAAATATACCTTACGACTTGGTCCATTTACAATGTTGTCTCATTTCAAGTCATTGTGTCTCTTGGCAAATCTGCAAACCTTGTTTGATTTACAGCAACTTTCAGGAAGAATTCTAAGTTCAACTGGGAGTTTGTTTAGTGTTTCCTGTTCATCTAGGCATGCCTCTCTGTATGAATCACTAACTCAAGGTAACCAATTAGTCTCAGAGAAAGTTTTTTACTATTATTGAGGGATAAGCTGAAATTCATGATAAAATCTAATTCATTTCCGGATGGTATGAGGGTTATCGTTAATCTTCCCCGTCGGCGCATGACTCAGTACACAGTCAGCTGTGTTTTTAAGTATATACTGATTTACTGATACCCCGATAAACTCTCAGGCATTGCCCCCAACCAGAAATGTCCTACTTTTCAGGGAGATGGGAAAGGGTTCATACTAAGTATGTTTTCTCTAATAGGCAGTCAAATACAGCAATCAGTACAGGACCTGCAATAGACTACAAATTTTTTTTTTTTTTTTTTTTTTAAAATTTTTTTTTTTTTTTTTTTTTTTTTGGCGACTATTACGATTCTGCTGAGCATCGCTACTCATAGTACATGTGATGTTGTAATACTTGTGGAAAATATTAAACAATGTGGAATATCCTTAAGCTTCTTAATCCAGTTTATATAGCTTTGCTCTATTGACTATGATGAGTAACCATGGCATGGCAAATTCTTAGACTATATACAGAAGAAAGTGTTTTAATCAGTCCTTATTTTCAAGGGTAACATTGAAGCTTAAACAACTGCCTAAAGGAAATTTAAATCGACATTCAAAAAAATCCAAAGCTTCCTTTCCCTTAAAAATGAGTTATAGTTCCACGGATCACTTTAGCATCATCCATGTGGAATTTTAGCCTTAAAAGCAATGACATACAACATACTATAACAATGTTTGAGGTAAAATCAACAAAGATAATGCCGCCAAATTCAATACTGATAGCTACATTAACAATATGATTTGCAGCAAAGTATTCCAGACATCCATAAAAGATGCCTTAAATAACTGGAGATGTATAAGTCAACATGCTGGAGTTAGTAAACCAAACAAAGAAAAAAATGCCGACCACATCAACCAAAAAAAAGTCAATAATGAAGATTCTGACGCTTAATAGGAAAACCCAAAGAACAAGAAAAATCTTAAGTAAAGAGGAGTGCATTTTCTTGATTATCCATCAAAGAACTTTTGCTCTAATACCCTGCCTAATTTACCCTTTAAACAAGAGTCAAGTTTCTAAGGAACCTCGCTGAGATAATGGTGTCAGATTTCCAAAATTCTCAAGACAAGCAACTCTATGCTAGTGCTAGGCAATGCTCATACACTACCAGCATCATTAGGGTATTATATCTCAAAAAAAAAACCGACAACTTACATGAACCAGAAGAATCAGTGGTGCATCATTCATAGTGGATAACAGGCTTCCTAGAAGAGTGAAATATGAATAGCGACGTCTCCCTAAACTTTACGGTTTTCTTTCAAGAGAGAGTTAGTTGATTGCAACTTTGATCTGTACGTAACCATGCCTGTTGGTGTTTGATTAGGTCTATTGCAACAATGACAATAGCCTGATTTGTTCTGGAAGATCCTAAGTAGACGTTTGATTCAATTCCCGGATAACCGTGAAGACAGTAAATTTAGTTTCCTATAGACCAACCATTGCAAAAGTCGGTATGTTCTAGAGCAGCCTGAATAGCCTTTGATTTCCTCCAGGGCAACGATATTAAAAGTTGTAATTGCTCCAAAACAACCTTTAGCTTAAGTTTGATTTCCTCCAGAACAACAATGAAAAAAGTTTTGTTTTTAAGAATATTCAAGTTAAGTTTTACCTCCCATACAGAAACAATGACAAGAGTGTGATTTGCTCCAGAATACTCAGGTTAAGCTTTTATTTACCACTGAAAACCCACAGCAAAACTATGACATGTTCCAAAGTAGTCATGGCAGAAGTTAAATTTGTTCTTAGCATGGGTATATTCATGAAAAACACGATTGATCACAGAAAATCCATGGCAAAATATTCATTTAAAAAAATAACAATATATCCCTGAACATCCATAGAAAAATATTCATGAGAAAAATTATCATTTATCCGGGAGCAATTATAGGAAAATCTTGCTTATCCCTCTGAACCATCACCTTCATCTACGATATTCAAAGACATCCTTTATCAGAGGATGAATAAATAGTTGGAATTCATTTCTCAGGGGGGAAAGAACCTTTACATCCTGATGCGCTGAATGCTAAAGGGTGAAGGACACCGTACTGCTGAAGAAGAGGCGGGAGTCAAACGTTCAGGTAAGCCAGTTTATGCGTGAGTTGACCTAAAGGCCGAGGGAGAGAGAGAACGCTCACGACGTGGGTTTCCTCTCGGAGCCCATAGGCCGAGTGGTACGTACTTAGTACCATAACTGGCATTTTGCATATATCCAAAAAAAAATCTATAATCAGTAAAGATATTGATTTGTATACATATGTTTGTATATATATAATATATACTATATATATGTGTGTGTGTATATATACGTATATATATACATAGGTAGGAACTCGAAAAATTTAGATAAGTATATACAGAAAGCAAAGGCACATACACACACACACACACACACACACACACACACACACATATATATATATATATATCTATATATATATATATATATATATATATATTATATATATATATATGCTTCTACCCAACATCGATCTACAGCTTGCAGCGATAAGCGTACGTATATGTACGTATATATATATATATATATATATATATATATATATATATATATATATATATATATATAGAGAGAGAGAGAGAGAGAGAGAGAGAGAGAGAGAGAGAGAGAGAGCGCTAAATACATAGATATAAATGAAACCCCAGTATCTATTGGTCATGATACTCACCCCACTAGCAAGAAGGACATGGTTTAAGTTCGAGAAGTGCCAGAGTAATTCAGGTACGTTGCATCAAAAATCCCACTGTGCTTCAATTAGTCTCAGCAGCGTTGACCTGGTACTTAGCCGACTGTGGTAAGTCATAGCGAAGGGCGCGCTTGCTGAAACCCAGGGGGGTTTGGGAAGGGAGAATGCCCGCTGGAGTCTCCCACTCTAAGGCAAGGGGGGGAAAGATCCTTTGGATTATATATATCTGTGTGTGTGTGTGCGTGTGAGCATTTGCGTGCATGTGCGTATGTGTGTGTGTGTGTGTGGGTAGGCGATTATGCGTAGGCGTGCGTCTCCTCCGACTACCTGTTTTTTTACATAAAACATATGAACAAATGTTAACATACATGTTTTGATATAAAAGCGTAGTTACACATAAGCATACACGACTATATGAACGCGTTCGCTCGTACACACACGCATACACACACACACACACAAATATATATATATATATATATATATATATATATATATATATATATATATATATATATTATATATATATATATGCGCGCGCGTGTGTGTGCGTGCATGAATGTGCTCACTACCGGGAAGAGGGGTCGTTGGGGAGGGGAGGGGAGGAGGAGAAGGAACGAAGAGAGAGAGAGAGAGAGAGAGAGAGAGAGAGAGAGAAAAACTTTTTTGGGTGCCACACTTACGGGCGTGACACGTGATACATAATGTTATGTCAGGTGCTTTGTTTTCAGCCTAAGAATATATGAATACCTGAACCCCTGAACCTCTTGACCCAGTCCGCTCATCAGCATGTAAATGCATATGTGCCACAGGTGGCATTGTTAGCTCACAAATAAACATTTGTTTATTTACAACTGATAATAGAGAGTCTTGCTGCATGAGTCAACGGTACATGTTGTGAGAGTGGTAATGAAATAATTTTTTCGTGATTTGTAGTTCAGGGATTGTTAAATAAATCCTTTTTTTAAAAGCGTGGAATGATAAAGAAGAGTTTTGATGGAAATCTATCCAAAATCAATCTGAAACTGGACGGGTAGATATATCTATACACTGACTAAGACGTGAATTTTAGGCTTATCTGCATACCGATATGGAAGCTCTCTCTCTCTCTCTCTCTCTCTCTCTCTCTCCAGCTTCTGAATATCCTAACGAAGGAGAGAAGGAGAGATGAGGAAGCTTGAGAAAGAACTCCTACAAACCTTAGTCTCACCCAGCTGGCGTGAGTAAAGTGGCTATTTATCTTGGATGTCGATGATCTGTCGATGACGATTACGGAGGTACTGTGGATAAGTCTTGAATCACTAAGCCCGTCCGCTTTCTAGCAGATCAGCATCTGCTTCATTTCTTCTTCTTCTTCTCCTTCTTCTTCTCTCTCCTCGAAGACCCTGATGTGGGCGAGCTCAGCTGGTCAACGAAAACCAACGAAATTCCAGTAGGTCACGACTACATGAATAACTAAAGAGCACTAAATCACTGAGGAAGTTCATTCATCTGTATACGCTTACATCCACCACATTTTCAAAATCACCCGAAGGGAAAAAGTTAAAAAAAAAAAAAAAAAATCCGTTTTTCTTCTTTGAATTCTCGTCGGGATCGAGCTCGAGGATCACTGGCCGCCCCTCGGTGTCACAGTTCCCATAGGCGACGACAGCGGCAGTGATGATAACGATGATGATGATGATGATGATGATGATGAAAGCGGTGTCATGCCGCTGCCGTAATCCCTTACGCAGCAGCAGAGAGGTATATACGTTCGGTTCGAGGGCAGCTATGGGATGCTCTAATTGGCAGTGAGGTGGCCGACTGTGGTACTACAGAACTTTATCTGCAGCTAGTACAAATACTACTACTAATACGACGGCTACTACTACTACTACTACTACTACTATTGCTACAACTACAACTCGTGTGTTTTGTTGAGCCTATTTTTTTCTATTTTCCCGGTATCACCAACGTAAGGTTTGTAATGGTGATAACAGTGAGTACTACTGCTGTCCGGAACGAATCTCGCCCGGGTAACGCGTGAACGGACCGTAATGGAGACCAGAACGGAGGCGAGAAGTAAGGCAAAATTGACACTAAGGGAGAACACGTGTAGAGGTGTTGCCACCATGGCATCGGGCTCGAGAGAGGGAAGGGAGGGGGGGATTTGAACGCGTGTGCGCGGGGGTGGAGCTCAGCTCCGTCACAGTCCGGCCACAGCCAACTCCGCCAAGGCACTGAGAGTCGGCCTTTGCCCCCACACTACGAGTCCCACACACACTGACACACACACACAGAAACATACACATACACACCAGCCAAACACCAGCAATCCTAATTTTTCCAACCCCTGTCTGTTGCTGCTGTTCCCCTCTTTCTATTCGTGGTCTGCTCTACTTCGGAATTATATTCTTGACCTCTCGTCTCTCTTCGAGAGCCCGACCGCCTTATCCCCTCCTTGAGAAGACGAGAAAAAGACAAAAAAAAAGAAAGAAGAAGAAATTCAGCTCCTCTTCCCTTACTCTATTTGTTTCTTTCTTGTCCTAACGCATAAACCCTTGTTGCTTGGAGGAGGCTTCTTTATTCCGTCATATCATACCTTGATGACTGAATCCTGGATGATTGAAGAAAACGAAGAAAGTAAATAGGACTGAAGACTCGAATGGAGTGAAATGTTAAATAGATGACTTTTAAGTTCATGATCTCCACATGTGACAGCTAGGGAAAATGAATTGAAGAACTGTGTGGAAAATGCATTGTTAAATTTACACTGAGACTTCAAAATGTGTAACTGTTTCTTTCTATTTCGGTAAGTTTACTCTAATCATCTCATATATTTACCATATATTTCGACTGATTCAGAATGTCTAGAAGTCACTAACCTGTTTTTATGTATTTATTTATTTATTTATGTATCGAGGAAACTGTCGTTTCTTTATCGTACATTTTGTTCTTTTGCTTTATTCATAACATTCATTCTTACCCAATTCATTTTTCCATCCTGAGGACTAAAAATCCCAAGTATTTCAGCACGGTTGCGTTAGATCAGTTTGTCATATATAAGATGGTTATTTTTTAAACGTTTCTTGATCAATCTTTTTCGTAGATAAAATCTGTGCGTCCTGTCTACAGAAAATATATAGTTTGGCGTTCGTGATTGACGACGAGCGTTGGTATTGCTTTCAAAGCATGTGTGTATGATATATTCGTTTTTCTAATAGGTAGGAATTCCAGTAATAAAGTGATGTATGATCAATTTGCCTTATTTTTCGTCTTCTTCTTCTTCTTCTTCTTCTTCTTCTTCTTCTTCCTTCTTCTTCTTCTTTCTCGTATCTTTGAGACTATTAACATAGTCTCAAAGACAGACTGCAGAACACTTGTCAGCCTAAAGATCTTGTTTTGTCTCGAAGTTCACAAGTTTCTACCATTGATGATAAAGCATACAGATTCAGGTGCTAGTATCACCGTATGTACATTATCTCTCGCCTACAGTTTTCAATGCATTATCGAGTGATATATTCGTGGAACCTCTTATGCAAGTGCACTTGCATATGCGCATGCGTGGGCAATACGTAAGCGCAGAAAGAGAGAGAGAGAGAGAGAGAGAGAGATACATTTCTCCCTACCTGAAGTTTTCTGTCAATTAGGCTAACAAGTGTGTGATAGAGTTATCATGTTTGATTTCATAAGCACATTCGTGGGCGATACGTATTTAGAGAGAGAGAGAGAAAGAGAGACAGACAGACAGACAGACAGACAGACAGACAGACAGAGATGTACAATTTTGCCTACCTGCAGTAATAACAAGCATTTAATAGATATGCATGTGTAATTTCATACGCACAAGCGTGGGCTGATACTTATGTACAGAGAGAGAGAGAATGTACATTTCTGCTCACTTGCAGTTTTCTGTTAAGCAACAAGTATGTGTGAGAGAGAGAGAGAGAGAGAGAGAGAGAGAGAGAGAGAGAGAGAGAATGTACATTTCTGCCTACTTGCAGTTTCCTGTTAAGTAACGAGTTTGTGAGAGAGAGAGAGAGAGAAGAGAGAGAGAGAGAGAGAGAGAGTGATAATTATAGACAAGGACACAGTCGCGTAAAGGGAAAATGTTGAATGCGTCGGCACAAATCAACTTCGCAATAGCTCTCATACAAATTGCCAGACCTCAGTAAAAGCACGTAGATTTTTTCTTCATAATTAGATGAAGTTCCTGTTAGTTATTTTCGTTTGATCTTTCCCAAGAGGGAGGTATTGCTTCTTCTTCCCACATTCTACGTTTCGGATAAATTCGCTAACGGCGCGTCAGAATCCTGTCTTTTCAGTCTTTATGAAATGTGTGAGCGAGAGCTCTCTCTCTCTCTCTCTCTCTCTCTCTCTCTCTCTCTCCTTGCCTACGCACTTAATATCTAGACCCAATGGTTTCCAGGGGAGGCTCAAGCCTTTGGGAAAAATGAAAAAAAAAATCTCTAATTATATTTGTTATTCTGTTAACAAGATTGAGGAACTTTTTTTCAGAAGTTTATGAAAAAATGCAGAAGTATCGCCTTATAACGTTACTTTCCTAGAGTCTACTACTCTACTACTCTAGTTAGGATCGTTGGGCTGACCATGTTTTGCAATTATTGACCTCCCTCCCTATCCCTCGAAAAACCTTCTCTTTCTCATTTTTCCCCCTTTTAAATCTGGGAGGGAATTTTGCTCATAGAAGCAAGGTGAAAGAAAGGACCAACTCTTAGAGGGGGCGTGGTAGTAATATAATGTTAAGAACCACTGATCTAGACAATAGAAAATTATTGCACGCATTTTAGGTACTTCTTGGTGTCTTTTCAACAGAGTGAAAGCTCACCTGCCTTGAAAATACGACTGGTCTCCGTTTCATGTCGAGATGAAACCCAATCCTCATTCTTTGCTATAACTGCCAAATGCACCCTGAAAGACCTCTTCTGTTAACATGGCAAATCGTATTTCCCAGGCTATCTGGGCAATTGCAACAGGGCAGTATGGCCGTACATATTATCTGCGACATCTTTTTTTTTTTATCATGGTGGTCATTTGAATAATTCCTTTAGGATGCATTTGTTTCACCTTAGTTGAAATGGGTATTCTTACTGAATACATTCTTTCCCATTCTTTTCTCAAACTTATCTTTTGCCTCTGAGCGGTGTGATATGTGCCATTCCTTATGAGGATGGATCAGTTACCTATTACCATGTACGTATTTATTTATGCGTGTGTGTGTGTGTGTTTGTCGGTGTTTATCATACGTTTAGTATGTCCGTCTAATAAACAGTTACTAACATGCGGTATTCATATGTATCAAATGTTAGCAAACCTGGCGCTTCCAGATATATATATATATATATATATATATATATATATATATATATATTATGTAGTATTATATATATATATATATATATATATATATATATAATATATATATATATACATCATACATATATATATTATATATATATATATATATACACACACACACACACACATATATATATATATATATTTTTATATATATGTATATATATATATATGTATATATATATATATATAATAATATATGATATATATATTATATATTATAATATATATATATAAAAGGAAATTGGACTCCGCTTATCCTTCATGTTATCTGATACAAGGAGCCTTAGACCAACGTGAATTCAAGAAGTAACTAAACGTCATCTAACATAGGTCTTTGGTCGCATCTGGCTTTCCCCACAACCTTGCATTATTCCCTTAAAAACCAGAGAGATATCAAGGCCATTTTGAAAGAGAAATTGTTAAATTATTTCACAAAGAATTTTTGTAACATGAACAGCACAATGTATTTTAGATGAAAATGTATGTAGTTCTGGATTTCTTGTGTTTTGTAAATAGTTTATTGAATAAAAACTTAAAGAAAAAAAATCACCTCCTACGGGAAGTAGTTGACTAAAATTCCGAAATTATTCATAGCTGACTTGACAACGCTTGGTGTACCTTTCTGACATTTCATGTTTTTTTTCCTCTCTTTTTTTCTTTTTTTTTTTGTCACCGGTAATTGTTTAAGGTAACTGGGCAGCCAGCTCTTCCACTAAAGCGCTGCTATGATTGATTGATTGATTGATCGAAAAAAGTACCATGGCGTCACAAAACTTAGGATAAATCATTTTCTTTCTGCCTGTCTTTTTCTATTTGTTTTGTCTCATTCACCCCCTAACAAAACAACTTCAGACAGGTAAACATGTTCTAAACATATCGAGAACACATCACAGACACGTTTAACACCTTGAACACAAGTGAATGACTTACTGGGATCGCTAGCCAGGGCTTCACACAACTATTCAGCATTTACTAAAGATTCGTTCTCCTCTTACGGATGCTGACTTGTTGTCAATTTGTTTGCTATATGTATGCGAGAAGAAGCCGACATGCTTTACTCTGACTAGTCAACATAGACCTACCGCTCTAGGTAGAAGGACAATTCGTCCCTAGTTTGACGAAATGGCGTAAGCTATTTTCTCCTCATTCTGAGAAGATAGGCTTCAAAGATTTTTATATTATTTAGAACTTCTCATTAGCTCATCTTTTGCGTAAATTTTCTTGGAAAATGTGACAACGCAAACTGCTGAAATTTTGATATGTTATACAGTATCAAAAACTGAGACACTTTGATTGAAACTCTCAAAAACTTTGTAAAAGAAAATGAGATATGCTAGTTCGTCAAAACAGGGACGAATTTACCAGGTACGTCAAGGCTACTGCTGCTGCTACTGCGTTCAGTTTACTTGCTTAACCTCAGTGCAACCTCGAAAATCTGTAAAGGCTGGTTAGTGCGAGTTTGTAGAAAGCCCTGGATGAGAATAGTGGAATTTAGATTTTAAGGACGCCTTATATCTCTGTAAACTTGCACCACCAGAAGCACATAATACTTAAAATACTTCATCCGTGTATCTAGGTCACGTTATTTCTCCAACATCTCTTTGGAACTGGTTCCATGACACACTTCATCCAATTTTGTTGAAAGATGACATATTAGCTTTAGATATTAGTACGAGTAAAAGAACAAGCAAAAAGAACAAACATAGACATCAGTTTATGATGATATTATTGAACCAAACAAAAACTTCTTTCAGTTTGCTTCTGAATATGGAAAAAAACCACAAGATTGCCGAGTATAACTTGTTTACATGTGTTAATACTATGTAAGTACTTACAAGTAAACAAGTTACACTCGGTAGTCTTGAGGGTTTCTTTTTTAATAATATTATTGACGATTCATTTAACAAATATATCCAAAGAAACTACGTGAAGTATATCCCTTCTTCCCTCCGTTCCCTCCTCCCTCCCTCTCTCAACCCATTCAACTCTCCATCTCCCTCCATTCCTCCTCCTCCTCCTCCTCCTCCTCCCCCTCCTCCTCCTCCGGTCTCTTGTTGATCTTTTTCGTTCCAAGTAATGAACTGGAGTACTTGAAAGTACATAGGTCTGGTATATATTATGTCTCCATCTTGCGTCCGAGAACCGTGTTTGATATCTCGAAGACTTGGAATTCTTATTCATTCATTATGAACGCTCCAGAATGGAGGTCCGTGTTTATTCACGTATTCCTGGAATCTTCAAGTATGCTAAATTTATTTCTTTAGAGTATTTTCTTTCTAAATGGTTCTGGAAATGATCTGAGGCATAGGCTGCGTCTTCTTCCAGGATCTCTCTCTCTCTCTCTCTCTCTCTCTCTCTCTCTCTCTCTCTCTCTCTCTCTCTCTCATCTTTAATGCCGTTTTATTATGCCAAAGGGTCTTCAGTTAATTTAATAACATAATGGTGATAATAAAATTTTTGAATGTAGACATCATAATTCAGTCTGCCAAGCTTATTTGTAGACTAACTTTATTCTGAAGTAATATTTCATAGTTTATCTTTTCCTCCAAAAAAGCTTTATGTGAGCGCAGGCTTTTGCTCTTAGGCAACCTATGACGCTTATTTATACGTCGGTTTTCATTCATAATGCCTCATTCATACACCATTGGCTTGTTCTCGGAAAATGTCATTCATAAATTTGTTCTCCTCTGAGCAACTCATTCACTTATAACATTCATCTGGAAAGGTCATTCATCCATAAGTTTCTTGTTTTGAAGAACTCATTCTTACATCAGGATCTTTTTTTTGAAAAAGCTCATTTATACATCGGTTTCTTGTTTTGAATAGCTCATTCATACATCACTTTCTTCGTTTTAAAAATCCTCATTCATACTCCTTTGAAGAACTCATTCATACATCAGTATCTTGTAGTGAAAAGCTCATTTATACATCAGTTTCTTGCTTTGAAGAACTCATTCATACATCAGTATCTTGTCGTGAAAAGCTCATTTATGCATCAGTATCTTGTTTTGAAAAGTTCATTTATACATCGGTTTCTTGTTTTGAAAAGCTCATTCATACATCAGTATCTTGTTGTGGTGAAAAGCTCATTCATACATCATTTTCTTTTTTTGAACAGCTCATTCATACATCTGTTTCTTCATTTTAAAAATCCTCATTCATACTAAAGTTTTATTCATATGAAAAGCTCATTCATACATCAGTTTCTTGCTTTGAAGAACTCATTCATACATTAGTATCTTGTAGTGAAAAGCTCATTCATACATCAGTTTCTTTTTTTAACAGCTCATTCATACAGCAGTTTCTTCATTTTAAGAATTCTCATTAATATTCAAGTTTTATTCATTTGAAAAGCTCATTCATACATCAGTTTCTTCTTTTTAAAAGTCCTCATTCATACTCAAGTTTTATTCTTATGAAAAGCTCATTCAAACATCAGTTTCTTGTTTTGAAAAGCTCATTCATACATTAATTTCTTCTTTAAAACTCCTCATTCAACTCAAGTTTTATTCATTTGAAAAGCTCTTTCATACATCAGTTTCTTGTGTTGAAAAACTCAATCTAATCAGACATAGTGGCAATTAATCCGTTATTATTTTTTTTAGATAGAAAACGGAATAATTCACGAATGATTTGTAAATCATTATTTTATTTAGGTAACGTTTCCGACTGTAGAAATCTAGGTGGAAAGCTGTTTAAAATTGTGTTGTGAACTAAATTATTTTCTTGTTTCAGTCTGAGCTTTTGCTTATGGACGGGCTACATAAATAGATTAAGTACGCCTCCCCAGCTCACCCTTCACACACCCCCGCCACCGGGGAAACTTCAAGATTGGCCAGTTTAAGAAAAAGAACGACATTAATGGAAAGAGGAAGATATGCAAATGCACATGGTGTATGAAAAAAAAATGAATCTAAAAATTCTTCTGTTCCGGCCACGCAAAGTTGAAAGTGACTTTTTACGACCCTATGCGGGTACTCTTTTACAAGTTACCCATAAAAATATGCTAATTTTACCTTTTTTTTCTAATAATTTCTTTTATTTAATTTTGTAAAGTTATAATTACAGCTCACACAATATCATAACATATAAGAACTAAAATCAGTAATAAATTCTGAGTATATTTATTGTGAAATTTTTACGAGATTTACTTATATGGGGAGATTCAGTAACTTTCTTTGAGGTATACATGTTTATTCCTATATCTATTGGCACTTTTCTGTGAAAAATTACAATTATAGCTGACCTACTATCATAAAAGATAAGAACTAAAACCAACAGCAATCCTTGGGTATCTTCTTTCCCACCATTACCCCTACACTAAGGGGTCGGTTGCCTGATGCGCCTTTCGCTACAACATCAGGCATGGTTTATAGTTTGGCAAAGGGGGTGGGTTTTACGACCTCCTGCCCTTGCTGTCATCAACCACAGTTATTGGCGGATGGCCTCGCCTTTGACTAAAAGTAAGACTGCAAGGCAGCAGTTTCCACAGTTATTGACGGTGGGCCCAGCCTTTGACTCAAAAGTAAGACTGCAAGGCAGCAGTTTCCATAGTTATTGGCAGTGGACCTAGCCTTTGACTCTAAAGTAGGCAGCAATTTCCACAGTTATTGGCGGTGGGCCTAGCCTTTGTCTCTAAAATAAGACTGCAAGGCAGCAATTTCCACAGTTATTGGAATGGCAGTGGGCCTAGCCTTTGACTCTAAAGTAAGACTGCAAGGCAACAGTTTCCACAGTTATTGGCAGTGGGCCTCGCCTTTGACTCTAAAGTAAGACTGCAAGGCAACAGTTTCCACAGTTATTGGCAGTGGGCCTCGCCTTTGACTCTAAAGTAAGACTGCAAGGCAGCAGTTTCCACAGTTATTGGAATGGCAGTGGGCCTAGCCTTTGACTCTAAAGTAAGACTGCAAGGCAGCAGTTTCCACAGTTATTGGAATGGCAGTGGGTCTAGCCTTTGACTCTAAAGTAAGACTGCAAGGCAGCAGTTTCCACAGTTCTTGGAATGGCAGTGGGCCTAGCCTTTGACTCAAAAGAAATACTCCAAGGCAGCAGTTTCCACAGCTATTGGCAGTGGGCCTAGCCTTTGACTCTAAAGTAAGACTGCAAGGCAGCAGTTTCCACAGTTATTGGAATGGCAGTGGGCCTAGCCTTTGACTCTAAAGTAAGACTGCAAGGCAGCAGTTTCCACAGTTATTGGCAGCGGGCCTAGCCTTTGACTCAAAAGTATGACTGCAAGGCAGCAGTTTCCACAGTTATTGGCAGTGGGTCTAGCCTTTGACTCTAAAGTAAGACTGCAAGGCAGCAGTTTCCACAGTTATTGGAATGGCAGTGGGCCTAGCCTTTGACTCAAAAGTAAGACTGCAAGGCAGCAGTTTCCACAGTTATTGGCAGTGGGCCTACCCTTTGACTCAAAAGTAATACTGCAAGGCAGCAGTTTCCACAGTTATTGGCAGTGGGCCTAGCCTTTGACTCAAAAGTATGACTGCAAGGCAACAGTTTCCACAGTTATTGGCAGTGGGCCTAGCCTTTGACTCAAAAGTAAGACTGCAAGGCAACAGTTTCCACAGTTATTGGCAGTGGGCCTAGCCTTTGACTCAAAAGTATGACTGCAAGGCAGCAGTTTCCACAGTTATTGGCAGTGGGTCTAGCCTTTGACTCTAAAGT
>NC_061107.1:89275118-89300118 GCF_015104395.2 Macrobrachium nipponense
TGAGAGAAATAGACTTGATTTCCTTCTGATGTCTACAGAAGCCTCAGCTTTCGTGACTTGAGACGATTTTATTAATTGCTTTCAATAACAGTTTCTTTTCAGTTCTAAAAATCAGCTGTTTTTCAGTAGTATCCAGTCTCTGTTTGTATGTCTCAGTCTATATACCCGTCCTGAACCATGATTTTTCTTCTTTAGGTACTACATACATACATACATACATACATACATAAGAATATGTATGTATGTAAAGTAAGTAGCATGTGTGGGTGTCATTTAATTGACACAGGTAAGTTCACTGAGCTTAATAAATATTTATTTCCACTGCCTAGCTTCAAAAAAAATAACTCTTTTTCAAAATAATGAAAAGAAAATGTTTAAGGCAATCTTTTTCAGATATCAGCAACGAGTTTATTTCTTAATTAAAATATTCTGCGATGAGGGTAAATACGTCTCTCCAACTGGAATAACTTTAACCAGAAAAGTCATGAAACCTCGAATGGAAATTCCTTCCTTTCTCTCTCTCTCTCTCTCTCTCTCTCTCTCTCTCTCTCTCTCTCTCTCTCTCTCTCTTCTTTATGGCCATTTACTTAGTATGCCTTGCGTAATACGATTTTATAAGAATTCATTTCATAAACTATACCTTTTTCATCTTTTCATTCATACATTCAAAACCAATGATAACAGACGTCACGAACCTTTCGGCCTTCGGTTACATCCTTTCCAGCGGCGACCCAGAAAACAAGCGGGCTGTAATAAGAAGACGCAACGTGCCATGGAAAGGGTAGTAAGTGTCTTTAAACATAATTTTTTTTTTCCCTATTTATGTCTGGCGCACGTGGACACTCACGCGGTCTCCCCCAGTAGCGACAGGCGTATCTCAGCCATTCCCACGCAAGGACCTCCCACGCGTCCTTCCTTGCCGCGGATGCCTCTCACTGTCTCCCTCCTCCTCCTCCTCCTCCTCCTCCTCCACCCCCACCATCTAAGATAGGGAAGTCACCATTACCTCACCCAACACTGGTGTCAGTTATTCCGTCCCAATTTCCTTCTGGGTTAAAGGTGGCGTGTTGTTCCCTTAGAGTTGTGTAGTTTTCTTGTGGGTAAGTACCACTGAGGTTATTAACAGCTCTCCTAGGGCTGGCCTGAAAGGTTATATATTTTTACGTGGCTAGGAACCAATTGGGTACCTAGCCACGGGACCTACAGCTTATTGTGGGGTTCGAACCACATCATATCGAGAAATTAATTTCTGATCAGCAGAAACAAATTCCCCTGATTCCGCGTTAACAGAGTGGGGAATTGAACTCGGGACTACCGAACCGGTAGGCGAGCTCGTGAACCACTCGTCCAACGAGGAATTACTCTTTTTTTATTTTTTTTTACAAACAGACCAAGAAGACGGACAGCTCTATACTACTAGCACTTGACACAGCTCAAAAAATAAGGGAGGAAGTTTAGTGCTCTTATCTCTGGAGTAACTTCAGGGAAGAAGGACCTCTTACGGACCAGTGTTCCAGAGTGCTTGAAGAAAACACATCAATGCTGAAATACCATGACGAGGTTGAAATTCCAGGGAAGCTGTAAGGGCGTCTTCACTGATGGAGAGAATTCTCTTGAATTCATATACCTCCGATATGGAAATAATGCTCCTGTACATGAGCCCCGTAGGGGACTGTTGTTTGTTTTTTTTTTTTTTTTTGATTGAGCTGGTCCTAAGCAGCACGGGCTCTTGCTCATAGAACAACCCGTAAGAAGGGACTAGTACCGTCAGTGCATCTCCGTACCCAACTTTTTGTCTTAGCTTTACCTACTTTATCACTTCCTTTTTATAGCTTTGCTCCCCAACTCTATAGTTCCTCGTTGGACGAGTGGTTTTCGCGCTCGGCAACCAATCCGGTGGTCCGAAGTTCGATTCTCGGCTCGGCCAACTGGGAATCAGAGGAATTTATTTCTGGTGATAGAAATTCATTTCTCGATACAATGTGGTTCGGATCCCACAATAAACTGTAGGTCCCGTTCCTAGCCACGTAAAAATATCTAAGCCTTCGGGCCAGTCCTCGGAGAGATGTTAATCAACACAGTGGTCTGGTAAAGCTAAGATATACTTACTTTTCACCAACTCTATCATTATTGCTTCTTAGTGCAACTGCGGGTTTTCCCCCCCGTTCCGCCTTGAGGTCTTTGTATTTCATCTCTTTTATTTTCTGGATCTTTTTATCTTGCTCTTCCAATTCCCTCTTTTCACTGTCTTAAATTTGAGTGGTCGAAAGTGCCCCAGCGCTTGGCTCGGCAGCTCAAATTTCATGAAATCAATCAAATAACAGCGTTTGTGGACACCGCTCAAAACAGGAACGGAGTAGATGGTGTGCTGTCAAAAGCAATCATTTATTATTATTATTTTTTTTTTTTTTTTTTTTTTTTTTTTTTTTGTTTTTTTTTTTTTTTTTTTTTTCTCTATCACAGTCCTCCAATTCGACTGGGTGGTATTTATAGTGTGGGGTTCCGGGTTGCATCCTGCCTCCTTTAGGAGTCCATCACTTTCTTTACTATGTGTGCCGTTTCTAGGATCACACTCTTCTGCATGAGGCCCGGAGCTACTTCAGCCTCTAGTTTTTCCAGATTCCTTTTCAGGGATTGGGATCGTGCCTAGTGCTCCTATGATTGTATGGGTACGATTTCCACTGGCAATTATTATTATTTATTATTATTCTTTATTTATTATTATTATTATTATTATTATTATTATTATTATTGTTGTTGTTGTTGTTGTTATTATTTTTGATGATGTTGCAGGAAACGTTGCAAGAGGAAGAAGAAGAAGAAGAGAGAGAGGCAGACGCCCTGAGCAAGAGGAATCCAGAATGAGTCATTTAGTATCTTTTGTCGATTAGGATTAAGATCCAATTTGTACTGTATTATTATTCATTATTCGTTATTTATTATTATTAGTATTATTATTATTATTATTATTATTATTCTTATTAATTATTAAGTTATTATTATTATTCATTCTTTATTATTATTAATTATTAATTATTATTATTGAAATTTGAAACCTATTCACACGGACCAAGCCCACGGGCCATTGACTTGAAATTCAAACATCCAAATATTGTTGGTTTGTTCTTACCACTGCTGACCCGACACTGCAGCAGTAACAGATCGTGATACGGAGCCAGTGAATTTTCAATTTCCATCCCCCTGGGGGAGATGCGAATTCGCCAGCGGAGGTAACTGAGTAACTGAAAGAGAAGCGAAGTCCTATAGAGGCCCAGAGAAGGAAGCAACCAGTTGCTCTGCTATCAGGAGGCATTAGTGGGGATTCGAACGGATCTTTCTTTGTGGGTAATTTGCTCACAAATAAGACTCAGAGAGGAGATCGCTTTGCTTGACGTTATGTGGACATTCATTCAATTTAACTAGTCTTTTTATTCGCAAAATATAATGTATAGACAGCTTAGATATTAAACTTATTAAGTTTTAAGTCAATACCAGCGATCTCTACTCTGTATACGGCTATGATTTGATATGTGTTGTTCAAATTCTTCGTAATGCAGGCTACCATTAAGATTAAGTGCGAATTAAGTTGGAAACCATAATGAAGAAAATACTTTAATTAAACTATCAATAGAATATCTACAATTATTAACAATGTTGTCTATGAGGGGGTTGGTTTTTAATGGTAGATAATTCATTTATCTTTTTCATTTAAAGATTTCATATAATTGTTATGTTCTGACACTCCTTTGACTTTTGAAATTATGACCTTATGAAATTTGAATGATGTAAATACTCTCAAAATCCTTCAGAACTATATCGGGGTCTCATACAAATCTCCGATTACTGATATTTAAAATTAATAAGTTCAAAATATAAATGAATTATCAAAGGCCAAGTTGAATAATTGTTTTAGGGAAGTAACGCAATGCACTTTTGCTTGAATTTTGAGGTTCTCATTGAGCACATTCTTAAGGAAGGTGTTCCACAGCCCCAAATGTAGGATGTTGACTGTACAGTCTCTTCGGAACATGTTTCAACCAATTTTGAACCCCCAGCGTCATGATGAACGAGTCGAGACTACGTAGGCTATTTGATCCAGCACCGCTTTTTTCACGGGATTATGGTCAACGATTGCGAAATCCAGTGACTTATGAAACCCGGCGGTGGTCCGAAGTTCGATTCCCGGCTCGGTCAACGCGGAATCAGAGGAATTTATTTCTGGTGATAGAAATTCATTTCTCGATACAATGTGGTTCGGATCCCACAATAAACTGTAGGTCCCGTTGATAGGTGACCAACTGGTTCCGAGGCACGTCAAAATATCTAATCCTTCGGGCCAGCCCTAGGAGAGCTGTTCATCAGCTCAGTGGTCTGGTTAAACTAAGATAGACTTAACTTTTATGGAAACAGGCAGTCAGTGGTTTCCCCGAGAAGCAGAGCCACCAACTCGTGACCCATTCTAACCCAACCGTGGGAGGAGAAGGTCCGAAAATAGTGGGAAATTAAGCGTAATAGCCGGATGTAGTGTGAAATCCCACACACCCAGGTGAGATGATGATGAGAGGCCATTATTATCGTTGTTACCGCTTTCTTAGAATCCATGTTGTCTCATCTGTTATACACTAAATATTTTTCTGCTCTTTATGCGGCATCATTTCTTCCTTATATATTACAAAAACACAATGGGTTTTGTGCTCTCTTAAATCTAGCGCCGTCTTCCAGTGACGCGAGTTTTGTTAAGTGGATGACATAGCAGTTGACGCTTAACATCAGAACAAAGAAACTGCCTAATTGACTCGTTTCTTTTAACAACACTATGAAATTTATCTACATTGTTTGTCATAACTTCTCAGACTGATTATGATTTTACCTACCTCTGAAGCTTTACTTGAAGGGATATGATCTCTTATTATTGTATACCAATAGCATGTTGTACATACCAGATGAAAAACTCTCCAAAACAATAAGTTAAGTATATCTTAGTTTAACCAGCCCACTGAGCTGATTAACAGCTCTCCTAGGGCTGGCCCGAAGGATTACACATTTTGACGTGGCTAGGAACCAATTGTGGGATGAGGACCACATTATATGGAGAAACAAATTTTTAATCACCAAAAATAAATTCCTCTCATTCCACGTTGGCAGAGCGGGGAGTCGAACTCGTGACTACCGAATCGGTAGGCGACCACGTAAACCACTCCTCTAACGAGGAACTCTTCAAAATAATAAATACTCCCAACTGCGGCATCGGAAATTCACTCATAATTATATCTTTGCATTATGGCTGAGTTTATATAGAATTGCGGGCTGGTCAACACTTCTTTAGAAACGTTTATAGTCTCTCATCCGTTTTGTAAAAGTACTTTTAAGATCATTTTTACAACAATAAAAATGAAAACGATTTGAACTTTTGAAATATTTAGTAATAAGACTGGAATTAATGTTCGCATATATATTTGTATAAAGCATACCGCATACAATTGTTTTAGTGTCAGATTGTAGAGAAATGGTCAGAACTTTTTAATCTCGTCATTTCTTTTACTGTTTATAGATATTTGCATTTCCCAAAAAACTGCATGAGCAATTTAAAGTCTTTTGAATTATGTCCTTACGTGTACTCCTTCTGTGCATTTTACTTACGAACAATGCATTAACCAACAAATATTTTGACTCACGAACATTGCATTAACCAACAAATAATTTGACTTACGAAAATTGCATTAACCAACAAATAATTTGACTTACGAACATTGCATTAACCAACAAATAGCGCCTCTGTGGCGTGGTCGGCTTGGCCTGCCACCTCGGTGGCCGCGAGTTCGATTCTCGGACATTCCATTGAGGCGTCAAAGATGTGTATTTCTGGTGGCAGAAGTTACTCTCGACGTGGTTCGGAAGTCACGTCAAGCCGTTGGTCCCGTTGCTGAATAGCCACTGGTTCCATGCAACGTAAAAACACCATACAAACAAACATTAACCAACAAATAGACTAGCTTTGTTAATTGTTAGCTTTACATGACCCAGATTTGCAAAATCTTAGATTCACTAAATATAAGAACCCGACAAAGTCTAGCAGTTACATTCTATTACATCAACGGGAAATTAGTACTTATATTTTCAAATTTACCGAAAATACAGTAAAAACAATTTCGTCTAAGTAAATTATTGGCCACTCATTTCATCGTGTTACGTACTTTCAGAATAAATATATCTTAGTTTAACCAGACCACTGAGCTGATTAACAGCTTTCCTAGGGCTGGCCCGAAGGATTAGATATTTTTTACGTGGCTAGGAACCAATTGGTTACCTAGCAACGGGACCTACGTCTTATTGTGGGATCCGAACCACATTATATCAAGAAATGAATTTCTATCATCAGAAATATATTCCTCTGATTCCACGTTGGACGTACGTTCAGAGAACGTAACGACAATCTTCAGGTTATAAATCTTGGGCAAGAGATTCATTTAGATCCAAACCGTTCACTGTCTACGTTCTACAGACAACAAAGAAATGGTACACTAAATTTCCTTGAATGCGGGAAGAGTTGGCTTGACGATTTAATGAGGTCTCCCTTTCAGCTCAACGGAGCAGGAGCGTTCGTATCTAACCCAGCTCTCTCTTCTCTTTTATTACGATGATGTCTGATTCCTTTCTTTTTTCTTTCTTCCTTTCTTTTTCCGTTTACTCATAAAGGTACTTCATTCTCCCTTAAGGACAACTATGCATCAAGACGTTATAAGCCTCGTCTCATTTTAGCTCTGTCAATACCACAGGCTCTATTGTTGTTCCAGGAGTTTTTCTCTTTTTGAAGAAAAAAAGATCCCTTTGATAGCTTTAGTTGTCATTCTACTCTTGCCAACGTGAAATATTTCTGTAGTTATTTGCTCACGTGGAAATGGGCTTTATTATGCCTATATGCCATCACTCTCCCTCCTTCGTCTTCCCAGTTTTTCCAAGACAGTTTTCTAAAGTCTTTTCATTTGCTGTTTCTTTCCATTACTGCTCATTCGTTTAGCTCTCTCTCTCTCTCTCTCTCTCTCGCTTGTTTTTTTAGTTCTTTCATCTTGAATAACAACTCCTTCGCCTAAAACATTCAAAATGCAAAGTTGAATCTTCTTTATTAGCCAAATAGATAATGCACTCAAGAATGTCAGTAGTAGATTGCACTGAACAGCAAAGGTGTCCAAAAATATCTTTTCTTCTTCTTCTTCTTCTTCTTCTTCTTCTTCTTGTTCTTCTTCTTCTTCTTCTTGCGACATTTAACTAAAGGTGACCAAATATCTTTCTTCTTTCTTCTTTCTTTCTTTCTATTTCTTCTTGTCTTCTTGCGACATTTAACTAAAGGTGACCAAATATCTTTCTTCTTCTTCTTCAGATATTTAACTATGAAAGTATCTGATTAACGTAATACTATAATTCAGTTACTTCACCCAGAATGATAAGCGCTCGTGTGTTTCATGGGAAGATCATTTCATTCCTGTAAATTCTGATGATCACTATCAAGCTTCCAATGATCAAATTCACCAATTTCAACAGTTTATAAAAGATTGCGCATCAATAGCAGCACTAAACTAGCACCAAAGCCAGCGAACTACCTCTCCTAGCTTCGAATCTCGTTCCTTTTGAGTTTTCTGTAAAAGGAAACTATTGCCCTGGCTTTGTCTGTCCGTCAGCACTTTTCTGTCCGCCCTCAGATCTTAAAAACTACTAAGTCTAGAGGGCTGCAAGTTATTATGTTGGTCATCCATCCGCCAATCATCAAACATACCAAATTGCAGTCCTCTAGCCTCAGTAATTGTTATTTTATTAAAGGTCAAAGTAAGCCATTATCGTGCGTCTGACATCGATATAGGTGAGGCCCGCACCGGCACGTAGTTAAATTTTCCGGTGGCCTTGATTATAGGCTGTACAGAAAACTCGACGGCGCAGAATATACTTTGGCGCAATTTTTGGTTGTTTGTGAGTCTGATACGTTGCCCTTTTTCTTAAAAAAACTGGTCCCCTTATGCACCAATCTTTCACGTATAAAACAGAAAGGAAAAAATGAATGGCGATTTGTTCGTTGTGATGAATATATTAATTTTTTTTTCTACTTGAATATGGACATTTCACAGTTATAGCCTTAATTCCTCCCTGAAGTATTCTGTAGGTTTGTTAAGTAGGTTTGTCGTCGACAGCGTTTTCTTCGTTGTCGACAGATAGCTGTTGAAAGGAAGGCCATAGCCAAAATGACAAACCCAGCTGCAATATTCCGCAGCGCTTGGCATTACATGAAAGGAGAACAAATACTAAAACGTTACGTGAAATGACAAAATTCAGTCCATATTTTTCCGGCAAGTTCAATGTATATTTACCGTCCACCCCTGCACCGCTTAGACTTTCATGCTTAGGGTGAGGGTTCACCACCCACACCACCCAGTCTCCCCTCACCCCTCTTCCCCCTGCAACCCTCTTTTCCCATCTCGTCTTGATTCTAATCCAGTAAATACCATGTCATTCGCCCCTCTGTGCTCCTCTATTTATGGAAGAGTTATCTACGGCTACCAGTTAGAGAGCACGCGCTTCCTGCTTCAGATCGGACGATGTATTTCTTCATTCTTATTCTCTTCTCTTGTTCTTTTCTTACTTCGGTGATGCTGTCTGTGGATTCTGCGATTGCTCCAAATTGCTGTGTGTTTGTTTACGTTATTATCCTTTCAATAAATGGGCGAAACTGCGTCGAAACGAAGTTCCTTAATACGTTCTGAACAGGATCAGAATTTTGAGTGTTAATTCTCCCCCATCCTTACCCGAGTGAGATAAATGAGAGATTTTCTGTATCATAAACCCGAAATAAATAGGCCCTATTGGAAAGGAATCAGTGCCGTATCTCAAATAGGAACAACATGACGAATTTCACTAAAACAATTATATATCTACTTGCGATGAATTCTAGTCATTTATCCACTGCGAGCGAATTATGAAAGATATTGGCGATCCTCAAGTTAATTATAAGAAATGGTACTCGCGAGAGATGACAGATCCGATGTATAGGAATTCTTACAGATAGTGAGGATGAAGATTCCGAAAGGCGACCTGCCTGAATAATCAAATAACTAGGCAAGGTTGGTAGAATTATGAAAGAGGCAGTAAATATTAGAACAGTGGAAAAAACACTAAATAAAAGAACCGTGGAAAATACACTAAATATCAGAATTGTGGAAGAGGCAGTAAATATTAGAACCGTGGAAAAAACACTCAATATCAGAATTATGGAAATGGCAGCAAATATTAGAACAGTGGAAAAAACACTCAATATCAGAATTATGGAAGAGGCCGTAAATATTAGAACCGTGGAAAAACACTCAAGATCAGAATTATGGAAGAGGCCATAAATATTAGAACCGAGGCAAAAACACTCAATATCAGAATTATGGAAGGGCCGTAAATATTAGAACCGTAAAAAAAACACTCGATATTAAAATTGTAGAAGAGGCTGTAAATATTAGAACCGTAGAAAAAATACTCGATATTAGAATTGTGGAAGAAGCAGTAAATATTAGAACCGTGGAAAAAAACACTGATAATAGAATTGTGAATGAGGCCGTAATTATTAGAACCGTAGAAAAAACACTAGATTTTAGAATTGTGGAAGAGGCCGTAAATATTAGAACCGTGGAAAAAAAAACACTGATAATAGAATTGTGGGAAAGGCTGTAAATATTAGAACAGTGGAAAAAACAATTGATATTAGAATTGTGGAAGAGGCCGTAAATATTAGAACCATGGAAAAAACACCAATAATAAAATTGTGGATAAGGCTGTAAATATTAGAACCTTGGAAAAAACACTTGATATTAGAATTGTGGAAGACGCCGTAAATATTAGAACCGTGGAAAAAAACACGGATAATAGAATTGTGGAACAGGAGCTGTAAAATATTGTAGTAAATACCTCGTTGGAAAAAAGACCTCCGAATATTAAGAATTGTGGAAAGCAGACCTGTGAAATATTAGAACCGTGGGAAAAAACACTTCGGAATATTAGAACGTTGGTGGAAAAAGGCTGTAAAGATATTAGAACCGTTGGAAAAAGAAAAAAACACTCAATTATTAGAATTGGGTGGGAAGGGGGCTGTTAAATATTATGAACTGGAAAAAAAGAAAAAAACACTCAATATTATAATTGTGGAAGGAGCTGTAAATATTAGAACCGTGGAAAAGACACTCTATATTAGAATTGAGGAATAGGCTGTAAATATTAGAACCGTGAAAAAACACTTGATATTAGAATTGTGAAAAAGGCTGTAAATATTAGAACCGTGGAAAAAACACTCAATATTAGAATTGTGGAAGGGGCAGTAAATATTATAACCATGGAAAAAAACCCTCAATATTAGAATTGTGGAAGAGGCTGTAAATATTAGAACCATGGAAAAGCACTCAATATTAAAATTGTGGAAGAGGCCGTAAATATTAGAACCGTGGAAAAAACACTCGATACTAGAATTGTGTAATAGGCTGTAAATATTAAAACCGTGGAAAAAACGCTCAATAGTAGAATTATGGAAGAGGCCGAAAAAATTAGAACTGTGGAAAAAACACTCGATATTACAATTGTGGAAGAGGCTGTAAATATTAGAACCGTGAAAAAAACACTCAATATTAGAATTGTGGAAAAGGCTGTAAATATTAGAACCGTAGATAAAACACTCAATATTAAAAATGAAGAAGATGCCGTAAATATTAAAACTGTGGAAAAAACACTCAATATTAGAATGGTGGAAGAGGCTGTAAATATTAGAACCGTGGAAAAAACACTTAATATTAGAATTGTGGGAGAGGCCATAAATATTAGTACCATGGAAAAAACACTCGATATTAAAATTGTGCAGGGGGCCTTAATTAAATATTTAGAACCTTGTTCTTTTATGGAAAAAAACACTTTGGATTATTAGAATTGTGGCCAAAGGCCGTTAAATTATAGTACAGTGGAAAAAACACTTCAGTTAATTACAAATGTGGGAAGGCCGGTGGTTAAAAATTTAAAACCGTGGAAAAAAAACAATTGATATTAGAATTGTGTAAGATGTCGTAAATATTAGAACCGTTGAAAAAACACTTGATATCAGAATTGTGGAAGAGGCTGTAAATATTAGAAACGTGGAAAATACACTCGATTTTAGAACTGTGGGAGAGGCCGTAAATATTAGAACTGTGGAAAAAACACTTGATATTAGAATTATGGAAAAGGTCATAAATATTAGTACCGTGGAAAAACACTCGATATTAGAATTGTTGAAGAGGCCGTAAATATTAGAACTGTGGAAAAAAAAACTCGATGTTAGAATTGTGGAAGAGGCAGTAAATATTAGAACCGTGGAAAAAATACTTGATATTAGAATTTTGGAAGAGACCGTAAATATTAGAACTGTGGAAAAAATCTCAAAATTAGAATTGTGGAAGGGGTCGTAAATATTAGAACCGTGGAAAATACACTCGATATTAGAATTGTGGAAGAGGATTTAAATACTAGAACCGTGGAAAAAACTCTCGATCTTAGAAATGTGAAAGATCTGTAAATATTAGAACAGTGGAAAAAACACCCAAGATTAGAATTATGGAAGTAGCTGTAAATAATAGAACTGTGGAAAAAACATTCAATATTAGAATTCTGTGGAAGAGGTGGCAGTAAATATTAGAACAGTGGAAAAAAACCACTCCGAAATATTAGAATGGTGCGAGGCTTGTAAATAATAAAATGTGGATATAGATATTAGAATTGTGGAAGATACCGTAATATTAGAACCGTGGAAAAAAACACTCGATATTAGAATTGTGGAAAAGGCAGTAAATATTAGAAACGTGCAATAAAACAACTCAATATTAAAATTGTGGAAAAGGCCCGTAAATATCAGATCCGTAAATAACACTAAATATTACAATTGTGGAACGAGGACGTAAATATTACAACCGTTCGGAAAAACACTCGATATAAGAGTTGTGGAAGAGACCGCAAATATTAGAATGGTGGAAAAAACACTCGATGTTAGAATTATGGAAGAGGACGTAAATATTAGAACCGTGGAAAAAACACTCGATATTAGAATTGTGGAGGAGGCTGTAAATAATAGAACCGTGGAAAAAAACCCTCGATATTAAAATTGTGGAAGAGGCAGTAAATATTAGAACCATGGAAAAATACTCGATTTTAGAATTGTGGAAGAAGCAGTAAATATTAGAACCGTGGAAAAAAACACTCAATATCAAAATTGTGGAAGAGGCAGTAAAATATTAGAACTCTGGAAAAAAACACTCAATATTAGAATTGTGGAAGAGGCCGTAAATATTAGAACCGTGGAAAAAAAACACTCGATATTAGAATTGTGGAAGAGGCCGTAAATATTAGAACAATGGAATAAACCACTTGATAATTAGAATTATGGAAGAGGCTGCAAATATTAGTAAGACCGGTGGAAAAAAAACACTCTATATCAAATTGTGGAAAATGCAGTAAATATTAAAAATTGTGGAATAAAACCACTTGATATTAGAATTATGGAAGAGGTCTGTAAAATATTAGAACCCATGGAAAAAAAAAACACTATATTAGAATTGTGGGAATAGGCATTAAATATTAGAACTGTGGAAAATACACTAAATATTAGAATCTTGTAAGAGGCCGAAATGTTAGAACCGTGGAATAAAACACTCAATATTAGAATTGTGGAAGAAACCGTAAATATATAATTGTGGAAAAACACTCAATATTAGAATTGTGGAAGAGGCCGTAAATATTAGAACTGTGGAAAAAACACTCGATATTAGAATTGTGGAAGAGGCTGTAAATATTAGAACTGTGGAAAAAACACTAGATATTAGAATTGTGGAAGAGGTCGTAAATGTAGAACCATGGAAAAAAACACTCAATATTAGAATTGTGCAAAAGGCCGTGAATATTAGAACCTCGGAAAAAACAACATCAATATTAGTAGTGTGGAAGAGGCAGTAAATATAGAACCGTAGAAAAAACACTATATTATTAGAATTGTGAAAAGAGGCCGTAAAGATTAGAACCTAGGAAAAAAACACTCGATATTAGAATTGTGGAAGAGACCGTAAATATTAGAACCGTAGGAAAAACACTCGATATAAGAATTGTGGAAGAGGACCACAAATATTAGAATTGTGGAAGAGGCAATAAATATCAGAACCGTGGAAAAAAAACTCGATATTAGAATTGTGGAGGAGGCTGTATATATTAGAACCGTAGAAAAAAACCCTCGATATTAGAATTGTGGAAGAGGCAGTAAATATTAAACCGGTGGAAAAAAGTTGATATTATCATTATGGAAGAGGCCGTAAATATTTGAACCATTGAAAAAAAACTCGATATTAAAATTGTGGAAGAGGCTGTAAATACTAGAACCATGGTAAAAACACTCGATATTAGAATTGTGGAGAGGCTGTAAATATTACAACCGTGGAAAAAAAACTTCAATATAAGAATTATGGAAGAGGACGTAAATATTAGAATCTTGGAATAAATACTCGATATCAAAATTGTGGAAGAAGCTGTAAATATTTAAGAACCATGGGAGAAAACACTGATGTTAAAATTGTGAAAGAGGCTGTAAATATTAGAACCGTGGAAAAAACACACGATATTAGAGTTGTGAAAGAGGCCGTAAATATTAGAACAGTAGAAAAAACACTCGATATTATAATTGTGGAAGTGGTCGTAAATATTAGAACCATGGAAAAAAACACTCGATATTAGAATTGTGGAAGAAGCAGTAAATATTAGAAACGTAGAAAAAACACTCGATATTGGAATCGTGGAAGAGGCTCTGAATATTAGAACTGAATAGAACCTCGTAATTAGAAATTCGTGGAAGAGGGCCGTAATTAGAAATTGTGGAAGAGGCCGTAACATTAGAACTGTGGAAAAAACACTCGATATTAGAATTGTGGAAGAGGCTGTAAATATTAGAACAGTGGAAAAAACACTCGATATTAGAATTGTGGAAGAGCCATAAATGTAGAACCATGGAAAAAAACACTCAATATTAGAATTGTGCAAAAGGCCGTGAATATTAGAACCTCGGAAAAAACACTCAAATATTAGTATGTGGAAGAGGCAGTAAATATTAGAACGTGGAAAAAACACTTGATATTAGAATTTTGGAATGAGGCCATAAATATTAGAACTGTGGAAAAAAAAACCCTCGATATTAAAATTACGGAAGAGGCCGTAAATATTAGAATAGGGAAAAAACACTCAATATTAGAATGTGGAGGAGGCCGTAAATATTAGAACCGTGAAAAAACACTCGCTATTAGAACTGTGGAAGACCCCATAAATAAATTTAGAAACTGTGAAAAAAAAACTCGATATTAGAATTGTCGAAGAGGCAGTAAATATTAGAACCTTGGAAAAAAAAAACATTCGATATTAGAATTGTGGGAGAGGATGTAAATATTAGAAACGTGGAAAAAAACACTCGATAATAGATTTGTGGGAAGAGGCCGTAAATATTAGAAGCATGGAAAAAAACATTTGATATTTTAATTGTGGAGGAGTCCGAAAATATTAAAACCGTGGAAAAAACACTTGATATTAGAATTGTGGAAGAGGCCCGTATATATTAGAACCGTGGAAAAAAAACACCCGATATCAAAAATGTGGAGGAGTCCATAAATATTAGAATATTAGAATTGTCGAAGAGGCCATAAATATTATATAGAACGCTATATTAGAATTGTGGAAGAGGCAGTAAATATTACAACCTTAGAAAAACACTCAATATTAGAATTGTGGAAGGGGCAGTAAATATTAGAACCATGGAAAAAACCCTCAATATTAGAATTGTGGAAGAGGCTGTAAATATTAGAACCGTTGAAAAATCACAAGATATATATTGTGAAAAGAGCCCCTAAATATTAGAACAATGCTTAAAAACACTGGATATCAGAATTAAGGAGGAGGCCGTAAATATTAGAACCGTGGAAAAAACACTCGATATTAGAATTGTGGAAGAGGCCGTAAATATTAGAACCGTGGAAAAACACTCAATATTAGAATTGTGGAAGAGGCCGTAAATATTAGAACCGTGATAAAACACTCAATATTAGAATTTTGGAAGAGGCCGTAAATATTAAAACCGTGGAAAAAAAACATTTGATATTAGAATTGTGTAAGATGTCGTAAATATTAGAACCGTTGAAAAAACACTTGATATTAGAATTGTGGAAGAGGCTGTAAATATTAGAAACGTGGAAAATACACTCGATTTTAGAACTGTGGAAGAGGCCGTAAATATTAGGACTGTGGAAAAAACACTTGATATTAGAATTGTGAAAAAGGTCATAAATATTAGTACCGTGGAAAAACACTCGATATTAGAATTGTTGAAGAGGCCGTAAATATCAGAACTGTGGAAAAAAAAACTCGATGTTAGAATTGTGGAAGAGGCAGTAAATATTAGAACCGTGGAAAAAATACTTGATATTAGAATTTTGGAAGAGACCGTAAATATTAGAACTGTGGAAAAAACTCAAAATTAGAATTGTGGAAGGGGTCGTAAAAATTAGAACCGTGGAAAATACACTCGATATTAGAATTGTGGAAGCGGATGTAAATACTAGAACCGTGGAAAAAACTCTCGATCTTAGAAATGTGGAAGATCTGTAAATATTAGAACCGTGGAAAAAAACACCCGAGATTAGAATTATGGAAGGAGCTGTAAATAATAGAACTGTGGAAAAAACATTCAATATTAGAATTGTGAAAGAGGCTGTAAATATTAGAACCGTGGAAAAAAAACACCGATATTAGAATTATGGAAGAGGCCGTAATTATTAAAACCATGGAAAAAACACTCAATAATAGAATTGTGGAAGAGGCCGTGAATATTAGAATGGTGGAAAAAACACTCGATATTAGTATTGTGGAAGGGGCCGTAATTATTAGAACCGTGGAAAAAACAATCGATATTAGAATTGTGGAATAGGCTGTAAATATTAGAACCATGAAAAAAACACTCTATATTAGAATTGTGGAAGAGGCTGTAAATATTTCTCGATATTAGAATTGTGGAAGAGGTTGTAAATATTGGAACTGTGGAAAAGATCACCATATTAGAATTGTGGAAGAGGCCATAAATATTAGAACTGTGGATAAAACACTTGACATTAGAATTGTGGAAGAAGCTGTAAATATTAGAACCGTGGAAGAAACACTCAATATTAGAATTGTGGAAGAGGCCGTAAATATTAGAACCATAGAAAAACACTCGATATTACAATTGTGGAAGAGGCTGTAAATATTAGAACCATGGAAAAAACACTCGATATTAGAATTGTGGAATAGGCTGTATATATTAGAACCGTGGAAAAAACACTCGATAATAGAATTGTGGAAGAGGCTATAAATATTAGAACCGTGGAAAAAAGCACTCATTATTAGAATTGTGGAAGAGGCCGTAAATATTAGAACAGTGGAAAAAAGGCTCCATATTAGAATTGTGGAAGAGGTTGTAAATATTAGAACCGTGGAAAAAACACCGATATTAGAATTATGGAAGAGGCAATAAATATCAGAACCGTGGAAAAAAAACTCGATATTAGAATTGTGGAGGAGGCTGTATATATTAGAACCGTAGAAAAAAACCCTCGATATTAGAATTGTGGAAGAGGCAGTAAATATTAGAACCGTGGAAAAAAACACTCGATATTAGAATTGTGGAAGAAGCAGTAAATATTAGAACCGTGGAATAAAACACTCAATATCAGAATTGTGGAAAAGACGGTAAATATTAGAACTCTGGAAGAAACACTCAATATTAGAATTGTGGAAGACGCCGGAAATATTAGAACTGTGGAATAAAACGCTCGATATTAGAATTGTGGAAGAGACCGTAATTATTAGAACCATGCAATAAAACCACTGATATAGATTATGGAAGAGGAACTTGAAAAAATAGTTAGACCCGTGGAAAAAAACACTCTATATTAGAATTGTGGAAGAGGCAGTAAATATTAGAACTGTGGAATAAAACACTTGATTTTATAATTATGGAAGAGGCTGTAAATATTAGAACGGTGGAAAAAAAACCCTATTTTAGGAATTGTGGAATAGGCAGTAAATATTAGAACTGTGGAAAAAACACTCAATATTAGAATTTTGTAAGAGGCCGTAAATGTTAGAACTGTGGAATAAAACACTCGATATAAGAATTGTGGAAGAGACTGTAATTATTAGAACCATGCAATAAACCACTTGATATTAGAATTATGGAAGAGGCTGAAAATATTAGAACCGTGGAAAAAAACACTCTATATTAGAATAGTGGAAGAGGCAGTAAATATTAGAACTGTGGAATAAAACGCTTGATTTTAGAATTATGGAAGAGGCTGTAAATATTAGAACGGTGGAAAAAAAACCCTATTTTAGAATTGTGGAATAGGCAGTTAGTATTAGAACTGTGGAAAAAACACTCAATATTAGAATTTTGTAAGAGGCCGTAAATATTACAACAGTGGAATAAAACACTCGATATTAGAATTGTGGAAGAAGCCGTAAATATTAGAAGCGTGGAATAAAACACTCGATATTAGAATTGTTGAAGAAGCTGTAAATATTAGAATTGTGGAAAAACACTCGATATTAGAATTGTGGGAGAGGTTGTAAATGTAAAACCGTGGAAAAAACACTCAATATTAGAATTGTGCAAGAGGCCATCAATATTAGAGCTGTGGAAAAAACACTCAATTCTAGAACTGTGGAAAGGGCTGTAAATATTAGAATTATGGAAAAACACTCGATATTAGAGTTTTGGAAGAGGCCATAAATGTAGAACCATTGAAAAAACACTCAATATTAGAATTGTGCAAAAGGCTGTAAATATTAGAACCTCGGAAAAAACACTCGATATTAGTATTGTGGAAGAGGCAGTAAATATAGAACCGTAGAAAAAACACTATATATTAGAATTGTGGAAGAGGCCGTAAAGATTAGAACTTTGGAAAAAACACTATATTAGAATTGTGGAAGAGGCCGTAAAGATTAGAACTTTGGAAAAAACACTCTATATTAGAATTGTGGAAGAGGCCGTAAATATTAGAACCGTGGAAAAAATCCTCGATATTAGAATTGTGGAGGAGGCTGTAAATAATAGAACCGAGGAAAAAAACCCTCGATATTAGATTTGTGGAAGAGGCAGTAAATATTAGAACCATGGAAAAAACACTTGATTTTAGAATTGAGGAAGAAGCAGTAAATATTAGAACCGTGGAATAAAACATTCAATATCAGAATTGAGGAAGAGACAGTAAATATTAGAACTGTGGCGAAAACACTCGACATTAGAATTGTGGAAGAGGCCGTAAATATTAGAACTGTGGAAAAAAAACCTTGATATTAGAATTGTGACAGAGGCCGTAAATATTAGAACTGTGGAATAAAACACTTGATATTAGAATTATGGAAGATGCAGTAATTATTAGAACCGTGGGAAAAAACACTCTATAATAGAATAGTGGAAGAGGCTGTAAATATTAGAACTGTGGAATTAAACACTTGATATTAGAATTATGGAAGAGGCTGTAAATATTAGAACCGTGGAAAAAAACACTCGATATTAGAATTGTGGAAGAAGCCGTAAATATTAGAACTGTGGAATAAAACACTCGATATTAGAATTATGGAAGAAGCTGTGAATATTAGAACCATGGAAAAAAAACACTATATTAGAATTGTGGAAGAGGCCGTAAATATTAGAACCGTGGAATAAAACACTCGATATTAGAATTGTGGAAGAGGCAGTAAATATTAGAAGCGTTGATGAAAACATTCGATTATAGAATTGTGGAAGAAGCTGTAAATATTAGAATTTTGGAAAAACACTCCATATTAGAATTGTGGGAGAGGTTGTAAATGTAAAACCGTGAAAAAACACTCATTATTAGAATTGTGCAAGAGCCAGTAAATATTAGTACTGTGGAATAAAACACTTGATATTAGAATTATGGAAGAGGCTGTAAATATTAGAACCGTGGAAAAAAAAACACTATATTAGAATTGTGGAAGAGGCCGCAAATATTAGAATGGTGGAAAAAACAATCGATGTTAGTATTATGGAAGAAACAGTAAATATAAGAACCGTGGAAAAAACACTCGATATTAGAGTTGTGGAGGAGGCTGAATATAGAAGAACCATGGAAAAAAACCTCGATATTAGAATTGTGGAAGAGGCAGTAAATATTAGAACCGTTGAAAAAAACACTTGATATTAGAATTATGGAAGAGGCCGTAAATATTAGAACCGTGGAAAAAAATACTCCATACTAGAATTGTGGAAGAGGCAGTAAATATTAGAATTGTGGAAAAAACAATCAATATTAGAATTGTGGAAAAGGCAGTAAATATTAGAACTGTGGCGAAAACACTCGACATTAGAATTGTCGAAGAGGCCGTAAATATTAGAACTGTGGAAAAAAAACCTCGATATTAGAATTGTGACAGAGGCCGTAAATATTAGAACCGTGGAATAAAACACTTAATATTAGAATTATGGAAGATGCAGTAAATATTAGAACCGTGGAAAAAAACACTCTATATTAGAATAGTGGAAGAGGCTGTAAGTATTAGAACTGTGGAATTAAACACTTGATATTAGAACTATGGAAGAGGCTGTAAATATTAGAATCGTGGAAAAAAAAAACACAACTTGATATTATTAATTGTGGAAGACGCCGTAAATATTAGAACTGTGGGAATAAACACCTTGATATTAGAAGTATGGTAAGAGGCTGTGAATATTAGAACCATGGAAAAAAAACACTATATTAGAATTGTGGAAGAGGGTTCGTAAATTTAGAACCGTGAATAAACACTCGATATTAGATGTGGAAAAGGACGTAAATATAAGAACCTCAGAAATCACACTCAATATTGGAATTGTGGAAGAGGCTGTAAATATTAGAACCTCGAAAAAAAACACTTGATATTAGAATTGTGTAAAAGACTGTAAATATTAAAACCGTGGAAAAAAATGCCAATATTACAATTGTGGAAGAGGCCATAAATATTAGAACCGTGGAAAAAAACACTCGATATTAGAATTGTGGAAGAGGCTGTAAATATTAGAACCGTGGAAAAAACACTCGATATTAGAATTGTGGAAGAGGCTGTAAATATACAACCATGAAAAAAAACTTCGATTAATTAAAGAATTATGAATGAGGACGTAAATATTAAAACCGTGGAAAAAACACTCGATATCAAAATGTGGAAGAGGCTGTAAATATTAGAACCGTGGAAAAAAACACTCGATATTAGAATTGTGAAAGAGGCTGTAAATATTAGAACCGTGGAAAAAACACTCGATATTAGAATTGTGGAAGAGGCTGTAAATATTAGAACTGTGGAAAAAAACCCTCAATATTAGAATTGTGGAAGAGGCTGTAAATATTAGAACCATGGAAAAAACACTCGGTATTAGAATTGTGGAAGAAGCTGTAAGTATTAGAACGTGGGAAAAATAACTCCCATATTAGAATTGTGGAAGAGGCCGTAAATATTAGAACTGTGTAAAAAAAAAACACTCGATATTAAAGAATTGTGGAAGAGGTGGTAAATATTAGAATCGTGGTAATAACACCCTATTTTAGAATTGTGTGAAGAGGCCATAAATAAATTTAGAACTGTGTTAAAAAACAAAAAAAACTCGATATTAGAATGGAAGAGTAGGGTATATTAAGAACCGTGTGAATAACACCCTATTTTTAGAATTGTGGAAAAAAGGCTGTAAAAATATTAGAACCGCGGAAAAAAACACCAATATTAGAATTGTGGAAGAGACCGCAAATATTAGAAAGGTGGAAAAACCACTCGATATTAGAAATTCTGGAAGAGGTCGTAAATAATAAAACCGTGGAAAAAACACTCGATATTAGAATTGTGGAAGAGGCCATAAATATTAAAACTGTGGAAAAAAAATAAAAAACACTCGCTATTAGAACTTTGGAAGAGGCCATAAATTTTTTAGAACCGTGAAAAAAAAACTCGATATCAGAATTGCCGCAGAGGGAGTAAATATTAGAACCTTGGAAAAAAACACTCAATATTAGAATTGTGGAGGAGGCCGTAAATATTAGAATCGTAGGAAAAACACTTGATATTAGAATTGTCGAAGAGGCCATAAATATTAAAAATCATTGAAAAAACACTATATTAGAATTTTGGAAGAGGCAGTAAATATTACAATATGGAAAAAACACTCGATATTAGAATTGTGGAAGGAAGTAGTAGTAAATATTAGAACCATTGAAAAAACACAAGATATTAGATTTGTGGAAGAGCCCATAAATATTAGAACCGTGGAAAAAAAACACTCGATATTAGAATTGTGGAAGTAGCCGTAAATATTAGAACCGTGGGAAAAAACACTCAATATTAGAATTGTGGAAAAATACTCGATATTAGAATTGTGGAAGAGAGTAGTAAATATTAGAACCGTGGAATAAAACACTCGATATTAGAATTGTGGAAGAGGCAGTAAATATTAGAAGCGTTGATTAAAACATTCGATATTAGAATTGTGGAAGAAGCCGTAAATATTAGAATTGTGGAAAAACACTCAATATTAGAATTGTGGGAGAGGTTGTAAATGTAGAACCGTGGAAAAAACACTCGATATTAGAATTGTGGAAGAGCCAGTAAATATTAGAACTTTGGAATAAAACACTTGATATTAGAATTATGGAAGAAGCTGAAAATATTAGAACCATGGGAAAAAAACACTATATTAGAATTGTGGAAGAGGCAGTAAATATTAGACCTGTGGAAAAAACACTCAATATTAGAATTGTGGAAGAAGCCATAAATATTAGAATTGTGGAAAAACACTCGATATTAGAATTGTGGGAGAGGTCGTAAATGTGGAACCGTCGAAAAAACACTCAATATTAGAATTGTGGAAGAGGCTGTAAATATTAGAACTGTGGAAAAAACACTCGATATTAGAATTGTGGAAGATGCAGTAAATATTAGAAGCGTGGAATAAAACACTCGATATTAGAATTGTGGAAGAAGCCATGAATATTAGAATTGTGGAAAAACACTCGATATTAGAATTGTGGGAGAGGTCGTAAATGTAGAACCATGGAAAAAAACACTCGATATTAGAATTGTGGAAGAGGCTGTAAATATTACAATTGTGGAAAAACACTTGATATTAGAAATATGGAAGAGGCCGTAAATGTAGAACCGTGGAAAAAACACTCAATATTAGAATTGTGGAAGAGGCCGTAAATATTAGAACCTCGGAAAAAACACTCGATATTAGAATTGTGGAAGAGGCTGTAAATATTAGAACCTCAGAAAAAAAAAAAACTCTATATTAAAATTGGTGGTTAAGGGCCGTAAAGTTAGAACCTCGGAAAAAACACTCGATATTAGAATTGTGGAAGAGGCTGTAAATATTAGAACCTCAGAAAAAAAAAACTCTATATTAGAATTGTGGAAGAGGCCGTAAAGATTAGAACTTCGGAAAAAACACTCTATATTAGAATTGTGGAAGAGGCCGTAAAGATTAGAACTTCGGAAAAACACTCTATATTAGAATTGTGGAAGAGGCCGTAAAGATTAGAACTTCGGAAAAAACACTCTATATTAGAATTGTGGAAGAGGCCGTAAATATTAGAGCCGTGGAAAAAACACTCAATATTAGAAAAGTGGAAAACACCATAAATATTAGAACCTCGGAAAAAACACTCAATATTAGAATTGTGGAAGATGCAGTAAATATTAGACCCGTGGAAAAAATAATAAATATTAGAATAGCGGAAAAGGCCGTAAATATTAGAACCGTGGAAAAAACACTCAATATTAGAATTGTGGAAAAGGGTGTAAATATTGAAGCTGTTAGAGAATCGGTAAATTTTATATGAGTAAATGGCAGTAAATATTAGAACGGTGGAAAAGGCAGTAAATATTTGAACTGCAAAAAAAACAGTTAATGTTAGAATTGTGGAAAAGGCTGTAAAGATTGAAACTGTTAGAAAATCAATAAATATTATATGTGTTAAAGGCAGTAAAGATCGAAACTGTTGCAAAATCAGCAAATATTATATGTGTAAAAGGCAGCAAATATTAGGACTGTGAAAAGGGCAGTAGATATTAGAACTGTGGAAAAGGTAGTAATAAATATAAGAACTGTGGAAAAGGCCGTAAATATTATAACTGTTGAAAAGGCATTAAGTATTATAATTACTGCCCAAAGATTCCGATTCAAAGTTACTTTCATCGGAGAAAAGGAGAAAAAATATCGACTTGCACATGGGATTTGGGAAATTCTGTGAGCTTTTGTAACATTTGCAGTCGGATAAAAGAGGTGAAACCTGTGAAGATGTTGTTGTTGTTGTTGCTAAAGATGATGCTTATGAGGATACAGATGATGATAATAATGATGGTATACACCATATTAGAGTTTTTTTTTCTTTTTCTTTTTTTTTTTTTTAAGAAGGCAGGGTAAAGAAAGGTTGTTTTCCCCTTGTATCATTTATAGTCTTTTTATAGAGCTGTCCAACGCCTGTATATAGAGGAGAGATGCGAGGGGAGTTTATTTCCCACACCCACAGCTTCTCTCTCCCCTCGACAATACCAGAAAAGGGGATTGTAAAGGGGGTTAAAGTGAGTTCAGATGTCACAGGGATTTTCAGAAAATACCTACTCGAAATTAAGAGCAAATCATCCGTATCCCTGAACGGTGGGGGTGTGAGATGGGGGGGAGAGAAAAAATTCAATTTGCATTGTGTACATAAATACTTGCTCGCCTTTAATGTCCATATTCGTCTGTCTCCTCATATCTTCTGTCACTTTATCCGGTTTTATAAAAGCGAGATTTTTTTTAAGCGTACTTAATGAAGCCTCCACCAACCCCATGTTTTCCTTGTGACCTCGCCTTTCATATTACTTTTCATGATGAGAAAAAGAAGAAAATGCTGTAATGAAATGGGCAAAATACGTATTTTCATGCTCTCTCCTGTAGAAATGATATATTTTCTGCTTCTCGAAACCCAAACGTCTTCGCTCCAGATTTGACATTTGTGGCACGGCGACTTCTCATAAGAGAAACTGTTTAAAGTCTTTGTTAGAATAAATTACCTAACTACAACGATTATGCATGAGCACATAAGTAACTAAGCCAGAAGCCGAAAAAATTACAGGTCATTAACCATTGATGTATATTGATTTGGGTAGTAAACAAAAAATAATTCACAGAAAAAAAGATGAATACATAATTGCATGGGAAAACAGAATAAATGTTATGCCAATACGAGATATATATATAATATATATATATATATATATATATATATATATATATATATATATATAGTATTGACAGGGTTTTTTTATATATATAAGACACACACTCACATTTTTATATATATATATATATATATATCTATATATATATATATATATGCATATATCTATTTTTATTTAGTTATTCATTAATTTTTTTATTCATATATGTATATATAATATGTGAGTATATATATATATATATATATATATATAGAGAGAGAGAGAGAGAGAGAGAGAGAGAGAGAGAGAGAGAGAGAGAGAATAAACAAACGAAAGTAAAAAAATCGGGGACACTGAATAAAGGAGAATACTAAGCACAAGAGTTAGGTAAATAAAATTCGATAAACAGGACAAACTTGCAGTTCCGAGAGCAACGGCGTTGACAGAGTCACCAGCTGTTGGAAGGTAGCCTCATTAACTTCAAATTATAACTCTCTGACATTCAAGAAGCCTTCTCTTTTGCGCTAAAAGTACCACCGCCATTACGTCATCGATTGTGCGCTATGACGTCATACTTTACCTGGTTTGTTACTATTCTTGCGGTATCTAATTTCATTGTTGCGTAATGTCCTCTGAGACGTCACGACTGGGGTAGCCATTGAGGATTTTCTTTGAAAATTTTTTTTTTTTTTTTTTTTTTTTT
>NC_061107.1:89305118-89320118 GCF_015104395.2 Macrobrachium nipponense
CGAATAGGAGATTGTGGTTGTACTTATACATATAAAAAAGAGAGTAATAGTAGTGCAGAAGATAAGAGGCAATTCGAAAAGCTATTAGATATGCTACTAGGGCCTGATGGAGTTCCTGATATTTTGTTAAAGAAAGTAGTTCATTCTATCGCAAAGCCACTTGCAATATTATTAAGACAAAGTGTAGATACAGGCAAGATTTATGATGAGCACAAATTAGCATATATCACCCCTACTTTCAAAAGTGGATCAAGACTAGAGGCAAGTAATTATAGGCCTGTGAGTCTAACATCACATATTATGAAAGTGTATGAAAGGGTAATGAAGAAAAATATTATGAAACATTTAATAAAAAATAATTTGTTTAATATAGGACAACATGGTTTCGTACCCGGAAAAAGTACACAAACCCAACTGTTAGTCCACCGTGAGAACATATTCAAAAATATGAAAAGCGGAAAAGAAACAGCTGTGGTTTATCTAGACTTTGCAAAAGCTTTTGACAAGGTAGACCATAATATAGCGAATAAAATTAGAAAAACACAATATCGTGGATAAAGTAGGAAGATGGTTAAAAGAATTTTTACACAACAGAAAACAGATAGTTATTGCAAATGATGAGAAATCGGATGAAGCCAAGGTAATATCCGGTGTGCCACAAGGTACGGTGTTAGCTGCAATACTGTTTGTTATTATGATTGAAGACATAGACAGTAATGTTAAGGATTCGGTAGTGAGTAGTTTCGCTGATGACACAAGAATAAGTAGAGAAATTACTTGTGATGAAGATAGGAACGCTCTACAAAGAGACCTTAACAAAGTATATGATTTGGCAGAGGTAAATAGGATGGTATTTAACTCTGATAAATTTGAATCAATAAATTATGGAGACAGAGAAGGAAAGCTATATGCATATAGGGGACCTAATAATGAGACAATCACAAATAAGGAAGCAGTTAAAGACCTTGGTGTGATGATGAATAGGAACATGTTATGCAATGATCAAATAGCAATTCTTTTGGCAAAATGTAAAGCAAAAATGGGAATGTTGTTACGGCACTTCAAAACAAGAAAAGCTGAACACATGATTATGCTTTATAAAACATATGTTCGTAGTCCACTTGAATATTGCAATATGATATGGTACCCACACTATCAAAAGGATATTGCACAAATAGAGAGTGTACAAAGGTCCTTTACAGCTAGAATAGAAGAAGTTAAAGACCTTGACTATTGGGAAAGACTACAATCCTTAAAATTATATATTCTAGAAGGAGAAGAGAACGCTACATGATAATTCAGTCATGGCCAAACAGATAGAAGAATAGCAGAAAACATCATGGAACTAAAAATATCAGAAAGAGCAAGCAGAGTAGATTAATAGTGCCCAAAACTATACCAGGAAAAATAAGGAAAGCACACAGGACATTAATCCACTACGCACCAGCATCGATAATGCAGCGTCTATTCAATGCGTTGCCAGCTCATCTGAGGAATATATCAGGAGTGAGCGTAGATGTGCTTAAGAATAAGCTCGACAAATATCTTAACTGCATCCCCAGACCATCCAAGATTGGAAGATGCAAAATATACCGGAAGATGTACTAGCAACTCTCTGGTAGACATTAGAGGTGCCTCACACTGAGGGACCTGGGGCAACCCGAACGAACTGTAAGGTCTGTAAGGTAAGGTCTCTCTCTCTCTCTCTCTCTCTCTTGCTAGGTTAGTATACAAAATCTGTCTTTATTTCTTCATACGTCTTAGATTACAGACTAAAAACTCTCTCTCTCTCTCTCTCTCTCTCTCTCTCTCTCTCTCTCTCTCTCTCTCTCTCTCTTGCTAGGTAGTATACAAAATCTGTCTTTATTTCTTCGTACGTCTTAGATTCAAATTCTCTCTCTCTCTCTCTCTCTCTCTCTCCTCTCTCTCTTCTCTCTCTCTCTCTCTTCTCTCTCTGCTAGGTTAGTATACAAAATCTGTCTTTATTTCTTCGTACGTCTTAGATTACAAATTAAAAACTCTCTCTCTCTCTCTCTCTCTCTCTCTCTCTCTCTCTCTCTCTCTCTCTCTCTTGCTAGGTTAGTATACAAAATCTGTCTTTATTTCTTCGTACGTCTTAGATTACAAATTAAAAACTCTCTCTCTCTCTCTCTCTCCTCTTCTCTCTCTCTCTTGCTAGGTTAGTATACAAAATCTGTCTTTATTTCTTCGTACGTCTAGATTACAAATTAAAACTCTCTCTCTCTCTCTCTCTCTCTCTCTCTCTCTCTCTCTCTCTCTGCTTGGGTAGTACATAAAGTCTATCTTTATTTCTTCATACGTTTTAGATTATAAACTAAAAGCTTTCTCTCTCTCTCTCTCTCTCTCTCTCTCTCTCTCTCTCTCTCTCTCCTCTGCTAGGGTAGTACATAAAATCTATCTTTATTTCTTCGTGGGTCTTAGATTATAAACTAAAAGATTTTTTTTTTCTCTCTCTCTCTCTCTCACACACACACACTTGCCTATAAGCTAAGCTTTCAAATCAACCGTTTAAATAATCCTTGTCAACCCTTTTAACGTCTAATTGACGCTCAAATGTTCCCTTTGTCAAGCGAAATGCATCATTCCATCTCTCGCCAGGTAGAGAACGCGTTCCATTGATCAACGCGGCTTTATCACTGATGAGTAGTACTACATACGTCATTAAGAAAGCCTGACGTCATCGTCAAATAAAAGGGATTAACTTGGAGACGGCTGCATAAAAATAGCCGCCATTTCCACCGAAAAGTAGATCTGCGAATAGAATGTTATTGCCTCGTCTCGTGGCTGAAGACAATTCGTGTCCTCTGCTCCGCGGCCGAAGTAATTTGGACGAAAGAATAATAATCTCCATTCAGCTAAACATAGAAAGACCATCATTAGTGTAATGGCTACGTGAGAGCGAATTGAGCGTGGAAGTTCTCTAAAGGGACGCTTTCATTTCACGTGTGGGTCTTTCCGGAAGGTTTGAGCGATCACCAAATAGCTTCGTTAGAACGCCGAGAAAATGTAACGCCTTGTTGCTTCTAAATTCATCTGACTGCTGCTGCATCCCCAGTGATTTCATGAAGGATTTAAGAAACTATCAACACTTCTCTGTTTTCCAGTATCTACAATGAGGTCTCATTCTGTCGATGATCCATCACTTACTGGGTATTTCTGAGAAGTGCTTTTCACTGAACCCACAGTGTTTATATGCTCAGGCCGCTTTCTTCGTTTATAGAAAACACTGAACTTATGTCCTGCTCCGCAAACACTGTTCAAAAGCTCACTCCACAAACTGTTCACAATCTTTTTCCGTAAGCACTGTTCAAAAGCTCATTCCACAAACACTGTTCTAAAATTCATCCCACAAACTTTTCAAAATCTTTTCCACAAACACTGTTCTGAAGCTCATTCCATAAAGACAGTTCTGAAGCTCATTCCATAAAGACTGTTCTGAAGCTCATTCAACAAACCGTTCAAGATCTTATTGTACAAGCACTGTTCTCAAGCTCATTCCACAAATTGTTCAAAATCTTGTTCCACAAACACTGTTCTAAAACTCATTTCACGAACGGTTCGAATGATTATTCACAAACACTGTTCTAAAGATCATTCCACTTACTGTTCAAAACCTAATTCCACAGACACCGTTCTAAAGCTCATTCCACAAACTGTTCAAAATTTTATTCCACAAACATAATATAAAGGTCTTTCCACAAACTTTTCAAAATCTTATTTCACAACTGGTGTTCATAAGCTCATTCCGCAAACACTCTTCTAAAGCTCATTCCACAAACTGTTCAAAATCTTATTCACAAACACTATTCTAAAGGCCATTCCACAAAATGTTTAAAATCTTATTCCACAAACACTGTTTAAAGCTCATTCCATAAACTGTTCAAAATTTTATTCCACAAAAATAATATAAAGCTCATTCCACAAACTGTTCTAAATCTTATTCACAAACACTTTTCTAAAGGCCATTCCACAAAATGTTTAAAGTCTTATTCCACAAACATTGTTCTAAAGCTCATTCCACAAACTGTTCAAAATTTTATTCCACAAACTGTTCAAAATTTTATTCCACAAACTGTCCAAAATCGTATTTGACAACCGCTACCGCTGTTCATAAGCTCATTCCACATACACTGTTTTAACGCTCATTCCTCAAACAGTTCTGAAGCTCATTCCGCAAACACTGTTCGTTATCTCTTTACACAAACACTGTTCATAGTCTCATTCCACAAACACTGGTCAAAAGCTCATTCCACAATCACTGTTTGAAATCTCATTTCACAAACGCTGTTCATAATCTCATTCCGCGAACACAGTCCTGAAGCTCACGCCACAAACATAGGCGTGAAGGCTCCCTTAAATGCTCATCAGAAAACAGTTTATATGAGTTACCCATGGAGTTTGATTTCTTATTGTTTGATGGAAAATGCTCTCTCTGCTTCTACGCTTGGCCTCAAGATAACATATTAATTAGAATAAAATACAGACTTACGAAATCTTGGTTTATGCTCGGCTAAGGGTGACGTGATATTGTGCGTCACTGTATTTTCGCAACAATGTGCTCCCTAGACGATAAAATGTATTGCGCTACACTGAGAATTGCTTTGATAAGCTTTTATGACAGATAAAAATGCTAGTTTTGATTGGTTCTTTGAGGACAAATGATAAGTTTGGTTGAAGGCCGTTCTATCTGTAAGGGTTACTTCCATTATCTAAGAATGTAGTAGAGATAAAAGTGTCATATCGAGGTATTTTCACCTTTTGGTGCAAGAGGATTATGACAATACAGATTTGTTTCTGTGTGGAAAAGTTTTTTTTTTCCTGGTTCAGTATCCCCTCTCTGTTTTTCTTAAGCAATAACGCTGAGATAAGGCATTCGATGTTGACCTCGTAGCCTTTGTTTAGTATTTTTTTTTTATCTAATTTTCATCTAGGTTTCCTGAGAATTTCTCGCTCAATACCATTCCTATTTAGGCTTAAGTTTGCAGAAGCGAAACACACCGCAGGTTCCTCTCTCTCTCTCTCTCTCTCTCTCTCTCTCACACACACACACACACACACACACAAATGTAATCAGGGATCCATTTAGAATATGACCCTTATTTATTCTTCTTCCTTTCGCTACATTTTTCACCTTCCTGTTGGGCGCCATTACCCACCCACACAAGCCCAAGGCGTTGCTGGCGTCTCAGTTGTCCCCTGATTCGGTTCTGCCACGTAATATTCCACTTGACCTAATATAACCTCCCGAGTGCGAGAAGTCAACAGAAAGGAACTATTTTTGGATATAATGCGGAGAGTAAGCAAACGTAAGCCGTTGTTTTGAAGTCTGGAAAAGTCGCACTGGAGTGGACGAGCGTCGTTCTTCTTCTTCTTCTTCTTCTTCTTCTTCTTCTTCTTCTTCTTCTTCTTCTTCCAACCTCGTGACAGGATGCGTGTCCTAAGAAACTGTTCTCTTTCCGTGGCCGGCCATTCAAGAAACTGTTTTACACCGAAAACGTAGCATCGAGGAGATGGGCTCATTTGCTGTTGTGAGCATATATATAATATAATATCTATATATATATATATATATATATATATATTATATAATATATATAATATATATATCTATATTATACACATATATATGTGTGTGTGTGTGTGTGTTTGTGTGTAGATTCCTCTTGATTCCGTTTATAAGAGAAAAGTAAATCACTTTTAGTACCTTCGATCACAAGTTATTTGGATGTAAAAGCACATGCATTTTATTTCTGACATTAATTGGTACATAACCAAAACACACATCATTCAGCATATTGCCATACAGAACCATATATTTCTAAAACTGTCAATTGTTGTCAAATGTTTTTAGCACGGACACCTGAGCAGTTAAGAACGAAGTTTATTGCCACAAGTCATTGGAAAGACTTGAACGTACAGCGCTCCCGATATTTGTAAACCTATTGACTTGGCGAGTTCAGTTCAGTCGTATAAACAGCCATTTCTGGCGGCTAAAAATGTACGTAAATTGGATGAAGCAGCGGAGAAAAAATTATCACAGATACTTTTCAGAGAATATTTATGGATTTAATTGACAGAAGTATACCCACGCTTACGCATCCGCCCACTTACACTCGGACAAGTATAAATATACTTAGGCATTCCCCAGGCTTTGTGTGAGTGTGTATGTATGTATATTATAAATATATATACACACACACACACATATATATATATATATATTTGTTTGTGGTGTGTGTTAATTATTAAATGTTTTAACGTAAGATCCGATGTAAAAATCTCTGCACCATCACTTACTATGCCTACTAAGAATTCATATCAGTAATGCATCCACTGCCATTGCATACATTACTTCGTGGACACCTCTCTCTCTCTCTCTCTCTCTCTTCTCTCTCTCTCTCTCTCTCTCTCTCTCTCTCTCGTAAATGAATAATAAGACGATACGATACTCTTTGATCTTCTTTTGGCTTCTGAAATTCTGGACTTCAAGTTTTTCATTGGTAAGAACATTCGGCAAAGTTCCAGACGAAATTCCATCAGCCAGACCTCTTCTTTATAACTCTGTAAACTCATAACAAGACTTTAACTATGTTGTTACTGACTGACAGAAGAGTAGCAGCATCTACTCCCCTGTCTGTGACATTCTCCAGTCCAAAGTCTGAAGGCTTGAATTTCATTTCTTCAGACTAGGAATTAAGTATATATTCATAATGACCCTTATCTGCACCTGTGCTGAATATTACCCATATATGTGTGAGATGATTCCTGATTTGGCTCCTTATTTCAGAAAGTCAGTTTCAAGTTGATTTACCTTCTTGACGACATTGATTTTATTAATTGTTTCTGCGCCATATGGAATACAGAAGTCGAAGTGGTTTCCGCTCCACACAAAATGTATGTATGTATGTATGTAGGTAGGTATATATTTATCTGAATCGTGCCCTGAAACATATACACACACTCACGCATATTATATACGATATTATATATATCATAATATATATATTATATATATAGATATATATATATACTATACATACTATAGATATAGTATAATATATACATAATACGTATAATAAATCTAGTATCTAGATATATAATATATATAATATATCTATATATACTATATATACATATATATATATATATATACATATATATATATATATATATATATATATATATTATATATATATATATATATAAACTGTTAACAGTCCAGGCAAAACTATACTATTCAGATAAAATGGAAGTGTTACCACTTCACGAAGTACGAATTAAACTGAAATTAACACTAAACCCAACAGAAATTTGAGAAAAGCTAATAGCGTTATCAGTTCAGATTGAAATTACGAATGAACCAAGAGACTTTCGCCAGTTCAGGAAGGTAAAATACAGATAAAATACAGAAAAAGGGGGGGATCTGAGAGGTTGGACAGCAAGAAAACGAGATCCAGAAAAATGAATATGAAGTACAAGAATCTAAAGTTGGGTGTTCTCCCCCCATAGATGTGCTAAGGAGTAATAGTCAGAGAAGCTGGACAGCAAGACTGAGGAAAGGAAACGAGAAAGGAGATCAACTAAAAGCCTTAAAAGCGAGTGAAGCTAGGGGCTGAAGGGACGTTGCAAACATCCTTTAGTGCTGCCTAGAGTGTACTTCGTGCGGTGCACTGACGACACTACTATCCAACGGGGAAGGGGGATGGTTAAGGTAACTCGAAAATATTATCTATTAATGTATAAGCAAAACCTGAAGAGAATCAAGTATTCGTTCATGCAAAATTTTGAGTTAAACTGAAGGTGTCACTAATTCAGGCAGAGGTTAAAGAAAAACGGAGTTTTTTCTAGTTCAGGTTATTATCAGAATAAAACTGACAATATGACTAGTCCTCGCAGAAGTAGCTGTGATTAACCTGAGCTTAGAGCCAGTTCATTTCAGAACCTCAAGCAGGTGTTGAATGTCACTCCACGCCAAAGCTGCAAATAACTGTAAAGTTAATCTTAATTAAAGTGTTGCCAATTCAAGAAGATGCTAAATGTGAGATGAAAATGTTACACATTCACACGAGTGGACTGAGCGTGCGTGTAGCTTAGAAAAGATCTCCAGATGAGCCTAGAATATTCACAGTTCCAACGAGAGTTTACGTATTTGGAAATATTACTGCATCAAATGGGATTCGGATTCCTAGAAATATTACCACCGTTTAAAATACAATCCTGAAAGTTATTAAAGGTGATAGAAGAGTTGGTGCTCCCAGTTTGGGCTGATGTCATGAATTTGCTGAAATATTTTACAAATGTAATTAGAAATCTTGGATACAGAAAAAGCAGATCATTTTTTTGCATTACCAGAGACAAAATGCATTGTTGGGCGTGTAGGGAATGATAAAAGCCCAAACATCTACTTAACATTACTACAGAAAATCTTTGTGGATTTTGTATGATTTCACGACATCCATCTGAATAGAAATTTATTTGTCAGGAGGGAAATGCCGTGTTTTACTTTATTCAGGTCTCTGACCAAATACATCTGAAACATAAATAAAACAGTATGATAAAACAAACAACATTGAAATGACCCCAAAGAAACTTATCGAAAGTTATTACAGTCATTATTTCGATATATCATTAACCAAGAACGTAAGTGAAAAGTGAAGAAAATGAAAGAAAACACCAAGAAACAATATAATAACATGAAATAAGATGAACATAAAATGCAATGGCCTTCTTTCCAGGGACCGGGGTATAGAGGATTAACGCTTACCTAAGATTATTACTTGAACTAATGATCCGAGCTATCACGTCATGCCCTAAGGCTATTCACACTCAGAATAACATGTTTCTTGTTAGACTGTCTATTCTGGATTACGTGGTCGAATTATAGCGATTAAATTTATTCAGGTGCTGCAGGTAATTATTCATTAGTTCTCTGGGGAAAAAAAAAAAAACTATATCCGTAAGGGACAGTCATAAAGGTGAACAATGTCCCTTAACTTTCGTAAAATGATAATTAAATCCAAAATAACTTAGACTTCTGACGAAAAACATTTATAAGTGAAGATGTGGGCGTGAAATGTCAAAAAAGAAGAGGTAAATGGTCTGTGTCGCTCCAGTAACAGTTGGGCTTCCACCTGACATTTACTTAATCTGCTATTTGCTCTGCCGCAAGAATAGACACAGCCCCTGAAACTCCCCTTAGGGACAAAGTTAAACTTGTACCAAGAGATACATTCAGAGAGAGAGAGAGAGAGAGAGAGAGAAAGTTTCTCTTATTGAGAGAGAAATGAAAGGAAAAGAAAGCAGAGAAAGTTTCTCATTGAATAGAGAGAGAGAGAGAGAGGAGAGAAAGAGAATTTAGACGAAAGAGGAGAGGAGAGAGAGAGAATTTCTTATCAGAGCTGTTGTGAAATTCCATAAAGATTTCCCAAGAGAGAGAGAAAGTTTCTCATTAAAGTAGAGAAGAGAGAAAGTTTCTCATTAGAATAGCGAAAGAGAGTGAGTGGGAAAGTTTCTCATTAGAGTTGAGAGAGAGAGAGAGAGAGAGAGAGAGAGAGCGTTTCTCATTAGAGTAGAGAGAGAGAGAGGGAAAGTTTCATAGAGTTGAGAGAGAGAGAGAGAGAGAGAGAAGGGGGGAAGGAATTTCTCATTAGAGTTGTGAAATTCCAAAAAGATTATCCAAGAGAGAGAGAGTTAAGTATATTTAAGTTTAATCAGACAAGTGAGCTGATTAAAAGCTCTCCTAGGGCTGGTCCGAAGGATTAGATATTTTTTAAGTGGCCAGGAACCAGTAACGGGACCTACACCTTACTGTGGAATCCGAACCACATTATGTCGAGAAATTAATTTCTAACCATCAGAAAGGAGAGAGAGAGAGAGAGAGAGAGAGAGTTTCTTATTAGAGCTGTTGTGAAATTCCATAAAGATTTTCCAAGAGAGAGAGAGAGAGAGAAAGTTTCTCATTAGAGTTAAGAGAGAGAGAGAGAGAGAAGAGGACCTGGGAAGGGAGACGTTACATAAAAACATTGAGCATCATGACGCTCTGTCGCTTGGACTTGCTATGTCTTCAGTCATCAAAATCACATATCTGGAGGAAGCAATAAAAGGCGGAATCGAGCAAGCGCCTTCGTGTTTTCTCACCTTCTCAGGGTTAAGTGCTTGACCCTGAGGAGGTGCGAAAGCACGAAAGCGCTTGGTCAACTTCTTGCTTTATTCCTTCCTCCGGCTCTGTAATTACATCATTCTCAATCATTTCCTTCGTGTCTTCAAAATAATTAAAACTATTACAAAAGAAAATTGAAAATAAAAGTTTTGTTTGCTTCCACATGAGTATCCAAAGACCACTACTAAAACCACTAATAAATTCGTTCTGTTTCTCCAGACACGCCGTAGGGCATTTTGAACTGCCTGTGGTCCATCTCGAAATATTCGTAAAGTTATTGCCAAAGCAAAGGATTTTTTTTTAACCATTGTTGAGTACTTATAATAATTATGATAATGAGATGTCATATAACGCACCAAAATGAAGACCTGTCATGGTTGGGTATCAACTGTGGTCTTCTTCAGTCGATGAAACTAGAATTTTTAAATATATTATATATATATATATATATATATATATATATATATATATATATATATATATATATATATACACATACATACATGCATATACATACATATATGCCATATATATATATATATATATATATATATATATATATAGAGAGAGAGAGAGAGAGAGAGAGAGAGAGAGAGAGAGAGAGAGAGAGAGATGAATAGTAAATATCTTCCCGGTAATCTCAGAGAAAAAAAAACGAGATCAAATCAGAACTGATGGACTGAGGATGGAGTGTGGACAGACCACACGTGGAAGGAGAAGGCAAACTAATAACGAGCAAATACAACTTTCAGTCAGTCTGTAATATTTTTTGGCTGTCAGTAAACCCCCAGCGCTTTCTTTCTTTTTTTTTCGTAAGTTGACCTTTCGTCCTGTCTTTAGGATGTTAATGTCAGCCTAAATCTAACGGTGCTTTATTCGTTTTTATGGATAAATCTGAGTTTGGGTTTTAATTTTGATTTCTTAGATCAGTGTTGTACATTTTATCTGGAGTTACTGCCACTCCACGTGAATTTGATTGTTTTTCAGCCTCTAGTAACAATGTGAAATTAGCATATAATATTCCATTTAAAGAGGAACGCCTAAAATGGTCATGAATTCAGGCAAAAATTTAAAGTGAAAGTGACAAGTGTAAACTGTGAAAATGCGAGAAAAGATATTTCAATCCCCCTCGAATTCAACGGCATTTTCCTGACAATAATGCGGCCGAAACAGAATGAATGAGACCTTTTCTTTTTTTCCTGCCTTTTCTTTCCATTGTTCTCTTTCACTCCCTCCCATAAACTGTGTTACAGGTGATAGAATTCAGCCATTCAAAAATAGTTCGAATACTGGATGATTTTCATCCTTGATTGACACCTTTATGGCGAGTGGTTTCTATTCTGGATTTCTGCCATTATCTTTTGACCCCATAATATTTGAGGGATTTTTTTAGTCATTTAATAGAGAAAACTTTCATTGTTACAATTCTGTTACGACTGTTATTTTTACTCATCTTCGACTTCTCCTCTGAATACAGCTCAAACGACACCAATTGCAGCATCGACAACAACAACAATAATTATCTCAATGGCCGGCACTCAGCAGCCAAGGCGACGACAACAACATAACAATAAAATAGGGAAAGAGGCGAAAGCGTTGCAGGGATCGTTAAAGTCATTCATTTCGGGAGATGATCTTCGGAAGCCAGGCAACTGCGTTCCCCATTTAGTCATTTCGTTCCATATTTCGGGGATAAAGTTCATCGAAAATGGCAAACGGCAATGCAGACGAACGGAGTTGCTTCCGTCAATGGCCTAACCTTCACCCACTCTAAAGGTGAGGTTCCTTACGGCTAGGGTTACCTTGCCAGTTTGGGTCAACGGACAGTGATTGGCCGAGCCACTTGTGACGTCAAGCCTGCGTAGGAGGGTTCATTCACAAATCGTTACGTCAGCAGTGTGGAGTAGTGACGTAAGGACAGCCGATCAATACCGACCGCTACCGGGTATAGAGAGGGTGGAGGTGGGTGGGAGGAGGAGGAGGAGGAGGAGAACGACAATTATCCGGTGAAAAGAGGAGCAGACGAGGTGAAGAAGTAAGAGAAGCGGAAAGAAAGAGAAAGGAGCCAAACTCGAACGATGCGAAGAGAAAGGCGAATCCAAGACGTAAACGGAACGGTATCAAAAGGGTGAGGAAGAGAGGAGAGGGTGGGAGAGGAAGTGATGGTGGATGCGGGAGGTAGGAAAGGATGAGGAAACAGTCTGCTGGGAGGGTTGCGGGGGAGGGCTGCGGGCGATGGGGAGGGGGAGGTGGAGGGGGAGGGAGAGAGGAAGGAATCGGTGCCACGTTGTCTCCCTGATGCAACTCGGCAATAATCAATCCTTTACTTTTTCCACTGATATTTCCCTTCTGTCGTTTTCATTGTGAATCACTGAGGTTTTATCTAGAGATCATTAGAATACCCTCCTACCGCAAAAAATAAATAAATAAATAACTAAATCAAGTATAGTAGCCTAGATGATGGAATGCAACAACAAAGAACAAGAATAAAAGGGTATATGATGATTCAAGTTAATTTAAGTAGAAGATAATTCACGTTTTCGAGACGAACTGGAGTTCAGACGATAATCTTTAGTTATCGTGAATTCTACGGTAACTCTTCGCCAGATTTAACATCCTCGCCTTGATGATGCTGGAAGATGCCTTCTAGCGAGCATCTGGAGTGTCTCTTTACAGTTACTTTTATGCTCCGTTTACTAGAAATTCATTTGTTTCCACGTAACTCCTCTTCATTTTTCAAAGACAGAGGCACCGACGTAGCACCTTTGTTCTTCATGGAAACGTTATTACAATCTCCACCAACTAACACTTCAACATTGAAGTCTTACAAGATGACTAAGTTTTATACATTATACGGAATACTCTGAAAAAAAACGACAAAAATCTCTATTGATGCGGAGTAATTAACTTCAGAATATGAATCTGTCTTTTGAAGTTGCAGGAATATTTTCTCACTTTACATTGATTTTTTTTAAGAATTATGAGATGCGTCCTAACAATAAATTATAATAATTCATCAGCTGATCAGAGTTCGAGAAATGTCATAAGATATTGATTTCATAATTAGTTATCGTAAAATATGCATAACAGATAAATCTACGAAATCATATAAATTACGAGCAAAAAAATAAATACAACCAAAAAATGGTCTAGCAGAAGAAAGAAAAAAGTAGCTACGAACAAGCAAGCATTAGCTTCCATTATTTGTAAGTGTCAGTCCGGCGTGGGTTCAGAGCCTAATCTGGTGTAGGCCTACAACCTGAGAGCTCGCTTAAAGTAAATACCGAAATGGTCAAGGTTACAGATGATTGACAGCCGTGGTTCAAGGTCAGGTGCGTAGGAGGGGAAAGTAATTTCAAGGTCATATAATTTCGGCAGGGACTTTCTCTCTCTCTCTCTCTCTCTCTCTCTCTCTCTCTCTCTCTCTCTCTTTCCCTCCAGTGCTTTTTGGCGATCAATAGCATCGAAAGAGAGAGAGAGAGAGAGAGAAAGTCTGATATTACTGCACACACAAGAGTTTAAGAGTTTAAAGCAGAGAGCATTCTTCTGCAGCCTAGTCATGCAATAGCATGACTTTATCAGTTAATCCTAATAAATATCTACCCTCTCTCTCTCTCTCTCTCTCTCTCTCTCTCTCTCTCTCTCTCTCTCGTTATGGAGATTACTTACCAGGTGCTGGGACATGGGGTTAACTACCTCAACCTCTGTGTAGAAAATGCTACATAGGAAGTGGGAATGAGAAGACTACCTTTTAATCTGAATAAATAAATACGTACTTACATATATACGTACAGATATATATATATATAATATATATCTATATATATATATATATATATACACATTATATATATATATATATATATATATATATATATATATATATATATATATCGTGTATGTAAAAGTATTTATGCCGTGTATCTATACATATGTATATATGTATACATACATATATACAAATACAATGTATATAGACATACATGTGTGTGTATGAATAAAATGAAACTTTATGCACTCCGTTACTTAGCCTCTAATTTCTGAGACTTTCTGGAACCACCTGAATTATTCAGGGTCAAATTCTTTGAATGAATGAAAGTTAAATTGTTAGAATTAATTTAACTACCGGAGGAAAAAATAAAGGCAATCAAATAAAGTGAGTTTTCCTCGACAGGGGATGTTTTTAACATCAACATCCGAAGAGCAGTGACGTATGTGTCTCGTCGGAACTTTATTTCCCCCACTATGATATTATTACGTTTTAGTACTTGTTTAAGTCCCTAATTCACCGATGATCTGAGAGAGAGAGAGAGAGAGAGAGAGAGAGAGAGGAGAGAGAGAGAGAGAGAGAGTTTTAACAGTGAGAGAGAGAGTTTTAACAGTGAGGTCAAGTTGACCTCATCGATTTACTTCTTTTTTCTTAACATAAAGAGAGAGAGAGAGAGAGAGAGAGAGAGAGAGAGAGAGAGACTTTTAGCAGTGAGGTCAAGATGATCTCTTTGATTTACTTCTTATTTCTTATGACAAAGTTATACAATTCAAGTAGGGACTGATATCTCTCTCTCTCTCTCTCTCTCTCTCTCTCTTCTCTCTCTCTCTCTCGTCTGCTTCTTCTAATATGTAATTAACATATTAGCTAAACAGAGGCGTACGAGGGATTAATACAAACACACAACCCAAAACTGCTCTTCTGTTCTCGCCGAACTCAAAGTCTATAAAGATATTCAGTTGAAATCTCTCATTTTAATGGATCTTGGCTCCTCTGTTTCACTCAAACACTACCTAAGTCATTCAACACCTCCTCGTTGGACGATGGTTTT
>NC_061107.1:89325118-89345118 GCF_015104395.2 Macrobrachium nipponense
GAGCCTTGAGAGACGAGAAACAGTACTGACTCTGAAATAAAGAACGAGTGCAAGGATAGCCGAGCATCGAGAAACATTACTTGTTTTCCAATAAAGAGGTAGAATCGCGCAGTAGTGGTGCCATGGAAACAGAAGTAGACCAGGTCACTGAGAAGCATGATGACCATTGCCCAGCGAGGGGATTTGACGCTAAAGTCGCTGTGTCCATGCAGTACTTGCCAGATGCTTGAAATGCACTCCGTTGCTGCCGGATATCCACGTAAACGGTGGGTTTTTTTTTTTTTTTTTTTTTTTTTTTTTTGCAACGCCAGTGCATTTCGTTCGTGCAAGCGAGGGTCCCTGATACCTAGAACGTTTATTCTTGATTCTTTTCGGTTACTCCTTTCAGTGTTAGGTTTAAAAATCCTTGTTAGTGGAATTAACTTCAATGGATACTGCACTTTGACTTTTTCTCGCTAAATTCATAAATTGCACTTTCATTTCTAACAACGATACTATTTCAGCTGCAGTGAAGCTTGCTCTTTATTGCAAAAGATGATATCCCCAATTATATTTTCTCCTCTCGAGTATCACTTTCTCTCTCTCTCTCTCTCTCTCTCTCTCTCTCTCCTCTCTCTCTCTCTCACACACACACAAGATATTTTGATCAGCGCAACGCCCACACAGGCTTATCAGCGCCATTGATTTAAAGAACTTGATTGATCTCGGATTTTTCACTTTTCCCCCCTCAGGTTCATAGCCAGCGAAATGCATTCCTTTATTCGCTTCACACATGATCGATACGCGTATGATCTCCGTCACACAAAGACTCTGCCAGTCAGACAGTCAGTCGGTCAGTAAATCAGTAAGTCAATTCTACACGCTGACGTCGATCGGTGTGACTCAAAGTCACTGAACTGGCATTCTGTGAGTGGAAAGATGAAAATGATCAGAATCAATGTCTCTCTGTGTTTCAACCTATCAATTACGCACACGAATGAAACGTGTCTTTCTCTTACCAGCCTGTGATGCCTATGCTATTATGGGAACCTGCATACGAAGTGTGCATGCGTGATAAACTCTGGAACTTGTACTCCGCATCCTTGTGTATGAATATAGATTCACCAAATAAGGACGCTGCTTTATCGTCATATATATATATATATATATATATATATATATATATATATATACATATATATATATATATAACATATGAACGTTATATATATATCATATATATACATATTATATATATATATATATATATATATATATATATATTTATATATGTGTACTTATATATAAATATAATAAGTATATTTTCATTCATATATATATATATATATATATGTGTGTGTGTGTGTGTGTGTGTGTGTGTGTGTGTGTGACAAATATACGTGTATATATATATAAATATATATATATGCATATACATATACGTGTATATATATATATATATATATATATATGTATATATATAATGTATGTATACACGTATATGCTACGTGCGGATTCATATTAACTATGAATGAAGGCATTCTGGAAAATAGCAGCGCATTCACTTCGATATACTCAGACTTAATACATATCCCGGAAAAGAAAATTACGTAGGTAAACCTACGCACGAACCCGTGCATAGAGTTCGCTTTGACAACATCGGATGAATAAAAGATCTCTCATCTGCAAACTGGAATTTGCCTCTTAATCTAAAGCAGGTCTCGAGACTCGAGTCAATATATTACTATTATACTATTATAATTCGCTACCCACCGCAATTTACCACAAAAAAAAAAATAGCAGTTGTCATTTTCGGTAAGTGCTTCGGAGAGGCTGCTCAGTGCTGTGAAATTTGGTCTTCACAAGCTACTTTATGCAATATTGTAGGAGCTGGTATATATATATATATATATATATATATATATATATATATATATATATATATATATATATATATATATATATATATATATATATATATATAATATACAAAATATAGTATACTATATATGTGTGTGAAATATATATATATATATAATATATATATATACATATATATATATATATATATATATATATATATATTCATACATGTATATAATATATATATATATATATATATATATATATATATATATGTGTGGTGTGTGTGTGTGTGTGTGTGTGTATAAATTCATACAAATATTTATATAGAGAGAGAAAAAAATGCTGCTCCCAAGTGCTTAATTGTATAGTATGAGATTTGGAAAATTAGCCGTATGCAAGGCATAACATTATCAAGACTAATCATTCGGTGTTAATGGCAATTGCAACATCCAACAATACGGTTTCTCTGTCCTACGAGTAATTTCTATTGACCACGAGAGACGATGTGGAACTTAATGTCTGTTGTGGGCGGGTCAAGTATACGTTGCTAAGACGTATCATTAAATAAGATATTTCTATTTAAAAATGATCTCGGTGGAAATTATTTTCATCGCTGGGCTAAGTTGTAGAATGACTTTTCATTCAAATCACCCTTACTTAACTAGCATAGAATTTAATGAACACCATATTCTTTGCAAGCCTGACTTTCTGTCAGTGGCTTTGTGGGATTGTTTCATTCGAATGGGTTTCATCTTCTGAATAATAATACAAATAATAATCATAAAAAAATTTACGAAAATAATAATGATAATGTCTGGCAGTTTCCAGAAGAAAGCTCGCCTCAAGAAAGAGAGAGAGAGAGAGAGAGAGAGAGAGAGAGAGAGAGAGAGAGAGAGAAAACGTTAATGACTTTGATGACTATGATATCATAGTTTATCTGTATACATCCAGTCGAATTGGAGGACTGTGATAAACCAACAAAAGAATAATAATAATAATAATAATAATAATAATAATAATAATAATAATAATAATAATAATAATAATAATAATAATAATAATAATAATATAAAAACACATCGAATTGGAGGACTGTGATAAACTAAAAAAAAATAATAATATGTTTTATTAACAATGGCAAAATTCACACGAATTTATTTTATATAAAATTCTTTCAATTTTATATAAAATCAATTCTGTGAATTCTGCCATTATTTTTAATAAAACATGTTTGAAAAAATGTCTGTTTCCAGCATAAACAAATAATAATAATAATAATAATAATAAAAAATAATAATAATAATAATAATAATAATAATAATAATAATAATAATAATAATAATAATAATAATAATAATAATAATAATAATAAAGAAAGGCTGCAGAAGGAAGTGTAGGGGCACAAAAGACCAGCTCCTGATAGACAAAATGGTAATGAAGAACAGTAGGAGAAGGAAAACCAACCTAAGCATGGCATGGATAGACTATAAGAAAGCCTTCGACATGATACCACACACATGGATAATTGAATGCCTGAAAATATATGGGGCAGAGGAAAATACCATCAGCTTCCTCAAAAATACAATGCGCAACTGGAATACAATACTTACAAGTTCTGGAAAAAGACTAGCAGAGGTTAATATCAGGAGAGGGATCTTCCAGGGCGACTCACTGTCCCCACTACTCTTCGTAGTAGCCATGATTCCCATGACAAAAGTACTACAGAAGATGGATGCCAGGGTACAACTCAAGAAAAGACGGCAACAAAATCAACCATCTGATGTTCATGGACGACATCAAGCTGTATGGTAAGAGCATCAAGGAAATAGATACCTAATCCAGACTGTAAGGATTGTATCTGGGGACATCAGGATGGAGTTTGGAATAGAAAAATGCGCCTTAGTCAACATACAAAAGGCAAAGTAACGAGAACTGAAGGGATAAAGCTACCAGATGGGAGCAACATCAAACACATAGATGAGACAGGATACAAATACCTGGGAATAATGGAAGGAGGAGATATAAAACACCAAGAGATGAAGAGACACGATCAGGAAAGAATATATGCAGAGACTCAAGGCGATACTCAAGTCAAAACTCAAACGCCGGAAATATGATAAAAGCCATAAACACATGGGCAGTGCCAGTAATCAGATACAGCGCAGGAATAGTTGGAATGGACGAAGGCAGAACTCCGCAGCATAGATCAGAAAACCAGGAAAACAAATGACAATACACAAAGCACTACACCCAAGAGCAAATACGGACAGACTATACATACACGAGGAAGGACGATGTGGAACTTAATGTCTGTTTGTGGTCAAGTATACGTTGCTAAGACGTATCATTAAATAAGATATTTCTATTTAAAAATGATCTCGGTGGAAATTATTTTCATCGTTTGGGCTAAGTTTGTAGAATGACTTTTCATTCAAATCACCCTTACTTAACTAGCATAGAATTTAATGAACACCATATTCTTTGCAAGCCTGACTTTCTTGTCAGTGGCTTTGTGGGATTGTTTCATTCGAATGGGATTTTCATCTTCTGAATAATAATACAAAAATAAGAATCATAACAAAATAAAAAAATTTACGAAAATAATAATGATAATGTCTGGCAGTTCCAGAAGAAAGCTCGCCTCAAGAAAGAGAGCGAGAGAGAGCGACGAGAGGAGGGAGAGGACTAACTAAGTATAGAGGACTGCATCAACATCGAAAACAGAGCACTGGGGCAATATCTGAAAACCAGTGAAGACGAGTGGCTTAAAGAGTGCATGGGAAGAAGGACTAATAAAAGTAGACGAAGACCCAGAAATATACAGAGACAGGAGAAAGACAGAAAGAACAGAGGACTGGTCACAACAAACCAATGCACGGACAATACATGAGACAGACTAAAGAACTAGCCAGCGATGACAATTGCAAATGGCTACAGAGGGGAGAGCTAAAGAAGGAAACTGAAGGAATGATAACAGCGGCACAAGATCAGGCCCTAAGAACCAGATATGTTCAAAGATATGATAGACGGAAATAACATCTCTCCCATATGTAGGAAGTGCAATACGAAAAATGAAACCATAAACCACATAGCAAGTGGAATGCCCGGCACTTGCACAGAACCAGTAACAAAAAAGAGGCATGATTCAGTGGCAAAAGCCCACTCCACTGGAGCCTGTGCAAGAAACATCAGCTACCTGCAGTAATAAGTGGTACGAGCACGAACCTGAAGGAGTGATAGAAAACGATCAGGCAAAGATCCTCTGGGACTATGGTATCCAGAACGGATAGGGTGATATGTGCAAAACAGACCAGACGTGACGTTTGATTGACAAAGTCAAGAAGAAAGAGTCACTCATTGATGTCGCAATACCATGGGACACCAGAGTTGAAGAGAAAGAGAGGGAAAAAATGGATAAGTATCAAGATCTGAAAATAGAAATAAGAAGGATATGGGGATTATGCCAGTGGAAATCGTACCCCATAATCATAGGAGCACTAGGCACGATCCCAAGATCCCTGAAAAGGAATCTGGAAAAACTAGAGGCTGAAAGTAGCTCCGGGCCTCATGCAGAAGAGTGTGATCCTAGAAACGGCACACATAGTAAGAAAAGTGATAGAGTCCTAAGGAGGCAGGATGAAACCCGGAACCCCACACTATAAATACCACCCAGTCGAATTGGAGGACTCTGATAGACCAAAAAATAGATAAATAAATAAATAAATAAATAATAATAATAATAATAATAATAATAATAATAATAATAATAATAATAATAATAATAATAATAATAAACGGAAAAAAGCAGTTATCGGATGTTTTCAACGGAGACAACGAAAATAAAAGGTAGAACTTAACCAAATCAGCTTCAGTTCATCGCAGTGATCACCAGAGAGCCAAAATGAGCACAGAATATCTCCTGCAGTCCTTAATGGATGGACCCGCACAGAACTGTAGGAGAGAGACGCTACGATGCAGACGAAATCGAAAGGGCCATAAAGGCGAGGAAGCCGGGTCCCATAGACTTGGCTGTAGGAGGCGACCTGCCGACGGTGGCTGCATGCATTCACTGAGCGGAAATTGCAGCTGAACATTTCGCCTCCGGAATGGAAGCAAAAGTAAAGAGACGTCTGCTGTGATAACCGCCGTCTTCATTTACAAATTTACAATACTGCAGTGAAGCCAAAGACCTCTGTTTCATTGCATTTTCCTTCTTGTTTATTCATTTTTTCATACAAACTGCAATTTCATTTACAATTATTTCATTGTATTTTGGGTTATTTTTATATATAAACTGCAATTTAATTTGCAAATTTACAATACTGCAGTGAAGTCAAAGACATGTTTCATTGCATTTTCCTTTCTTTATTTTCTTTTTCATACAAACTGCAATTTTATTTAAAATTATTTAATTGTATTTTCCTTCGGGTTATTTTATTTTTTCTATAAACTGCAATTAATTTACAAATTTAAAATACTGTTTCATTGCATTTTCCTTTTTGGTTATTCTTTTTTTTCATACAAACTACAATTTCATTGAAAATTATTTCAATGTATTTTCCTTCGGGTTATTTTTGCATATGTATAACTGCAAATAATTTACAAATTTACAATACTGCAGTGAAGTCAAAGACCTCTTTCATTGCATTTTCCTTTTGGTTTATTCTTCTTTTTTCATACAAACTACATTTTCATTTACAATTATTTCACTGCATTTTCCTTCGGGTTATTATTTATAAGTAAAATGCAATTCATTTACAAATTTATAATACTGCATTGAAACCGAAGCCCTCTATTTCATTACATTTTCCTTTTGATTATATTTTCATATAAAATGAAATTTAATTCACAAATTTACAATATTGCATTAAAGCCAAAGCTCTGCATTTTCCCTCTGGTTTATTTTATTTTTCATATAAAATGCTATTTAATTTAAAAATTTGCAATACTGCATTGAAGTCAATGCCTTCTGTTTCATTCCATTTTCTTCTGGTATATTTTTTCATATGTACTTCAATTTGAAAATATCTTATTTCTGGTGAAAAGTTTAAATCACCACTGCAGCTTTAATGGCTGAGCGTTAATAAACTATAAACACGAAATCTGGTGGATTGTCATATGGAAATGAAGGCAAGCTGAGCCATGTGTGTATACATATAAGTGTGTGTGAATGTATAGATATACATACATACATACACATACACACACACACACACAATATTCATACAAAAGCCATGGGTTCGAATCCTGACCGGGTCAGAGTCGCTTTAAATGGAAGTTGATCCCAAGGTAAAATGCTGAAGTAAATTTAATATTAGGCTCGTTTGAGGCTCATTATGTATGATATATGTATAGTATATATATATATATATATATATATATATATATAGTATATATATATATATATATATATATATATATATATCATATATATATATATATATATATATATATATATATACGTTAGTCGTGGCTGATATATATGTAAATAATATATATATCCTATATATATATATATTATATATATATATATATACTAATATATATACATATATATATATATATATATATATGCATATATATATATATATATATATATATATATATATATATATATGCATGTATATGTCTGTAACTTCTAGCAATTTTTTTATACTTCTTTAGCATAAATTCTTGAAGCTAAGCCACTCTCCAATTTAGAAAAACTCGTCATAAAATCCCAATAACTGCCTTTATTTCATTAAACTGTCTTCTATTCTATTTGGTCTCTGGTAATTCTTGCTCAGAAAATGCAAGAAAGCATATGAAACCGTTTTTAAAAAAAAAAACTATTATCTTATACTAATTTTTGTTCATTTGTCTGTGGAGTTTTGTAGCTTCACTTATGGTTGCTACAAATATAAACTTGTTTTTTTTTTTATTAAGCATCCACATCTCACTTTTTCAATGGCAGTGAAGAGTGGAAGTTGAACGTAAATGAAAGAATAAAAAAAGTCTGAGCTGTTGATAAGCAAATGTGAACTTATGAGAATTCAAAAGGTGGAAAGACGACAGAGGATTTCAGAAGGATTTGACCGGTAGAGAGAACGGGAAACAACATTTTAAAAAGAATATAAGGAATATGCCAAAAGGGTATATATAGTACTATACACCTTATGTGAAATGCAATACCACAGTTGTAGATTGTTATTTAAGTGTCCGAGGGAGCTAACGCTGAATCTGTCATTTTTAGACACCGCTTGTTTCCATGGGAGTCAAAATGATGATATCTATCATTTCAAAGAATGTCATTGCTTATCACATCCGCATATCAACCATCGGGCAGCAAAATAAAAAGCAATTTAAAAATATAACATATGTACCATATTTGCATGTTTGTACATGACAATGAATGATTACATAAACGGCCATTCAAAATTGACCGAAATGGAAGCTCTATGGTATGTCGAGGGTCCATTGCAAATAACAAGAACTCCCTCGCTCCTTAACTACTCATGAAACAGTGGTAGGAAGTTAGCTACTTTCATAGTTTTGAACCGCCTATTGCTGATTAGGATTCGAAACAGATCACAGCCAGTATCGGCTATTTTCCAATCACTTGACAGCTACTTTTCGTAGCCTTCAAAAGCCATGACCTCCCTCGATCATCCAACATAGACGGATAAAGCTAAACCGATATGTAGTACGAATGTCTGATCACTCCCTCCAATGCAACAGTGAGCTTTAAATTTTAGTTTTCCTTAAGGCCAGCATAACAACGTTCTCCACCCTGCTAACCCCTCTCCCCCATTCCCCTAACTCTTATCCGCAGCGAGTCATCAACGGCGTACTCCGGGAAAAATATCATCTGATGAAAAGTAACGTTTCATGTTGGAACCCTCGGCAACTTCCGCGTTTCCAAACTCCCGCCAAACCCGCTCTCTTTAAGACCCGGATGTGCCACCGGCATGGCGGTCTGAGAAATAGGGATGACATTGCGGGATCAGAGATGGTAGTACCGATCATTTCCACTTTGGAAAGTGGACAGGGTATTTTGATCATTTTCAATCTGATCGCGAAGGAAGAAGGACGTGTTGAAATAGTGCACGCTTTCTTTTGCTCATGATTTTGTCATCTTTATCAATCCTGATCAAAGCAACATTGGTAGTTGGAAATATTGGTGGCAGACGATAACAAGAATAAGTACCCATTGGAAGCAATTCCGATTGAAAGATATAATTGGAAGTAAGAGAGAGAATGGGGGGGGGGGGGGGGAAGGAGAGAAAGGAGCTATGTTGCAACTACAAGCCAGGCTACAAACACGCACTGCGTCACTTCGGGGAGAGTCTGGCGTCACGCTTAAAGTTGTGGGATTCCTCCAGGGCAGCGTCGTCTTGGTCTCCCGGCCGCCCGCCCGCGGTGTTGCAACATCAAGAAGTTTCGAGGGGTGGGGGAGGGAGGAGCAGAGACGCCCTTTCCTTAATTAGATCTTGCACTCTAATCGAAAACAGAATTTCGACTTTCTTTATTCCACAGTGACCCCCTTGACGGCAATTCCAGCCCATAAATAGCTCGAGGCCTATTTTCGGAGAGACACCCCATTTGCTCCCAGAGAGTGAGTGACGTCACTTCCAGAGATATTTTAAGAGCTATTATCGCTGTTTTCGAAAACATCTATCGATAAATTGCTAAAGAGGGAGAAATATTATGCCAAAGTATTATCTCCTTTTTGCGAAAGCTTTGGAAATCCCACGCGTTTTGAGTGGATGACAGACAAGAGACTTCTCATTCAATTTTGAGAGAGAGAGAGAGAGAGAGAGAGAGAGAGAGAGAGAGAGAGAGAGAGAGAGAGAGAGCCTCTCTCACGTCGGGTTTATATCCTGAAAAAAAAAGTCATCGAACACTATTTGTTCTTACTGAATGAATGAGTGAAAATGGACGTGTCCTGTCATTTTGTTTTTGTGACTTGAGGGGCAAAGAAATGCAAATTTTCTAAATAACATTACATACGTTACTCTCCTTGAAAAGTTAATTAACGCACTCTTCGAAGGTGAAAATATTATGTTAAAGCAGTAGTACACTGGCATTAATTCTTGAGCAAGAGCCTTCTGTTGTTGTTGTTGTGCTTCTTCTTCTTCTTCTTCTTGGTTTTGGATAACCCTTCCAAACTCAATAGAGATCGGAAGATGTCGAATGAAGAGAATGCTTTAAGAAACTGATGGATGGTTTACATTTTAACAGATCAGCGTTCACTCGATTTTGTTACTTTTATTACTCTCTTCTTCTTCTTCTTCTTCTTCTTTCTCCATCTCCAACAGCTGACTAGAACAGTCAATTAGCCACCATGTACCAAAGGCACTGCTGAAGTCCACATAAACTGGCCTTTATAAGGATACGTACCCACATCTTTCTTCCCTCGTCTCGGGATCGAACGCAGGCTTCCTCTCTTGTAAGAAGAGGAGGAGTAAAAACTGTATTAGAGAACAGAGTAGCGAGCGAAAAAAAGCATTGCTGTTTTGGCACTTCACAAAGACGGACCGGATAATTGCTTCAGCTTTACACTGCCTCTACAAAAGTTCCTTCTGGAGATAAATTCACTTAGAGGAATCCCTGAATCATAACATATTCCGAAGCCTTATATAAAAGACCCAGACCCAGGTACTTGAGCAATCGCATAGAACTGCGGTCTTGTGTTTCATATCACAGGTATAGAGGGAAGCCATGTATATATCGCCGTCATCAAGACAATCTACTACTGGGAAGGGGGTTTTGGGGGCGTGGGGAGTAATGGGTGAGGAATTGGAGGAAGGGGATGGGATATGGTGGGCAGATGGAACTTGACGAGAAAAAGAAATAAGAAGAATGAGTGATCTGAACGAAGAGTTCACGTTGAAAAATGCACTAAAACAATGAATTCCGTTACGCAGAGTTCAGGATTGCATTCTAGTCGTGTTTCTCATTAAATGTGGTGATTAGGGTTAGCTACTTGTTTGTTTCTCCAAGTCCTCTTAATTACTCTTTCATTATTATTATTATTATTATTATTATTATTATTATTATTATTATTATTATTATTATTACAGCAGTATTCTGAAAATTTATGTGAAGGTAGAGAAAAAAAATAAGTCGATGCAGAAGCCTCCAAGAACAACAGTAATAGTAATAAGTAAAGAAAACGGGAAACCAGACAGCTGGGTTAGCCAACCTAAACAATTCAGTAATGAAGAGAGAAAGAAAAAAGTGGAAATCCTTTCAGCTCCGAAGACTTTAAATACCACCGCCGCCTCATAGGATGGTGACGATGGCTATCGCCGATAAATAGTAAATGAGATTATTTAGAATTGCCTCTTATTAACGTATTTTTAAAGGTCTACTCCCGAAGGAACTTTGTAAATGTAAATGTGTCTGCGATCGTTATTGAAGTTTCCTTTTTTGGAAAACAAATGGCCAGGTAGAGCAGCATGTAGAAAAATAATGCATTATGACGTCAGAATTTATAGGATTCTCAAAACCTGTGAATCTTTCCATTGTTTATATAGAAGTCGGTGCGAAATATTTCCCTTCAAAATCAAGGTAAGAACCGTTTCCATTCTAGATTTTAACTGAAGTTTATTTACCTTAAAATAAATCATCTAAAAATAAGCTTCTGGAGGGAGATCAATTACCGAATCGATCTGTACAAAATACCTACGTAAGACATCCTTACCTAGCAGAATCGAAAAATGACTTTCCTTTCAAACCTTATCAGAAGTCCCTTACAACCTAGATGAAAAATCATCTCCCTTTGGGATATCAACTACATTCACATCAGACTCCCCTGTGACCAGCTAAAATCGTATCAAGTTCTCTTCTTCTTCTCCTTTGGTGTTGATCTCCCTGTGAGAAAAAATACTTCCTCGCGTTTTTTCCTTCTTTAAAATGTAAGGGGTATATTCTTTTCATAGGGACGTGATTTTTAACGTAACAGAACGCTTAAACGTTACGAAAATGACTGCCTTTTTATTCGGAGAGGCCTTTGGTCTCACTTCATGTAATCTCGACGCTTTTATCCCGTTGTATGATGACGTAAGTTAACAGCCCCAGTTCCTGTGACACGACCAGAGCGATCCTGTCCGACGGTATGTGTTTTACGTGGGGTGTCGCCGCCTTCCTTCGCTCTGGATTTTTGCAATCCCATTCGCAATTCCTATTCCCACTTGGTGATGCTGTCCCTTAGATTTGTTAGTAGCGGTAGCTAACCGGTGGTCCGTGAAAAAAATCTGATGGTCCGCAGAAAAATTGGGACATTATTTCAATTTTCATGCTTGCTTAATCCTTTTCAGGCAACCCTGATACAAATTGCACAGAAGACAGACCGCCCAGTGTTGCCAACTTAGAATTTTCAATGCTAGACTGAGCATTTTAGGCCGATTTAGCATTAAAGATCTGGATCTCGGCTCCAAATAAAAACAGCTCTCCGTCTTGTAGTAAAACGTCATTGGAGCCAAAAATCAACAAACTTATTTTAAACAAGCAGGAACGGATATCACACTAAGATGTGTAATACTTAAACAAAATTCAAAATATCAATTTTTTTGTAATAATTAAACTATAACTTTTGTTATATTTAATAGGTGCATTTCATATTACTAAAATATAAGTTTTCTGATTATTATTATAATATAAACGCATTTACCTTTTTTTTATTTATATTAGTGGTCCGCCAGATTTAGAATTATACATTAGTGGTCCATAAAGTTCCCTTTGCAGCTCTGCTCTCGGGATGATCACCAGTTGCGCCATCTCACATCAGACTCGACTTTCTTCTTCTTTCGTCCTGTGACGCTTCCGTAGTAGTCTTTGGCTGTGTCTTTAAGGAGTACTTGAGTTATCCATGTCAGGGGTCTTTATTAGTTAGAAAATGGACTTGTCGATTCTTACCTTCTTGCCGATTAATCCAAAATTGCCCAACTACTTTTGAAAATTGACACTGCGAAGGGAGAGAAAATTGACTGCTAAACGTTTATGCGTCAACAGACACAGACACACTCACACACACACACACAACACACACACACATATAGTATTATATTGTATATATATATATATATATATATAGATAATAGATATAAAATATAATAACAATACATACAATGACTTTTATATATTTATAATTAATATATATATATAATATAATTAATTAATAGTAATTATATATATATATATAGTAATATCTTTTCTCTACTTTTGTTCTGCTGGCCTATCGGCCCTCCTTGCGTCCCATTACAAAAACGTAGTTTTTTTTATTTTAATTTAAAGGCTCTCAGGCCAAAGTCTTAGTAATATACACATATTTAATTTACACTTCAACATTACTGTGATAAAGCCAGTGCGTTCTACCGGAGTGAAGTCGAACACGAAGAAGATTACGAAATTTTTATGTAAGGATTCGAACACGCGCCTTATACTACTTTCGAATCGGTTTATTAAGTGTGGGTTCGTGCTCCTATATCGGCGTCAGTGACCATGATAGTTGTGATGCCAGATAACTCACAATCAATCAATCAATCGTGCTCCATATACAATTTTTACTGGGAAACTTTTGTTTTTATTTTCGCTGCTGACATGCTGGTTCTCCTTGAAAAGTAAAATGTAATAAAACTTTTTCCTTTAGAATTAGAGCTCACCACTCCTTTTGCCTTTGAAGTAGTGCTCACTACCACTTTTATCTTAGAATTAGTGCTCACTACTCCTTTTGCCTTGGAATTAGTGCTCACTCCTTTTACCTTAGAATTAGTGCTCACTACCATTTTTACCTTAGAATTAGTGCTCACTGCTCCTTTTGACCTAAGATTAGTGTTCACCACTCATTTAGCCTTAGAATTAGTGCTCACTACTATTTTTACCTTAGAATTAGTGCTTACTACTCCTTTTGCCTTACAATTAGTGCTCACTACTATTTTTACCTTAGAATTAGTGCTCACTACTCCTTTTGCCTTACAATTAGTGCTCACTACTGCTTTTGCCTTACAATTAGTGCTCACTACTCTTTTTGCCTTACAATTAGTGCTCACTCCTTTTGCCTTAGGATTAGTGCTCACTGCTCCTTTTGACCTAAGATTAGTGTTCACCACTCCTTTTGCCTTAAAATTAATGCTCACTATTATTTTTACCTTACAATTAGTAAGGAGACGAAAGAATTACCGTAACTATGGGACATCCGCATCCAGGAAGGGAGAATGTGCTTGCAAGAGAAGGGTGAATGGCTCGATGTGTCTGGGGGATCGATACGTTTTGTGTGTATATATATATACATATATATATAATTATATATATATTATATATATATATATATAAATATATAATATTATATATATATAGATACTATATATATTATATTATATATTTCGCCACAGGGAAATAATGCAAGACACCAATAAGAGATGCTTTTGTGTATACTAGATACATCAAATTTCTAGGTACGCACATGCACACACATAAGCATGTATATATACTTATAAATTATATATGTACATATAAATATATATTTATATGATACAGTATACCACAGTAGGGTCCAACAAACACATCGAAAAGGCCATTATTTATTCATACGAGACGTTTCGTACATTTTTCATGTGCATCCTCAAACTTTACAAAAAAAAACTATCTTAAAATATAGTTGAGAGAAAGATAAAAAAAAATTACAAGAATTAAAATTGATAACATCTTAAAAAAAAGTATACTATAAAAAAGAAACGAGTTCTCACCAAACCATCCAAAGGAGGAGAAGAACGAATGACCAAAAACTGACGCCAACCTACGACTTCAGTTATGTAAGATAAAGAGGACTCAAGGGCAGTTAGGTAATTACTATGGCTCGTTCCACCAATAATAGAGAAATGCATTTTATTTATTTCAATTTTGTACATGGAGGCATGATTCTTTATATTAGAAAATTCCGGTTTACTCAATTTCTGACCCGTCCTAAAACTGTATCCCACATGGTTACAATATTCATCTTCAGTAACCTGCGGCTTCTTGATCCACATAAATACCGGGCCATCCTGGGCACTTTAATTTTTTATAAATAATGTTGGATCTCACGAAGGTCTGCAGTTTGTCCTTATAGCCGATGAATACACCAATCTTGAGTGTATTGATTGGAATTAATTGCATTTCAAGGCAGCCAAATTTACTTTCGATTATTCGTTTAAGTTTAGCAGAAAACTTGTTGTCAGGGATGAATGGGATTGTGGCATATATATATTTTTCTTTAAGACATTATAAGAGGTCGTCGGATTGGAGACATGTTGTGACAGCAGTCTGTTGATGACTTTACAAACCATATTTTCAGGTTAGCAGTTCTGTAAGAAACGGCCACTTACTGGCACTACGGGCTACTATATGAGCAAGAGCCCTTGCTGGCATAAGGTCAGCTTAATCTCAAACAACAGCAAACAGTCTTGTGTTAGTCCCTACACCCACCACCTGCTACGGTAAACCTTGAAAAGAAAATTTGTTATATGATCGAATATAGATTCTAGATGACATCTGCCAAAAGGCCTTGAATAACTCAAAGCATTTGGCGACTCAAAAATATGAATATTTTCCGATAAGTCAAATTTTTCACTCTTCATAGTCCCGAGATAGAATTCTCTGAACTATCTACAAACTTGAAATCGGGAGGAAAGAAAAATTGGGGTGTAGAAATACGTAACATCAAAGAGATGGGCCGCTTCCGTTGGAAATATGATGATTCGAACTATGATCTCACAGATGATAATCAACGCCAGGGCTATTGTGCAGGAGAATATAATAAATTAAGGCTTTGTGGCAGGGGTGGGTACATAAATCGTGAAATAGAATCTGAACTATTTTCGGCCACGTTTGATGAGCCGGAAGTCCTCTCGCTCGTGTTGTTTTGAATTCATTCTTTCGGCCGTTTGTTAAGTTTCCTTGTTAAAACAAAAGAGTGTTCTCTTTGTATTCCCGCGAATATCTGTACTGTCGACACATCTCGGTGTGGCGCGTGTATGACTGTGTGTGAGTTAACTGTTGACAGTTACTCTTGAAGTGTTTCTTAAAGTGTGGTCCGCGGACCCCCAAGGGTCCGTGAAAATTACAAAATTAATAATGTTGTGAAAGGTATTTAAAGTAAAATGTAAACATTTATGTTGAAGATGAGCCATTAATAAATAATTCAGTGGCAATTTTAGTACTATACCCTGAAAACACTTTTGAACCCAAAATGGAAATTATAATAATAAGGGGCCCGCTACGTGAGTAATTTTAATGAAAGGGGTCCAGTTTAAGAAACGCTGTTCTAGAAGGTGATGGCGTCACACTTGAAAGGCCTACTTCTCGTAGCTTTGTTTTTACTAAAAGTCCAAGGGTTACCTGCTACTAGGATAATCGCTATATCTAAGTAGTTACACTCAGACGTCTTAAAGAGAGTTAAATAAATTGCAGAAATATGAAGCAGATGGTAAAGAATTTGAAACATGAGCCAGTTATCCTTTAGATATCATCATTCTCACTCAGGAATCTTCTACGTAACCAAAAGAATCGGCAGAGAGACGAAAAGCTAAGTCTCACTTCCTCCTAAACAGTAAAACACGAGAAATCTAGCGAGATTGCGAACACTATCAAACTACATGTAATACACCTCGATTCGACTTGACCGATCATTTTACGTATACGACTTTTGTAATACTAATTACTTGAAAAACTCGGATACTTTACACAAATTCCAGGGAGTTATTTGCCAAGAAAAGATTTGAGAGAGAGAGAGAGAGTTTCAAAACCGCAGCAAGCCTCTTTGTTTTATGAGCATCTTTGCGAGTATACAAAGATAACACTAACGGGTAAATCTCTCCTAATTCATTGGTGAATGTCATAATAGATGGGAGATGATCATAAGACGCTTTATGATTATAATCGCGACAGTGATTATTTAAATGCAGAAGGCAGTTGGCCCTAGCCCTACTATGTACGGGTCTACGTTTAACCAAATGTTTTTTTTTTTATACCTTTGTTCACTGACTTAACCTTGCGTTTTTCATAACAAGTCTGTATTTCAGTATTTCTTTTCTTATGAAAAATTATTTTTCATATTTCTATTAATAAACTGTCACGTATATGCATAGGAAGGGAATAATATTACAACAAATGGCCTAGATTAGAATGTCCTCAATCTGAATATAGAAAACTAGGATGTCAGCCAGTGAAGGGGTAACTATAATAATTTACATTCCTTCATAGCGATTTCCCCCACTTTTTATTTCTGTTCGTTGTCCGATAAGTGGCAAGAGCAGTGTATTTTCAGAATAATAAGAATAATACATAACTAATATGCATTGCAACACATGAAGAACGAAGGGGTATTGACCAGGTATGTAGGTAGTACCCATCTTTGTCGAAGTCCAGGGTAAGCCCATGCTGTGACGTTGTGGTTAGTACTAGCCACTCAGGGATCAAAGTATTATATACACCCATTTTTATATTCTGTGGTCGACAAATTATATTAATATACGATATCTTTGATCCCCGAGGGGCTAGTACTAAACACGGCATCGCATTGAGCTTCAGCAATGTTTAGTACTAGCACCTCGAACTCGTAGGTGGATACTAATTACCGAGTTAAATACCATGAATATTTTTTAACATTAGTGAATTTCACGCCCTTGCAAATTCCGCAAGATATGAAATGGACCTTCAAGACCGCTGGATACTTTAAAACCCGTCAGGATTTTCAACTGAAGATTTGAAGAAAGATAAAAAGTTTCAAAGTTGTAACCCGACTATCATGAACTTACAATCATTTAATGCCTACGACATAAGGTAGGGAAACAGTGCTTCATGAAATCCTACAACCAAAACCATTTTTATAAATCAGACTGTATCTAAGGATATTAAAGGTAAAACAAAAGAGAACTGAATGATTTTTGGCTAAATTAACTTTAACATCTTGAAGGTTTTATATTTCAGTTGGAATTATAAAGGTTATATGTATGCAGACATATATACATTATATATATATATATATATATATATATATATATATATATATATAGGAGAGAGAGAGAGAGAGAGAGAGAGAGAGAGAGAGAGAGAGAGAGAGAGAGAATTTATAATTGTGGGAGTGTCTGGCCTGGGTATGCGTGCATGCATGTGTGCGCTTGTGCGTGAATCTGGTGTGCATATGAGTTAATATTAGTATGCATGGACATAAGTGGAAAAATGAGAGAGAGAGAGAGAGAGAGAGAGAGAGAGAGAGAGAGAGAGAGAGAGAATTGTATTGCTGATGCAAACGTGTAACAAAAAGCCGATGGAAACATTATTCACAAAAATATTATATAAATGCATACGTGAATTTATGCGCTTTACACTGCACGAAAAAAAAATGAAAAAAAAAAAATGTCTCTGAAAAGGTACAAATGTAATCATACTTGCGGACGCACTGTCGAATAGATTCTACGTAAGAAAAAGATATATCTGACAAAAATGCAGCAAATAAGAAAGAAAACGATTTAAGAAAGATAACGAGGAGAAAGAGGGAGCCTCATATTAAAGTGAGGAAGGAAGCGCTGAAAGGACTACAGTCCCAGTGACCTAATTTCTGTCAATAGAGATCTTGCAACGGTTGATTATGAGAGAATAAGGGGGGAAAAACAAAAACAAATCCCCGCGTCTCCTCCTCCTCCTCCCTCTCCCTTTCCTCCCCTTCCCTCATCACCATTCGAATCCCATTACACTGCATTGTCCAACAAGCTCCAAAAGAGATTTTCTGAGGATTGCTTTGTGCCGCTTGTAATTCCCCCCCCTCCCCAGAGAACGACAGAGCACTGTATATTGTTTACATTCTTTTCATAATGGATTTCAGGGCCATACTATTACCAAAGAAATAATACAACAAGAAAGAAGCATTCACGTACTACTTGTGAAAACCGATGCAATCCCTAGCCGTCTCCTTGTCTCCTGCACATCTTTTTCGGGAGTTTTCATATTTCCAGCTACTTACAGTGTGGCATAGAACTCGTCCATTAAGGAATATAATCAGTAATCTTGAACGAGACTATAGCTGGGGCCTTCATTCGGTATTCGAGGAAGAGATTATATTTTCACATGCAATTTTAAGGCATCGAGTTCCTCTTCTGTAATATATTGAGAAACACTACTCTCTCATTCTATTATTTCTATCATGTTGAACCTTCTGGGAGTTGTTGTGCTGTCTCCCGCCATCCACGAACTGTAACGCCAGCAGAAGCATAGATCTGCATACTTGTAATTGATATACCAGAATAAAGTACTTGAATTACCAACCTGTCTTCTTGGAACCTAAGTACTAAAGGACGAGGATGCAACATCTTCAGAGTTCGGAACAATCGACTTGTATGTGAAAATATATTATTCTCATCGGATTTGCAGTCATATTCATAACAATGCGACAGTGAGCTCCCGGCGTCTTTCCAATAGTTCAGGTTTTACTAACTTAATGTAGGATACACATCAGACGTGGAGCCTGTATTGTCGAATATCGTTATAATTCCTGACGTTCGTAGATGGAACAGTAGTCTAACTTTTTTTTTTTTAATAAAATTAGGTCTGACATCGTCTCTCTTTCCTCTCACTACCTATCTGACAATGATTATGCCAGATCATTCTTAGTTGACACTGCATTCCACCTTACTCCATGAGTATCGACAAACACTGGAGGAATTATCTCCCTCCTGTTTGTTATGAATTCTGTAATTTTCCATTTTTCGAGACTAGGGTCTATAGCTCCCTTATAGTTGCCCGCTCCGTCGGCTTTTAAATAAAATAAACTATCATGTGCTGTTTTTTAATGGTGCACTATCAAACTATTATCTAATCAGCACCAGCATATGACTAAGGACCTTACAATCGTAGTAATGTTAGAAACATTTTCCCTCATTGGTTTCTCAGTAACTATAATTCATTCTCCCTATTTGTTTGCGTGTGTCTCCTTAGTTGCCAGCACTGTTGGCTCTCAGCTTCTACATTTTAAAACCTGTAACACTCGGCATCTACATTCTAGAAACCTCGTAACACTTGGCTTCTACAGTTTAAAAATCCATGTGATACTCGGCTTCTACACTGTACAAACCTTCGTGACTCTACGTAGACTACTACAGTACGCACAGTCCTTCTTATTCTCGGCTTGTACATTGTCG
>NC_061107.1:89357618-89362618 GCF_015104395.2 Macrobrachium nipponense
ACGTGTAAGATATCACGTCGTTTTGGGCGATGTCTGTTGACCAAAGTCAAGTGTATGATGGTAGTCCCTATTATTCTCTCTCTCTCTCTCTCTCTCTCTCTCTCTCTCTCTCTCTCTCTCTCTCTCTCTCTCTCTCTCTCTTGACAATCATATGACTAAAATAATGAGACCAAGATACATCCACAAATTAGCTAGGATCAAAAGCAAGTATGAAAGAAGATTTTTCGTCTTAGACCAAGTCATATTCAGTGGCAACCAAAGTGTAAAGAAAATATGGATCAGAAGAGAATAAAAGATTTCTCGACATTCGAACCATTTTAAAAGAGCTAGAGTGTATTATGTCGACTCTGAATCTGAAAATGATAATTAAAAAATATTTTGATTACGTCTAAAGAATAGAAAGATTCAGTCTTCATTAAAAATAAGATTAGGGTAGCTATTCAGATGAGCATCTTAAACCAGCGAATTATTTGTTACTTATGTGCAGCAATTATTAGGGCACAAAAGATGCCATATACTTGACAATGTAACATTAATAGAAGAGGAAAACAACAGGATTTTTAGATAGAAACCTGAAAATCGATGACTCTGGTCAACATTTCAAGAAGTAATCTGTAGCTAATAAACTAAAATGAGTGGAATTAAAAGCCTCACTTTATAACAAGTGCCTCAGCCTCCCTTTGCAGTGAGAGAACTCAGCGTGGACATCCATGGGACAGATACAACGACAGGGTCACAGGACTGAGAGCAATGCTTTTGTCAGCAATGTTTGGCGTCAGCTAGCTAAAAATATTAACAAATTTATGAAAAAATTCTGAATTCAGTATCAAGAAAGGAAACTCTCACCCAACAGTATGGACATCCACGGTACAAGAACTACAGCATAGCACAAGAATCACGAACATTGGCTAGATAGCCACTTCCATTCGCAAGACAGTGACAATCAACCGACCCATCTACCACAAATACGAGTTACTACCTAGGTACCCAAAGCAAAGGCGTTATTGAATGAAGGCGACATTCACCACAAGATACCAAACGATAAGGAGTTAGTTCAGCTGAAGTACTACTGATGTGCTGATTATTCAGCAGTGACACCAGAGTGAAAAATAAGCATAAACGTCACTCGACCAGAATACTTTAATGACTCCATAGCAGGGCGCTAAAGGATTTGAACTCTTCACTTTACAGGATCAGTAACATGCGGTAATATGATCATTAGTCATGATGTAGAATAGTTACATTTACCATTTTTTTATATCAAAGTAGCAATAAAATGCCTAAACGATGTTGCATAAGCAATTGGTGCTCAACACACTTTGCAGTTGAAAGCTGAGTCTCTGATTATCCTAACCTTGCAAGTGGCTGGAAATACTGTAACAACTGGAGTGCCATGACGGAAGCTTGCATAAATTACATTTAATCGAGGGCATTACAGTTTTAGTGCATATACTTTACCATTAAATTGTAAGGTAAGTTTTTTGTACAGTAAATTCTACAACTAATGAATTGATCGGTATAATTATGGAAATAGATTAACAGACCAAAAGTTGTGTACGAGTATTATGCAATGTTAGAACACGGCCAATATCTGTATAGCCTATCAATTCGTAAAACTAATGCTGATGCATTTTAATACATTACTTTTATTGTGAATGATTACAGAGTTTAAACATTTCTGCAGACGAAGAGCAGTGACATAAATGTCAAATATTCTGTAATGTCAATAAATTATGAAATACTTCATGATGTAAATAGATATAAAACCCGCTCACAAAGCGACTTTTAAACTTTGCACGAGTTTAATAAAATGTGAAATTTGTTCTGAAAATTGCTGTCACACAATAAATCATTATGAATTTGCATTTATAAATGCATAATTTACCACCAGATTGTGTGTCTAACCCTTACTTTTATTCAATTTTACCATTTTTCCCTTGATTTAATGTTCAAATCGAGATCCGCCAGTATGTTACAGCTCTCTCCAATTCCTGAGCTTAGCTGAGGCGTTGCCTGTAGGGACTTCTTTAATCCAATATACTTTGGCCCAGAGTAGTTACGAAATTAAAATGGTATTTGAAAACTCAAAATTACTTACATTCTGAATTCGACTCTATTTATTTAGCTACTAAAGAGCACAAAGCCATTAAAAGTGGATTTCCAACAGACAAAATCACTGCTAGCGATTTTTCATTCTTGTTTACGTGATACACCAGACTCCCAGAATTCCTTGCTGTCGTCACGATTACGCTGATCAAATGAAGCCATCAGTGAACCTCACGCGGTGAACTGTAAGCATTACCTAAGGTTTCCGCAGCGTCCCTTTGGCCCTTAGCTGCAACTCCTTTCATTCCTTTTACTGTACTTCCGTTCGTATTCCCTTTCTTCCATCTTACTTTCCACCTTCTCCTAACAATTGATTCATAGTGCAACTAGGAGGTTTTCCTCCTGTTACACCTTCCAAACCTTCTTACTCTCAATTTCCCTATCAGCGCTGAATGACCTCGTAGGTCGCAGTGCTTGGCCTCTGGCCCAAATCCTACATTCCATTCCATTCTAGAGGAAAGGTGGCTGCTGAGAAAGTCACTGATAAATTCATACTTAACCTTTTGAATCGTGGATGAAACCCATATTCTGAATACTCTCACATTATTCCCTTTACACACTAACACACCAGGCTCATCAGTATGGTGTCAAACCCCTCACACTCTGCCATTCTTGCACATGCGTATGCATATGTGTCATATGTGTAGCTAAATGGGCAAGTGTAGTGTATGAAGAGCCCGATGAAAGTTTGCGACCAGAAGCCAGTCATAAATCAAACACGCACACACACACACACACACACACACACACACATATATATATATATATATAATATATATATATATATATATATATATATATATATATATATATATATATATACACGCTTGTATGCTGTAAATATTAGCCAACTTCAGGCTAGAGCCGTCAGCGAGCCTAATGTGGTGCACTGTAAGCATTACTCAAGATTCTTTGCAGCGTCTCTTCGGGCCCGAGCTGGTCCCCCCGCCCTTTTTAATCTTTTATCTTTATGTTCACACTTTCAACCTCTCCAACCGCCTTTTTCCACCTGAAGCAACGAAGTGCCCCGGTGCTTGAACTTATTGCCAAATTTTCATAAATCCATCAAATTCAACCAGATTTCTGTTTACTTTTTATCACCACAGTGACCTCCTAACTGTTGGGGTCTTTGTACTTTTTTGGATACGTCTACGACTACAAATCTATATTCGACTAGAAAATTTTTTGAAAAATAAAACAAAAACAAACTTCAACTTCGCATGGCAGGATCGAACCAATACGCGAGAGTTCCAGTATAGGAATCTTTAAGCTTATTCAAAAAGAGTTTGAGGATATATATACTAGAAGAGAGAGAGAGAGAGAGAGAGAGAGAGAGAGAGAGAGAGAGAGAGAGAGAGAGAGATTGTCAGACAAGCATTCTGACACTGAAGGACAAAAGAAAAATCCTATAATGATTAAGTTTAATTAAGCATTGCTTGAATACTAAGTCATTGTTGCCTAAGATGAATCTTTCTGATCCCTGGGAGTAGATGAATCAAGACAGGGGAATTAGAAACCGAAATAGGTGTTTTATTAATGAAATGAGAAAAAAATAATCTCAAATGCCTTTTAAGTTCATAACCTTTTAAAAGTCGTAATCAGCGAAAGGTACTTTGGGACAGGTGAATTTCTCCTGGCAAAATGATTAGGATATGAACCAAATGTATCTATGTCAAAACGTCACGTGGAACTTCATTGCAATTGCACAGCTCTCTCTCTCTCTCTCTCTCTCTCTCTCTCTCTCTCTCTCTCTCTCTCTCTCTCTCTCTCTCTCTCCGTCGCGTCTTGATGCACGATATGCTGCTTTTAACGTCCATAATTGCTCATTCTCTTTTCTCTGAATGCCACCTTACAGATTCTAACAAAAGCAAGTTGCTCAAGTGACCATGAATCACCATGAGTGGTTGTCTTCTCTTCTCCGAAAACCTGTTAAAATAGATATAAAACATCAGAAAGATATTACAAAGCTTGAATTGATTTTCTTTCTTGGTCTTCCATGAAATTCCATCATCCTATGTCCATTCACTTTAAAAAAAGCAATTAAGCAAAGCAAAAACTCATTACGTCAGTCGCAGGAAATGCGCCATAAATACTCCCAGAAAATCAGAGATTCACCTTCTGCTGTCATGTAGTGTTTAATGTTCCGATAAAAATTCGTATACGATAATCAATAAGACTTAGACTTAGAGCAGCATATAATGTAGTTCATTACTTGTATTATGTAGCTTAGTCGTTTGGCTACAATAATTGTCTTTAATGTTAATTGTAGTTTGATATACATATATCACTACAGTACCAATAATACTTTATACTTCTGCCAGGAATCTACAATCATTGTACTGACGATCAATTTTTCTCCCAAAAACATTCAGTTTTCATTTCTGTTGAACCTAACCCGATGTAGAAATATCAGTTCCCACTTCGTGTTGCTTCTCTTATTTTTACTTAACATGCCATAGGAATTTGGTAAGGAAGTGCACTACTTAATCGCTTCCATATCTTTTTCGAGATCACCCAGACAATCAAGTTAATAATACTGTTACGTCACAAAGGTGTTTCTCATTCTCTCAAGAACAAAACTTTACTTTGACCTTGAAGTCTTATCAATGAACATCCTTCTTCTTATTATTATTAGTATTATTATTATTGCTATTTTTTCTTCTTGTTTTTATCTCAGTCATCCTATTCGACTGGGTGGATTTTATAGTGTGGGGTTCCGGGTTGCATCCTGCCTCCGTAGGAGTCCATCACTTTTCTCACTATGTGCGCTATTTCTAATAGCACACTCTTCTACATGAGCCCTGGAGCTACTTCAGCATCCAGTTTTTCCAGGTTCTTTTTCAGGCTCTTGGGATCGTTTCTAGTGTTCCTATGATTGTAGGTACAATTTCCAC
>NC_061107.1:89367618-89377618 GCF_015104395.2 Macrobrachium nipponense
CGACTTCTCCCAAAGCTGTCATGATTCAGCACTTCTTTACTAGACTGGAGTCTCTAACTCCTTCCACGAATCGTGCTATCATCTCCATAATTCTAACGTTGGGCTGAAAAGGAGAACATGATTCTCTCTCTCTCTCTCTCTCTCTCTCTCTCTCTCTCTCTCTCTTCCTGTTATAGGGTCACTATCTAAGTGGAATTTGGACATGTTAACTTATTTTGCTACCAGAATCCAAGTATGTCTTGGCAATTACAGAATATTTAGTAAATAGGGTATAGGTCTTCAGAGACAGTGCATGCGGTCAGTGTGCTTAAAAAAAAAAAAAAAAAAAAAAAAAAACTACGTAAGCAAAAGCGTCTCTTGGTCTTTTGCGTGGTATATGAATTGTGTACATACAGACGCACATATAATATATATATATATATATGTGTGTGTGTGTGTGTGTGTGTGTATGTGTGTGTGTGTTTGTGTGTATACATATATATATAGTATATATATATATATATATATATATATATATATATATATACACAATATATTCCATCTGCATGGTAGCTAGCGGAGGTGTTTATTCAGAAAGTTACAAGCTTTCAAGGATAAACAGTCCTTATTATCAAGTATCCAATGAGGAATGCTTGTCCTCGAAAGCTTGTAACTTTTGAGAATAAATAGTTCCGCTGGATACCAACCAGCTTGAATGAGGTTCTTTTAGTAATTTTACTATTGCACAGAACAGTTGTGTATGTGATAAGTTAATATGCGCATATATATATATATATTATATATATATATATATATATATATATATATATGTGTGTGTGTGTGTGTGTGTGTGGTGTGTGTGTGTGTGTGTGTGTGTACAAAAATGTATAAATACATGCATAGACGCAATACCATACACAATAAGACTTCTTGACTGTTTGCTGTCCATAGGAGATTTCAAAACTACGTATACAAGTCCATGTATGTTTTTGGTTTATGTTTCAATCAATAATGGCGAGGATCAGTAAAAACAGGAGCTATCTAAATATCTGGCCTTTAAAAATGCTAACCCTGACTGAAAGCCTGAACCAACGCAAGCTTCTCTCTCTCTCTCTCTCTCTCTCTCTTCTCTCGCTCTCTCTCTCTCTCTCTCTCTCTCTCTCTCTTTGGTGTGACATTTTTAGCTTATTCCCCATTCTGAAACTACGCTGTTCTTCCTAAAACAACACATACGTAATGTATATGTGTTTATGTATGTTTGTTTCTATATGTTGATAATATATATATATATATAATATATATATATATAATATATATATTTATATATATAATATATATATATATAGATATATATTATATATATATATATATTAAGATATATATATATATATATCGAGCTACAATGTCCTTTAATATCTAATTCGCTCTACCTCGGAATTAATAAATTTTCATATATGCTTAACCCCGAAGGGGAATTTTTTTTCTCGATAATAGACTTGCCTGATCGGGACGCGAACCCAGGATCCTTTCAAATCCAGGAACGTCAGTGAAGCTTTTACCTACCATCGATATATGTATATGAATCACGGAAAAGTGATATGACTTATATATATATATATATATATATATATATATATATATATATATATATATATATGTGTGTGTGTGTGTGTGTGTGTGTGTGTGTGTGTGTGTGTGTGTGTTGTATACATGCATGTATACATATATATATATCAGTATATTTTGCATACATATTTTCACAAAAACATATATACACGTTTATAAATAATATATATATATATATATATATATATATATATTATATATATATATCTATATATATATAGATTATATATATATATATTATATATATATGATCGTTTGTAATGTGTGTATTCACATTCATATATTCATGTATATACAGATACCTATTAATGCTATTAATGCATATGTGTGTGTATGTTTGTGCATACGTAGATCACTATTTTACTTATTTGATGTTTCCTCACTTTCAAATATTAAGCCACAGCTCTTCCATTAACATCGAATTCACTGCTGCTACATATATACGGTCATGGTAGGTTTATTTGTTATACATAATTGCATAAGAAATTCTTTCTGGTTTAGGTTTTAAATGTCTATATGTATATATAATATATTATTATATATATATATATATATAAGATATATATATATAGAGGAGAGAGAGAGAGAGAGGAGAGGAGGATGAGAGAGGAGAGAGAGGAGAGAGGAGAGAGAGAGAGAGAGAGAGAGAGAGAGAGAGAACATCTACGATAGTACTTAATAGTTTAAAGTAGAAACCTGAGTATAAGGTAAGGCATTGTGACCTTCAAAAAGAGTTCAAACACAAACACAGGTATGCTGATATACACGCCAACACATGATTGCAATATTAATGCATCTTAATTCATAACACGCTCTCAAAAGCTGCCATACACAATAAACAAGGGGAAATAAAGATATTGTGGGCAAACATATACTTCTGAAATCTCGAAAATCAGGAATTTTTCCCATGAAAACAAATGAGACAAGAGACTAAGAACTGTTATTGTCTTATAAATTTTTTCAGAGTAGCTAAGTTTATTGTTCTTTTTCTCGTATTCATATCTTTCTCATTACCAATATAATGTTCGATTGGTTATCGCAGTTTCTCCCATCATGGAGCCTTGTATTAAAATGGCATGTGTAAGTTGGAGTTTCTAGACGTTTCTGCGTGAAATGGTACTTTTGTTTGTTCTTTATAGCTCATTACGGGGAATACATGCAGTAACGTTTTCAAATATATAATGTTCACTATAGTAAGTAATACAAAATCCATTTAGCTTCTTGAAAGTGGGGTAACAATAGGAGTAAGAGACATATTTTCCAAAGAAATTCCAATCTCATTACTTAACATTCCACTCGATACCTTATTCATGAAAGTCCTTCAAAAGATATGATAAAACCCTTAGACGCTACAAAACGATACATAAATCATGTCAAATACGCCCTGCCAACATAATCTGCGCATCAGGAATGATCCGTAAATACCTGTATCAATTTGATGTCTTGTAACTTACACACCTTTAGCCTTGGTTACAAGACAGTACCCACACGAGTGAAGGAAAAAAAAAACAACAAACAGACAAATAGTATGGTAAGCACACACATACACACACGCGCGCATGCGCAAATGTTCAAATGTTGAAACACGGACACTGGAAAATCTGTGGAGGATTTGTTCCGCGAGCTCGCACGCACGTGCGAAAAAGAGGGAGGAAAGCAGACAAGATGAAGCTAGGATTTTGTGCACATGACGAAAAGACTGGTAAGCGGAGGAAGAAGAAGCAGAAGAGGGCTGGGAAGAAAGAAAGAGTAGGTGCAATATGGCCCAAAGGGGTTGGCCTTATTTGGACATCTTCCAAAGTCGAACCACAAGGAACAGGTTTTGGATAGCCTTCAACTTTCGTTCCTATGCCTCTCGCATTAAGGTCTATACCTCCCGAATTAAGGTCTACGAACCTATTAATTTTTTTTCATCTTTATTTAGGACTGAATTTGATATGTACTCTCCCAAGGTATATCAAAATGTGAAATAAACTGATCCCTAGTTTTGGCTCTTGTTTTCTTTATTCTTAATCAAAATGAATGTGTTTTCGTTTCCAGCAGGGGCAAAAGCTTAACATTTCTACAAAGTTTAGTTTAGAATGTTTCTCAAATTAAGGGAAGTTCATTAAACTAGTAAAAAAATATAGAAGAAGAAGCAGTTTTGATCAGTAGTAGCTGCCATTCGTACGTCGTATCCGCGAGAAGGTGAGGGACCGGCTACGCCCATCAGCAGACCCCACGCCCACACGATCCCGTAATCTCTCTACTACTGACCAGGATTATGCCATCTGTATACCACCAAATATACTTACGGGCAACAACAGTGCCCACGCTCCGCACCACCCACGTCAATCCCGACGCCCACTCGAAGAGTGCAGAACCGCAAGCAAAAGTTCCTTGGGATTATATAACGCGCTTCTCCCGTCGGGCTAAACCAAATCTGAGATAAACGATGGCCAACAGGTGATGATGCTGCCTACGCGGAGTCAGAGAATTTCGATCATTGCCACGTTCTCATGGCTCAAACAAGCATCCTTTAAACATCCAGTTTGAAGCAAATTAGTTGTAAGACTACAACAAATGATAATAGCATTGACCATAGAATTACTCATTCCCAATATTTTTACCGATAAAATAATTGTCATGATTATTATTGATATAAATTGTTTTGATAAATTGCATAATTATCACGCTAACATACAGACTAACGAAAGATCTAGCATGTTGTTAATCTAAGCTGACCTTCACAAGGGCAAAATAAGAAAAAAGTAAATGGTGTAACTTATGGAAAGAATTCTCTGATCGGTCTTGCACTGAATAATGGCATGCCTCGTGTGACTTTTACCGTTTACTGAACATATTCAGCGCATAGTCTTACCCTGCATGATAACTGTCTGCTGAAAAAACTTCTAGTTGTGGAAGAACTTTAAAACAAAATATTTATGTTCGCTAAATGAAACATTTGTGATAGACTATGTATATTTTTCGTGGCTTGTATACATTCATTACGATACAATCTTGTTAATAACATCTCTTTAGGCCTATTTTTTGGGATATCCTGTATCTTCCAAAGATCCCTTGTACATTTATTGGGAAAGTTATTATATTATCTTTCTCGTAGTGACGAAACTTTGGGAATCTCATATTTGTCTTCATGTAAGAGACGCAAGAATAACAGAATCATTTATTTTTGTAAGATCAGAAAAGGACTGAATACCTGGACCAAGAATACAAAATGCAAGAATAGGTATGACAAATGGCAGTTACACTTTTCAATGATTGTGTAATCAATACAGAAAAATATATATAACCACATAAAAGGTTAGTCATAAACTCGTGTTTTAGATAAAGTGGTTTTTAATGTGAGAAAACCTTCTGATCGAACACTTGAACAAACGAAATTTTCTGCTAGCTGCAGGTACAATAATAAAAATAGAATAATACTTGTCAGTCATTAAGGGCATTGAAAGAAAATACGAAAACAGATGCATGGGGATGCCTCTTCAAATTTACCACTACGACTGAATCATGGCAGGTGCCTTAGTTCTTTTATTTAAAATAAAATTTCACCTTAAAATAAAGCAACGAGAGAGACAGACAGACAGACAGAGACAGAGACAGAGACAGAGACAGAGACAGAGAAAGAGCCCCCAAATCCACCTTATTTAGCTCGATTCAACACGGTGAAGGGGACTGGAAAATAAATAGCACTACATTTATCCATACACTACAAGACGTTTGGAACAAAAATAATCATGACTGCGCGCTTCATTAGATCAGACACGAGGTAGAAAAGGCTTTAAAATCTAGGCGCTCTCTTGACCACAAAAGGAATCGTGTGTTGGTGAAAAAAAAAAAAACGTAAATAAATCCTCCGCTTGCAGAGGGTCAACTAAATGTTGATAAGGGTGACCTACGGGCTAAGGTTGAAAACTCTAAAAGGAAGATTTCCGACAGGATGATTCACCAGTTCGTGAGTAGGTAGATACTGTGGGATATCGAACAGGAGCGTCATACGTTTGTCCCTTCAGCACCTACGGTATATCCGGTTCCTGGAACACCGGAGTTCTTTCATGGAACATGGACGCTGAGAACTTTCTAGCAAACATCTTATTTGGTAGCTAGTAGATGACCAGAGGTTCAAAGAGAATATTTCTATCGATATCCAGTAAGGAAGCACGAGTAATATTCGCAGGTTCTTAGAAAACCTTGAGAAACTTAAATAATATATTGAAAAACGCAACTTAAATAACTCAGATTGTGAATATAGAAAGCACTGAAGGTTTAACTTAAACTGAATAATATATTAATGATTTTCTTCGTTGTTTTCCATAGGAAATCCCTTTTATCTATGCTGATTACTCATTAATAAAAATGAACACTAACCACCATACGAATCATACAACTAATAACCTCGGTATTTGTGCGTGAATGTGTGCGTGCGCGCGCGCGCCCGGGCACATAAAGAGTGGGTATAACTGTATGTGTGCGTTGTGCAGCTGCCTACCTGCCAAAAGACCGTCATCATTTCATAGGATATTTATGGTTTTAATTATTTCAGACATCTCTTGTGACTTTGTGGGAAAAATATAATTGAATAGACATTTAACAGTATACTTTTTAAAAGTCTTCGAATGTTTACTTATCTAATGGACTTGTTTCCTTAGCTACCAAAGGAACTATCAATCTCGGTAGCAATCTTTTTCTAATATAACAGAAGATATTGGCCTCCTCTGACATGATCACTCTTTGTCCTTCCCAGTCCTGTAGACTCTTGCCACCTATTTCAGCTTTTTCTTCCCTAAGCAACTTAACTATCATATATGTCTTCTTTTTCGTACCAAATTCTAGCACATTCAGAACCCAATGACGTCTTAGTATTATGTAGTTTTACGACTTTTTTCGCACGATGACCGTATGGTGTCAGGCTCATAGTCCAGTCATTTTGTGACTGCCACACTACAAATAATTGTTGGAATACTGACGTTTTACTTAACGTGTTCTAAGGAAATAAAAGACAAAGGAGCAAAATATAGTTTTGGAGATCTTACAAATAACTAGTCCCAAACTTTAACAATAAGATAAAACTCACATTAACTGAATACTTCAAAACATAAATTTCCGAAACTGAGGCGCTATCTAGAGTTATTTCTACCTCTACTTACGATTTCCCTTACATCAATTCAATAGTCATTCCAACATCTTGAGGCATTAATTCTTCATAAGCTTAAGAGTATTTTTTGTTTTGGTTTACGTTAAAATCGTTTTCTATTTCTTTATTAATGTTTACCAATAAAGAAAACGAAGCTATAGGAGTCCCTAAACTATTTTTCTGCATTATCATAGACGTGCCTCTTCTATTCAAGCGCAATAGGATGAAAGATTATCTTCCTTTTATTTTCGGCCTAGTTTATAAATATTATATATATATATATATATATATATATATATATATATATATATCTATATATATATATATCTTTATATATATATATATATATATATATCAGGTCCATGTTTGCCTCCGGTATAATTTATATGGATATTTTTCACAGATGTGATCTCGGCACTTAGCTACATCGGTTGTACCTGAAGGCTGCTAAAAGTCCGGATTTCCTCTAATCAAGGTATAAGCTACAAAACGTGTTGCCGACTGTCGAATCCCGAACAGTCTAACATAAAAAATCATAGTAAAAGTTGCAATATGGATGAACTGACCACTCTTAAATCAATCATGATTAAGCTAACCGTACATGCTCTCAACCACCATTCATTTTCTACCCAACTGTTTGTTGCTTAATTACCTGTCCAGATTCTTCGCTTACTCTCCCCCGTAACAGTTTTTCGTGTACACTTCTCACTATTTATATATTATATATATATATATATATATATATATATATATATATATATATATATATAAATGTGTGCGTGCGTGTTAGTGTGTATGTATGTTTATATATACATAAATTTACGTAAAAATCTTCACAAGCTTTATACCTATGTTCAACTAGCGAGGGCTTTAGGATAGGACTGCGAATAATAAGATTATGTTATAAAAAATCCACAATTATATATTAAAGTATATTACTAAGTAAAGAAACATAGACTTTCGAACACCTGAATGGTGTTAGTCATCAAAATAGTTTTTGCACGTGGATTTCATAGGAAAAGGGATAAAATATCAATGTATCAAACTGATTACTAATGACGGAAATCACCAGGAACGCTGATCCGAGAGAAGGAATAAGGATTGCAAAAGGAACAAAATACAGTCCTTATGAGTAATTATAAAAAACAAAGAAATTGCTTCTGAGGTCATTAAGTTAAAAAAAATTGTTCACTTACAGCAAAACAAAGGGCACACCCAACGAAATCCTTGATAAGGGGACAAGCACTACCAACATTCATGTTTCTCTACTCCTCTTGATTCTCCTTAGTGTTCCTAATGAAATTCGAAAGCTTGAATTTCAAGTCAATGACCCCTGTGGGAATTGTTCCATATGAATAGGGGTCATATATTGAATAATAAAATAATAATAATAATAATAATAATAATAATAATAATAATAATAATAATAATAATAATAATTCAGGCCAAGAAACAACAACCCTGGTTGAACACGAAACCAATAGCTTTCCAAGACTGAATGCTCAACGCCCCTGTGAGCACTGCCCCTCTAGCTATGACGTCACAAACAGAGGCATCTCCAGCATCAGACGAGGCAAGCAGACTGCTTTTATACCTGAAGCATAACCGATATAAAAATATGTGGATAAACCAGTCTAAAGAATAACTTGTGGAATTAAACTAATTGGAGACAAAGGTAAATAGAGAGCAGTTAAGACAAACGGACGAGACAACTGGATGTATTAAGAAAACAAGACAAATAGACAAATCAGCTTTACAAATTTAAACAGATTATGTCCAAAACGAGAACATTAGGTAACAGAAATGGGCTGATATGACAATATAGAGAAGTAAGCAATGATAGGCCATGTTGAATGTGATACTAATGAAACTTGATGAAAGATTTAGAACACTTTTGAACAATTCCGCTGTCTAAATGCAAATGAAATATTGAGAACGATGCTCTTCGGCCTTACCAGGAAGACAGGGATCGAATGATTGCCGATTGTTGACATATTTCTGTTTGACAACGAAGTGCAAAAGTGAAATGAGCAAAAGAGGACGAATCCAAAAGTGAACGTTGCCTAGTTATTACCTCCCTTCTCGTATTCTCACCTTGATAAAGGGCTCTGCTCTTTAAACAGCCTGCAGGCGACGACTTATAACCCCACCTCCTAATTTTACAAAACAACTATATGGATCTCGAAGCTTTCAAGTTTTACAGACGAGGGCAATAAAATTCTTAGGAAGCTTGACTTACGAATTAACAAATTCGTAACCCCCTCCATTTGTCTTTTCCATGAGTGAAGGAAATGTGCAGATGAAATGTGATACCAGAGAAGTGGGAAGGGGGAATTTTTGTTCCCCTCATGAGAGCAATAACAGATGTAATGACTACTGGACGATTTTCTTTTGAGTCTCTGGATCTCTAACATCATGGCCTGCTTAGGTTGATGTTAACCGAAAGGACACTTGAAAGGAATATGGAACATAGAATTTAGACCAAAGGCCAAGCGCTGGGACCTATGAGGTCATTTAGCGCCGAAAAGGAATGAAGGTACAGTAAAAGGAATGAAAGGGGTTGCAGCTGAGGACCGAAGCAACGCTGCAATGAACCTTAAGTAATGCCTAAAGTGTACAACGTGAGGAGCACTGACAACACTGTCCCCCTACGGAGGAAAGGATACTAGATGATTTGCCAAACTGGTTTTACTGTCTCGAATTATCCTAGATCAGCAGTGGATCGAACGGTTTAATAGGAAGTAAGGAAAACTGCCATGAATCTAGCCATGGTAAAATTCTCGGGCATTCCATTGAGGAGTCAGAGATGTGTATTTCTGGTGATAAAAGTTCACTCTCGACTTGGTTTGGAAGTCACGTAAAGCCGTTGGTCCCGTTGCTGAATAACTACTGGTTCCATGTAATGTCAAAACACCAAACAAACAATCTAGCCAAGGTAAAGGTCGTGGCCATCAGGTTTTTTTTATTTTTTTATTTATTTTTTGTATGCAGAAGACAGTGCCTTTGTATAAACACTGCAGAATCCACGAAGACACAAAACTGGAAAATGGAAACGTCTTCTCAAAATGAAACAGGTGGAGGAAAAAGATAAGAGGAAATTAAGCTTCCAGATTTTTTTGAGGCCGATAACATTGTTATAAAAGATTATTCTTGAACTTGGCAGTTCCCAGGGAGGAATGAGATCTATTTAGGTGAAACAAATAGGCACAAGTCCATGAAATGGATTATAGTTTCATAATGAATTCCAGGGTGAAGGTATCT
>NC_061107.1:89380118-89505118 GCF_015104395.2 Macrobrachium nipponense
CATTTGTGTTTATTCATGATGCTGCTTTCCTTGTGAGAGATTCCCGGAACTATAGTGGACGCCCATCAGCACCACTGAAGCTGGGACCACCAAGACAAGACAAGAAAGAGAACAGCTGGAGAAACTGCTGGCGGTTGGGGGGGCCATTGGCTACTTCCCGGGCCTTAAACCGACGTGGACGCCCATCAGCACCACTGAAGCCGGAACCAACAAGCCAAGACAAGAAAGCAAATGGCCGGAGAAACTGCCAGCGGTTGGGGGGCCGCTGGCTACTTCCCTGGCATAAGACCGACGTGGACGTCCATCAGCAAGACTAAAGCCGGAACCACCAAGACAAGACAAGAAAGCAAACGGCAGGAGAAACGGCCGGCGGTTGGTTGGCCGCTGGCTACTTCCTTGGCCCAATACCGACGTGGACGCCCATCAGCACCACTGAAGCCGGAACCACCAAGACAAGACAAGAAAGCACACAGCTGGAGAAACGACCGTCAGTTGGGGGGCGGCTGGCTACTTCCCTGGTCTAAGACCGACGTGGATGCCCAACAGCACCACTGAAGCCGGAACCACCAAGACAAGACAGGAAATCAAACGGCTGGAGAAATGGCCAGCGGTTGGGGGGCTGCTGGCTACTTCCCTGGCATAAGACCAACAGGGACGCCAATCAGCAACCACTGAAACCGGAACCACCAAGACAAGACAAAGAAGCAAAAGGCTGGAGAAACGGCCCGCGGTTGGGGGGTCACTGGCTACTTCCCTGGCCTAAGACCGACATGGACGCCCATCAGCACCACTGAGCCCGGATCCACAAAGACAGGACAAGAAAGCAAACAGCTGGAGAAACTGCCGGTGGTCGGGGGGCCGCTGGCTACTTCCCTGGTGTAAGACCGACATGGACACCAATCGATGCCACTGAAGCTGGAACCACCAAGACAAGACAAGAAAGCAAATGGCTAGAGAAACGGCCAGCAGTTGGGGGGCTGCTGGCTACTTCCCTGGCATAAGACCGACGTAGACACCAATCAGCACCACTGAAGCTGGAACCACCAAGACAAGACAAGAAAGCAAACGGCTGGAGAAACTGCCGATGGTTGGGGGGCCGCTGGCTACTTCCCTGGCATAAGACCAACGTAGACGCCCATCAGCACCACTGAAGCCAGAACCACCAGACAAGGCAAGAAAGCAAACATCTGGAGAAACAGCCGGTGGTTGGGGCACCGCTGGCTACTTCCCTGGCCTAAGACCGACATGGACACCACCAGCACCACTGAAACCGGAACCACAACACAAGACAAGAAAGCAAACGGCTGGAGAAACAGCCGGCAGTTTAGGGGACGCTGGCTACTTCCCTGGCCTAAGAGTGACATAGATGCCACCAGCACAACTGAAACCGGAACCAACAGACAAGACAAAATAGCAAACGGCTAGAGAAATGGCCAGCAGTTTGGAAGCCACTGGCTACTTCACTGGCGTAAGACCGACACGGACGCCACCAGCACAACTGAAACCGGAACCAGCAGAAAAGGCAAGAAAGCGAACGGCTGGAGAAACAGCCAGCAGTTAGGGGGACGCTGGCTACTTCCCTGACTTAAGACCGACATAAACGCCACCATCACCACTGAATCTGGAACCACCAGACAAGGCAAGAAAGCAAACGGCTGGAGAAACGGCCAGCAGTTAGGGGGCCCACTGGCTACTTCCCTGGCCTAAGACCGACATGGACGTCACCAGCACCAATGAAACCAAAACCACCAGACACAGCAAGGAAGCATACAGCTGGATAAACGTCCAGCGGTTGGGGGGTCACTGGATACTTCCCTGGACGCCCACTAGCACCACTGAAACCCGAACCACCAGACAATGCAAGAAAGGAAATGGCTAGAGAAACGGCTGTGGAAACTGCCGACGGTTGGGGGGCCGCTGGCTACTTCCCTGGCCTAAGACCAACGTGGATGCCCATCAACACCACTGAAGCCGGAACCACCAAGACAAGACAAGAAAGCAAACGACTGGAGAAACTGCCGGCAGCTTGGGGCTGCTGGCTACTTTCCTGGCCTAAGACCAACGTGGACGCCCATCAACACCACTGAAGCGGGAACTACCAAGACAAGACAAGAAAGCAAACGGCTATAGAAACGGCCAACGGCTGGGGGGCAGCTGGCTACTTCCCTGGCCTAAGACCGACGTGGATGCCCATCACCACAACTGAAACCGGAACCACCAAGACAAGACAAGAAATCAAACAGCTGGAGAAACGGCCGGCGGTTGGGACGCCGCTGGCTACTTCACTGGCCTAAGACCGACATGTACGCCCATCAGCATCACTGAAGCTGGAACCACCAAGACAAGACAAGAAAGGAAACAGCTGGAGAATCGGCTAGGGGTTGGGGGGCCGCTGGCTACTTCCCTGGCCTCTGACGGACATGGATGCCCACCAGCACCACCGAAACCGGAACCACCAGACAAGACAAGAAAGCAAACAGCTGGAGAAACGGCCGGCATTGGGGGGTTGCTGGATACTTCCCTGGCCTGTGACCGACATGGAGACCCACCAGCACCACCAAAACCGTAACCACCAGACAAGACAAGAAAGCAAACGGCTGGAGAAACAGCCGGCAGTTGGGGGCTGCTGGCTACTTCCCTGGCCTATGACTGAAATGGACGACCACCAGCACCACCGAAAAAGGAACCACCAGACAAGACAAGAAAGCAAACGGTTGGAGAAACAGCCGGTAGTTTGTGGGCCGCTGGCTACTTCCCTGGCCTATTACCGACATGGACGCCCACCAGCACCACCCAAACCGGAACTACCAGACAAGACAAGAAAGCAAACGGCTGGAGAAACTGCCAGCGGTTGGGTGGCCGCTGGCTACTTTCCTGGCCTGTGACCGACATGGACGCCCACCAGCACCACCAAGACAGGAACCACCAGACAAGACAAGTAAACAAACGGCTGGAGAAACAGCCGGCGGTTGGGGGCCTGCTGGCTAGTTCCCTGGCCTAATACTGACATGGACGCCCACCAGCACCACCAAAACCGGAACCACCAGACTAGACAAGAAAGCAAACGGCTGGAGAAACAGCCAGCGGTTGGGGGCCTGCTGGCTAGTTCCCTGGCCTAATACTAACATGGACGCCCACCAGCACCACCAAAACCGGAACCACCAGACAAGACAAGGAAGCAAACAGCTGGAGAAACAGCCGGCGGTTTGGGGCCGCTGGCTACTTCCCTGGCCTATTACCAACATGGACGCCCACCAGCACCATCGAAACCGGAACTACCAGACAAGACAAGAAAGCAAACGGCTGGAGAAACAGCCGGCGGTTGGGGGCCGCTGGCCACTTCCCTGGCCTATTACCAACATGGACGGCCTCCAGCACCACCGAAACTGGAACCACCAGACAAGACAAGAAAGCAAACGGCTGGAGAAATGGCCGGCGGTTGGGGGGCCGCTGGCTACTTCCCTTGCCTATGACTAACATGGACGCCCACCAGCACCACCGAAACCAGAAAGGAAACGGCTGGAGAAACGGCCGGCGGTTGGGGGTTGCTGTGTTCAGTTGAAACCTGTTCACCAGTTGTCGGCCCTTAAGATGCACCTGTCGTGGTTTCCCAGGGCTTCTCACACAGGCATTGGAAAGGCGTCTTTACTGAGGTGTCTAAGCTTTAGTCTAGCTTAGTAGCATCTAGCTTGGAGAATGGGTGCCAGTGGTGGTTTAAGGAGAAGTCTAGGAAGTTGAAGAGGCCATTGTAGTACCCACTACTCCTCAGGTGCCCCCCAAGAAGTCTAGAGGCATTCCTTTGGCACAGGATCAATATTCCTGCAGTTTCTGGGGTACCCCAGAACACTTTTCTTCAGTTTATGAGGACAAGAGAGCTGCTTCTGACAGATGTAAGAGAGTTAGCATGTCTGTACAGTTGCTTCTGTGTGCCTGACCACTTCATGGCTTCTAAGGTGCCCTAGTTTTCCTTTGCTGCAATAGCAAGTTGACGACGAACTAGCATTGGACGCTGTCAAAGTTATGAAAAATTTCTTCGTCCAAATCTAGAAAATATAAATCCATTTATAAGGAAAATTTGCTCTTTTAACAAAAAACCTAAATGAAAATCTACCAACAATAAGCGATATTTAACCAATATGAATTACAACTTGTAACCGACAACAAATTTCTAATCATCAATAGCTGAGGATCAACAACCACCGTCGTCTACTGGCAGAAACAAATTGACAGACATTTGCCTAGTTGTTCCTCTCTCCCCCGATAGTGGGAGGGGCTAGTTCTTACACCAAAACAAAAGAATCACTACCACCGATTACAAACTTTAGCTGCCGTTAGTTAGAAACTATAGCTATGTAAGTTACATATACAGAATGAAGTGATTAGCTTAGTCGTTCCTCATACCGCCATTATGTACTGTGTAATTACTGGTTACATCACTTATACAAAATTGGGACTTTGTGGCCTGGCACAAGGGCAAGGAAGTCCACTCAGCTCCATCATGAGAGTGGAGAAGAATGAGCGTTCATTCCAACATCTGTACACTTAAAAATATTATTATAAAATAAAGGGTTTAAACTTAGTTAAAACAGATTACAAATACAGTGCCCACAAAAACTATACATTTTTACTGCAAAAAAAATCTATTGTAAGGAAGCTATTTCGCCAAATGTCCTTCCTTCCTCTGTACATACTTTTTATACCATATACTGAAATGTAGAGCATTTCACAGCCTATCCTCCGATATGTATATCATGTAAAAATGTACTCTCTGCATGAAGATATATGTATATTTTCAGCTGCCAAGAAACACAATCGTAACGGGGGCTCTGTCCCATTTTGTATGTGAGTGCATGACAGAAACTATGTTTCCGTCCGCACTGCTGCCTCATATACAGCCTTCTCTGTTCAATAAAGTTAGTTAGAGCTTTCTCCTTGTCTGATTCAAGTCCTCACACTATATACAAGATAATTTGCATAGATTTCACTTGCGTCCCCACCATGGGAATAGTGGGCGGCACTTAACTTCGTTTGGTTAGTTGTCTCAGACACACTCCGTTGCTCTGCCAGGCCTACAGCCTTCAGTGAGCCACCCACGCTCGCTGAGGAAGAAGCTAATTTATGTCCCTGTTATATGCCACCATTTTCACTTTCCACGAACTTTGTCGCCCTATAACTTCGCTCCAAGTGGTCAGAATGGGTCGAGCTTAGCTTTCATTGGAAGAGAAGAACTTGCCCTCACCCTGCGATATGCCTAGCCACAGACCTGAAAGTCACTAGGATGGCAATTTACAACCTCAAGAAAGCTGCTGCATATAGCCCCTTGCACTCCACCACCCAGAAACCCTGACAGTGTTATGGTTTGGGGTGCTTTAGTGGAAATAAGGGCACTGGTGGACTGTACTTTCTTCCTAAGAATGTAACAATGAAGGGCAGTAATTATATTGATGTTTTGAAGGATCACATGTTGGTGATGTGGGGGTGATCATGAGTGTGACTTTTTTATGCATGATTTTGCCCTGCCCACAGGTCAAAAGCTGTGAAAAGTTTTCTGTGGAACACAATATCAATGTTTTGGAGTGGCCAGGCAATTCTCCAGCTTTGAATCCAATCGAGAATGCCTGGAATGAAATTAAAAATTAAATAGAAAAAAACCGACCAACCGACTTCAAGGAACTGAAGGAGGCACTGAAGAACCTTTGGATCACCATGGATGCCTCATACTTCTCCAACCTTGGAAATTTGATGCCCAGGCAACTTCAGATGGTAATCAAGAACCAGGGGAACATGACCAAGTCTAGGTGTACAATAAAAAGGAAAATACATGAAAGTTGCATTTAAATAAAAATAAAACACATTTGTTTTTTTTTATCCAAATTTTCTTAATGTATAGATTGTTGTGCGGGCATTGTACTTTTAAATCTCAGCATGGGATTTCGGCCATGCTTTCTCCTGCTGATAAATAGGGAGCAGTACACCAGAATGTGCTCAGCAAACAGTAATCTGTTATGAAAAGCACAAAAAGGTGCAGCACTACCGCCTACAATGCATATTAATGAATTAGAGCAGTATGCATGACCCTTAATCATGTTGAAATAACTCTAGCCTTCCAGATGCTATTAAAACTTGTAGACAAGAGGCTAATATAATCCCTAAAGCTTTAATATTTCTTACTACTTTTTCAGAAAGCAGGAAACCTCTTAAGCTTTTTAGATAAAGAGTGAAAAATATTGAAGATTTCAGAGATTCTCATGGGCTCTTTTTAGTCATAGTAGATGACCAGGCATTCTCCTATTAACATTCAAGATGAGCTCCATTCTTATATAATGTTGTCAACTATATGGGAAAGCCATGTAACATAACTACATAGGATTCAACCTTTTGGAGACCAGCTCAGTTGTCTGGTTAAACTAAGATATACTTAACTTATTTTAAAGAGACGTCAGAAACAAATGTCTCTGGGCAGTTTTGCTGGGTGACAGAGGTCCAGTGACTCATAAGCTGGTCGTAGTGCAAGTAAATAATGAAGAGGGGAAGTAAACAAGTCCTTCTGGAGGGAGATTCTCTTCCAAAAAATAACCTCTCCTTCTCCCTCTCCCATCCTCTCCATCTTCCATACACTAATAAGTCTTCCATTAAGGTAAGAGGAATGTTAAATGTTCATTATTCATAATTCATTTATATTTATTTCTCATTGTTTTCTGTATGTAAAACTGTGTTAATTCCCTATAAAATGCATTAAAAATATATTTTTGGGGTATGGAATGCATTAATTGTATTTATATTATTCCTTATGGGAATTATGGTTTTGGTTTTCGTACATTTCGAACTTCATCGGAGGTTCCGGAACGGATTAAGTACATGCAAATACCAAGGTTTCACTATAGTTACAAAAAGCTAAATTTGATGCAGCAGTCTGTGAGTAAAGTATGCTCCAGAATACTTATTGCCAAATGTTACTGCAAGCTTAACCCTTCCCAATAAGCCATAAGGTTTCATAATATTAAATTAAGTTCATATTCTAATGACCATGGAACGCCTGCAGCATTTTTTCCAAGGTGGGGAGGGCAAATTTTAATATATACATTGATAGTTTCTGGTATCAAGCAGACAACAAACACTTATGACCCTTTGTACTAGTAAGTTAATTCCAAAAATAGTATCAATGCTGCAATTCTTTAATGAATACTGTATGTATGTATGCATGTGTATACTATATATATATATATATATATATATATATATATATGATATATATCTATACATACATATATATATGTATAGTATATAGGGAGGATATCCATATATTGTATGTAATTCTATCATATACTATATATATCTTATATACTCTATATATATTATATATATATATATATATATATATATATACATATATGTATATATATATATACTATAATATATATATATATATATATATATATATATATATATATATAATATATTTATATATATATATATAGGGCTGTGCCTTGTATGATAAGGCGCCCTATGAGGTAATGTTAGACTAGCGATAAATTTACGCTAAGTCGGTTGGTATTGCACTTCCATCTTCAATGGAGTGTCTGGGGTTTTGTAGATCACTTACGAAGTCGGTATTATCTTTACGACGATGTGTTAAACTCATGGTTCGGTGAGGTTTCTTGTAGAAAACACAAGGTATAAAAATAGTCTATTCTTCTGAAGTTTTACATGATGAAGATCAGGTATGATCGTACAAGTCTTCTATGACGATAGCTTGATCGCTTCTGCCAATGATAATGGCTATCCTATTCCTCTACATGATAAAGCTTAGGTAAAGAGGTACAGGTCTTCTAATGACGATAGCTAACTCTGTTCTCCTGTCTACCATCTCTGTTACAAGTTATGAAGGAACAGACAGTAGTTCGAACATATGAACATACTATCAGATGACATAGTTTCATACGAACACACAATCAAATGAGACACGCTACAGATCACGTAGGCCGTTTGAATAATAGGTCGGGTAGTTGTCTCAAGCAGGGAGCTTGGACTAATGTTTATAAACAATTGAATGACTACAGGTGACGGCATGTTATCTTAGCCTACATACTTATTGTATACGTCATCTTTAGCGTCTCTAGTCTGATCACATTCCTGCAAGCAATCTGGTTGACCTCTTAGTTTTAGACTTTTATATATATGGACTAACATTCCATATTTTTATTATGTAAACACTTACATCAGCTCGGTCAGCTACCAAAACCAACCACTGAATATTACTCAAACTTGACTTGCATTTGACTTATAGGAGTGTGATACAGACACTATGTGAATATATATATATAAGTAAATAAAAATTCATGGTGTACATGAATTGATTCAAGTAATAAAATATAAAACAATGATATTGGTAAATAATAGTGATCACATGATATATATAATGATACAGTTTTTCACTTCATCTCATTAAGATACATATGCTACAGAAAATACTAATGTACTCTGATAATTGCATAGAATGAAGATTAACATGATAAAAATCATATTTTAACTGATAAAAAATTTCATATATGAAATGATAAAATTATTAATGTTTATGCTGATTGATTCGTTGCTTTTTATGCTAACTGTTATATATCTGCGGATATTGTTAAGGTAAAAGGTAACTGATTGATTATAGGCTACCTGATTTGTTTATACATATGTATTGGATTCATATAATTATGATTAATATATGTGCACTTTAAATAAGATTCCTATTGCGCTACAACGCAAAGATATATTTTAATATTCCTGTTATTTATGATCATTTATATAAGAAATTATTCCTATTGCGTAACACGCCAAAGATTATATTTCGAACTCCTGTTATTTACGATCAATTTATTAGTTGCGTACGAACGCAAAAGATATATTTTAGATTCTGTTATTTCTGATCATTTAGATAAGAGATTCATATTGCGTACACGCAAAGATATATTTCGACCTCTTGTTATTTATGATCAATTATATATAGTACATGAATACTTTATATATATAGGATACATGATACTTTATATATATAGGATACATGACCGAGGTTATACTACTTCACTTTTAACTAGCGTTCGAACAACTTTTCGTCCATTACACAGTTCCAGACAACCACCTATAGCCAAATGAAACGGCCTTTTTCAATGGTTAAAACAAGGGGAAAATTTGCCTGGGCGGGTCCAACGTTCCATTTTGCGCTCATACTTATTCTCTGCATCCTAAGCGACACGATTACGTTCGCGATGAATAGATCATCCCAGCACGAGTCCTTCGCCAGCAAAGTAGAGTTGAATATCCTTCGGGTCGTAATTGTCGGAAGTATGTCCCTTTTGTAGTCGAATTCCGACAGCCGCTGGAGCGTTCCGCATGAAAACGAGATTAACGACGAGATACGGTGTCGGTCGAAGAAGTCCATGAAATTCTTTCACATTGTAGGCGGTTGTTATTTGTTTTACTGTAGTCGTCCGCTACGACGAACGATTTTTTGAAGTTGCGATGTGAAACTCTCGTACTGCAGGATACTGTAACCGGTTCCATTAATCAGCCTGCAAGTGAAATTATACTTGTCACAACAGGGCAAAGTAAATTCAGACGACATCCAAATACAGGGGAGGGGAGAGAGCCATTTAGACCAGACTTAACCCACATGAATTCGCTGATATTTTGGAATTCAAAAGAATCCGCTGTACAAACTTTTTTATCCATGGCATTAACAATGAGTGAACCTATCCAGGTCTATGATGACTGTAAAAATATCCATAATTATAACAAATAAATAGATATCATTACGAATCTCAAAGAAAATTCGATATTACTGGTAGTAAGTTACTAGACAAAGAAGTGGAAAACGGAGCTAATTGTAAGATTGCCAGGCAACATAAGAGTCAAAGAGAAGATTAATCATGATTCTATGTGCCCTAACAAAAGTTTCATATTCAATTTTCTCGTGCGCATCCTCTGAGGTTAACTTTTAAAACATTATTAATAGGTAGGAGATGCAACGAAAAACCCACTATGTAACTAATTTCTATATAAACTTTGGGTTTTTCAAGAAAATGTGACATTTTCCCATGAATGTTTTACTTGAATTGTAATAGGCTAATGTTGCAAGTAAATATTTCATATATACATATCTTGATACTTCTAATGTCTATGAGGTTCAGAAAAAAAAATTAATTCATTTTGTTGTTATAGAAATTCTATTTGCTTATATTGTTCATTAATTTAAAAATTGATTACAAGTCCTTAACTAATTGCATTACACACACGGATAAGAATATGTTATGTGGCCTGTCATGTGACCTATGAACCACATGTGAAGTTCATGAACTAAGCATTCCTTTCTCCAGTCAATCTGCTGTTGCAAGCAGAGACGACACACAGATGAAGCCTGTGTAAGCAGATTATTGAGGTTAAAAGGAACAAATGCTGATACGGCAATGATGACGTCGTCACTTGGCAGGAGATTGCTCTCAGCCAGCTAAGAGTTACGTTACTTGCTGTAATACATACGACTTTAGGATAAATTTATTGTCTTTTAATACTCGACCCACACGAAAAGAATGTCTGAAAAAAAAAACAGTACTAAAATTGAACAATATATTAGTTTCATGCTGGAAACTGCATAATTGTAATTATGTTAAATTAAATATGCCTTATTCAAACGATATGAAAAAGGTTTCCATACAAATTCTATATATATTATTAGCCCTGTATAAGATTCATATAGGATTATTCCATAGATAACATTTTCACTTCTAGACTTCCTGACTTTAAAATCTCTTTTATTTTATTTTATTTATTTATTTATTTATTTTATTTATTTATTTATTTATTTAATTTTTTTTTTTTTCATTGACTACGAATATAAATCACCGGGACAGACAATATGTCAGTAGATTTTGATATGCGTTTGAACTTTTAGCTTATTTGTCATTACTAAAGCGTTAAGTTAGAGTTCAAATCTTTACGCATATATATTTGGATATTTAATGGTTACGTTTTGCTTATTTATTTTATCGTGATTCCTTTTTTATTATAATTTGTAACCCTTCCGACTTCTTACGGAGTGTATTATATTGACTCCACTTGTATCCATATTTATTTTATTTTTTTATATTTATTTATTTATATATATATTTTTTTTTATATATATATATTTGATAAATTAATGGTTGGCTTGAATATGTGGAAAAGTGTTCTAGCGGCGTACCGTATAAGGCTACTTGCGGCATCAATTCTATAGATACAAGATATAAATGATAAACGTATTTAAAACCGCGAGAACCGCTATAATCCGGTCGGATCCAATATCACGAGTTGTAACTCGTAAGACATTGACACTTCCTATTTAATTATCCGTTATTCTACCAAACCGATTGACTCTGGGTGATAAAATATATTATTGGTTTTCTTAATGGAAAGGAATTCACACAACGTGTTAAGGAGATTATTATTGATTTACACCACCCGAGTCACAGATTATTATGTGTTGAATTCCATGTTTACTGATTTAGCACTCATAAATATTCGTAACGCACTCAATTGCGGTGTTTGTTTTTAGTGCTATTAATTCTATATAACGTGTCAAGGAACTATTAACACTAAGAAGTGTTTATTCCCTCTGTCAGACTCGTAATTCTGTTAATAATTCTACGTATATTCTTTCAAGGATTGATTTGGCACAGGATAGGCCCTTAAACTGACAGGTGTCTTAGTGTATCCCTTGTTTTCATGACACGTGTTACAATTAGTTATGTGCTTTTTATATCTGTAAGCATTGTAGGCCAGTAAAATAGTGATTTGGCTTTCTGTGACATAGTAGGAACCCTGGATGACGGAATGCAACCAGTTTATGACGATTGGTATGAAAGAGATTATTACTACTACCTGGTCGTTAGTCACCTGCTGTGTTCTTCGGGTTTTCTTCGTCACAGACCTACATATAATATTACATTTGATTACATTATTCTGATACACATACTTTAAATATACTTTTGCTTTAGGGTTTCTGCTCGAAAGTGTGTATTGTTTTTGCTTAGCCGCTGACCCTGTTTCCGTTTCGAAGTGTTTATTGTTTGGGTTATGTCTGTTGACGCTTGCTTTGTTCAGTTTGTAACAGTTCTGCGCTCCAACCCAGATATTCAATGCTCGCGATCTCTTGGGTTAAGGAATTTTCTTGTTTAGATACGGTTTTAACAATAGGCACGGATGTTTCTATATCTTTTAGTCCAATTAATGGTTCTTTGCTGTATGGTGCGGGATTGCGGGATAATGCGTCAGCTATGATATTTGCTTTCCATTTCCCAGGTAGATATCTTATCTTGGCTCCAAAGACCTGAATGATCATTTGTCACCGAGTTCCTTTTGGACTGTGATTAAAGCCTTTGAAAAATTCGTAAAGGACTCATGTTCAGTAAGGACTTTATCAGGATAGCCATAGATTATGAACTTAAGATGTACTAGTGAGTTAAAGATACCTAGCCCTTCCTTGCCTATTACTGCATATTTACTTTCAGAGGGCTTTAGTTTACGTGAATAAAAAGCTATAGGGAAGAACTGTTTATCATATTACTGAAGTAGTATCCCTCTTACCCCTTGGTCTGAGGCGTCTGTTGCAATAAAAAAAAATTCCTTATTTAAATCAGGGATTTTTAAGTTAGGTAAGCTGCATTTTCCGCTTTTAAGATATCGAACGCCTGTTGATGCTTTTCAGACCATAATAAATCTACGCTCTTCTTCGTAAGATCTGTTAAAGGAGCTGTCATGATTGAAGAGTTACATATTTGCATACGATTGTAATACCCACTACAGCGCAAAAGTGCTGTATCCCCCTTTTACGTTAATAAGTACCGGAAGGTTATGAATAGCCGACACCTTACCATGGACTACTTTTAAGACCTTGACCAGACACATAAAACCTAGATAAACATGTTCGGTTTTGAAAAAACTCACATTTAGATATTTTACTCTGAGATTATTTGTCTTTGTCTCTGTAGCACTAGCTCTACTTTATGTGAATGTACTTCTAAGGTATTAGAAAAGATTACAAGATCATCCATATAGGCATGTAGGTTATCCCCTAAAAGTCTCCAAACACTATATTGTAATTGGGGTGCAACATAAGCCGGAGGCATACGTAAAAAATTGATAATGTCCCCTGAGTGTGTTGAAAACGGTGTATGAGGTACAATCACTTAGGTAATGGTATCTGGTAAAAGCATTTAAGTAAGTCCAAGTTGGTGAAAAAAAAAAAAAAAAAAAAAAATTATTCTAACCTAACAGAGATAAGATGTCGTCGGTACATCGCACTGGAAACTATCGGAAGTCGTTTCCTTGTTTAAGTGACAGAAATCTACGCAGATACGCCAAGTCCGATCTTTTATGGCATGACGTTTGAGGGAAAAATTATATGGGCTTTTTGATTTCCTAATGGCTCCTATTACTAACATTTTTCAACTTCGTCATTTATCTCTATTTTGAAATTGCAGTGAGAGTCTATACGAAGGTACGTATATAGCTTTATGTTTGTCCTTAGACCGTATTTTGTGTTAAATTACATCCGTTTTTTCTTTTCAGAGATCACTCGCTAGTGGAGAAACTTCCTGGTATTCAGGTAGAAGATAAAAAAAAATTCTGCTGAATCACCTCTGCTTGAATGACTTTACGGATATTACTTTAGATAGATTATCAGAGAGATTCATCCACGACTGGTTGGGCGTGATTAAAATTTACCAGTCTATATATATATATGACTGGTAAAAATGTTCTGTAACAACAGAGTTCCATCTAATAAAAGGAGCCCATAAAAACACAAAAAATAGAGAAAAAGTACTATATTTCAGAGACTGCTGTCTCCCTCTTCAGGTAGATGAATGAGAAAAGTTTACAGAAAAGGTGGTATTTATACCAAGAGGTCCATCCACAAACAAGCCATTTTAAGTCACCCCCGCTGATAATCTTCCTTTAATCTTCTTAAGGGTTGGTTGAATGAAGACGTTGTCGATCGTGTCCGAAATCCATCCTCCTTTTGAGATGTTCATTACCTGCCTCTCTTTATTAAGGTCCGATTCCATCATTTGACTCTTGTACCGGCAGTTGCTGCTATAAATTACACGTGACAAATTCCAGTTTATTCTATGGTTATGTTCATTTATATGGTTGAAAATAGCCGAGTTCTGTTGTCCATACCTAACTGACCGTTTGTGTTGTATTAATCTCTGGGGAAGGGATTTACCTGTAAATCCGATGTAAGATTGGTCACAGTCCTGGCATGGGATTTCGTATACCCCAGAGTCCTTTGGAGATGTCTTTTGTTGGACGTTAATCAGGGATTTGGCTAAGGTGTTTGGGTAAGTAAATACAAAAGGGTTCGATTTTCCGAGGGGGTTGGTTATTCTCTTAATCGTGTCCAGGTGGGGAATTATTATTTTATTGTTGGGTGTATCTCTGGTCTTGTCTTTAGGGGGTCGGTAGAAAATTACGTTAGCTTTGTGAATTGCTTCTCAATTATATGGTCAGGATATTTTAAGACGAAAGTTGCTTGCGAATTAGTTCAAATTCTTTCTCCAGGAATTCTGGGGAACAAATTCGTAAGGCTCTTAAGAACAAGTTACTAGCTACACCTATTTTGATAGAAATGTCATGATAGCTAAAGTAGTGAATGTATGAAAGTGAGAACGTTGGTTTTCTGTATATGGTAAATTTGTATTCTGTCGTATCTCTGATTATTAAAACATCAAGAAAAGGAATTTTGTTGTCTGTTTCCCATTCAACTTTAAATTTGATGCTGGGAACTAATGTATTTAATTTCGAGAGGAATTCATTGAAATTGCCCCACCTATTATCCCAAAATGTTAGGATATCATCCACGTATCTCATCCACAGCATGTTTTTGGGTTTTATTGCATTTATTACTGTAGTTTCAAAGTATTCCATGTACAGATTGGCTAGAACAGGACTTAAAGGACTACCCATACTACACCCGAATTTTTGCTTGTAGAATGATTCCCCGAATGAAAATACGTTATTAGATGCACATAATTCAACTAGCTTTATTATTTTGTCAAGCGCCAATGGGAAGTGATCTGAATAGGGGGATAATTTTACCCTTAAAAACTGAAGAACGTCCTGTACTGGTACTTTAGTGAACAGGGAATCTACATCAAGGCTTAAAAGTTTTATGTTGTGAAGTGGTATATGTGCTTCTCTGAATTTGTGACAAAAATCTTCCGAATGTTTAATGTGACTGGGAGAAAAAGTGCCTAAAAAAGGGGAAAGGAGGCCAGCTAACCATTTAGAAATTTTGTAATTGAAAGCACCGGCACATGAAACGATGGTCTGAATGGAAGATTGTCTTTGTGAGTTTTGGGAAGGCCATAAAAATAGGGTAATTTAGGATTAATTACTTTAAATTTCTCTAAATCGTAATAATGGACAAAGACTTCTACCTTGACAAAATCAACCAGCTCCTTAGCGACACAAACACAAACGAAAAACTGACGAAAAATCCCCTCCAAAACGTTCCCACAGAATTTTTTCGGAAAGTAAGATTAATTGGCAAAGACAAAAAGAGTATTGAACTATTAGAGAAATTTAAAGTAATTAATCCTAAATTACCCTATTTTTATGGCCTTCCCAAAACTCACAAAGACAATCTTCCATTCAGACCCATCGTTTCATGTGCCGGTGCTTTCAATTAAAAAATTTCTAAATAGTTAGCTGGCCTCCTTTCCCCTTTTTTAGGCACTTTTTCTCCCAGTCACATTAAACATTCGGAAGATTTTTGTCACAAATTCAGAGAAGCACATATACCACTTCACAACATAAAACTTTTAAGCCTTGATGTAGATTCCCTGTTCACTAAAGTACCAGTACAGGACGTTCTTCAGTTTTTAAGGGTAAAATTATCCCCCTATTCAGATCACTTCCCATTGGCGCTTGACAAAATAATAAAGCTAGTTGAATTATGTGCATCTAATAACGTATTTTCATTCGGGGAATCATTCTACAAGCAAAAATTCGGGTGTAGTATGGGTAGTCCTTTAAGTCCTGTTCTAGCCAATCTGTACATGGAATACTTTGAAACTACAGTAATAAATGCAATAAAACCCAAAAACATGCTGTGGATGAGATACGTGGATGATATCCTAACATTTTTTTTGGATAATAGGTGGGGCAATTTCAATGAATTCCTCTCGAAATTAAATACATTAGTTCCCAGCATCAAATTTAAAGTTGAATGGGAAACAGACAACAAAATTCCTTTTCTTGATGTTTTAATAATCAGAGATACGACAGAATACAAATTTACCATATACAGAAAACCAACGTTCTCACTTTCATACATTCACTACTTTAGCTATCATGACATTTCTATCAAAATAGGTGTAGCTAGTAACTTGTTCTTAAGAGCCTTACGAATTTGTTCCCCAGAATTCCTGGAGAAAGAATTTGAACTAATTCGCAAGCAACTTTCGTCTTTAAAATATCCTGACCATATAATTGAGAAAGCAATTCACAAAGCTAACGTAATTTTCTACCGACCCCCTAAAGACAAGACCAGAGATACACCCAACAATAAAATAATAATTCCCCACCTGGACACGATTAAGAGAATAACCAACCCCCTCGAAAATCGAACCCTTTTGTATTTACTTACCCAAACACCTTAGCCAAATCCCTGATTAACGTCCAACAAAAGACATCTCCAAAGGACTCTGGGGTATACGAAATCCCATGCCAGGACTGTGACCAATCTTACATCGGATTTACAGGTAAATCCCTCCCCTTGAGAGATAATACAACACAAACGGTCAGTTAGGTATGGACAACAGAACTCGGCTATTTTCAACCATATAAATGAACATAACCATAGAATAAACTGGAATTTGTCAGTGTAATTTATAGCAGCAACTGCCGGTACAAGAGTCAAATGATGGAATCGGCCTTAATAAAAGAGAGGCAGGTAATGAACATCTCAAAAGGAGGATGGATTTCGGACACGATCGACAACGTCTTCATTCAACCAACCCTTAAGAAGATTAAAGGAAGATTATCAGCGGGGGTGACTTAAAATGGCTTGTTTGTGGATGGACCTCTTGGTATAAATACCACCTTTTCTGTAAACTTTTCTCATTCATCTACCTGAAGAGGGAGACAGCAGTCTCTGAAATATAGTACTTTTCTCTATTTTTGTGTTTTTATGGGCTCCTTTTATTAGTTATATATATATATATATATATATATATATATAGATATATATATATATATACTATATATATATATATATATATAATATACTGTGGAATGGAAGGAAAACAAAGTGATGTAGTTGAAAGTATTAATCTCTTTTAAAGGGAGTCACTGTCCATTTGAAAAGGAAAAGCATACTATGGGGTTACCCCCACCCCCCCTGTAACCTACGTGCAGGCGCCCATGCTAATGACTGGCAGAATTGTGCGATTAAGTACACACAAATTTTCATTGCCACAACCAGTAATTATATTATTCTGGCATTCGAAGAAGTCACTAGGACAGCCCAAAACTGCAGTGTCTTCACAGGGGTTTGAGTCATCTAAAATTGTGCAGGGGTCCAAGCAGAAGTGGATTTGTTTTTGGAATGATCCAAGTTAAAAAAAGGTAAAGATAAAATCTTGCCATTATTAAGAATGTAGCACTATTTGATCAGATAATTTGCATATTACCCAACTAGGACAGTGAATCAACCTCCCAAATGTTCCACTGCATACCGCACCCATAATGGATAGTACCCAAACAGATAGGCCTAGAGGGCAGCAAAGGTGCATGCTAAACTCACTTGTTAGGACTAAGACCATGTAAACATGGAATCGTCCTAAACCGAAGGACTGTCTCACCTGGATTCTAATGAGCCAACCTTGATGTCACCGAGAACTTCTAATTAGGTTTAAATGCAACCCCTTCCCAACCACAATCCCTTCTATTCATAGCCATTATCACATTGAATTCTCACTAACGTGGAAATATCCATGCACGGTTCTTATTACCTAATGCAAAGTAAGGGAACACTATTCTTAAGTTCCTCGTTTGATGTGTGGTTTGTGTGCTCGCCTACCAGTTCGGAAGTCTCGAGTTTGATTCCCCGCTCTGCCAATGTGGAATCAGAGGAATTTGTCTCTGGTGATTAGAAATTCTTTTCTCGATATAATGTGGTTCGGATCCCACAATAAGCTGTAGTACCTAGGTCCCGTTGCTAGGCAACCAATTGGTTCCTAGCCACGTAAAAATATCTAATCCTTCGGGCCAGCCCTAGGAGAGCTGTTCGTCAGCTCGGTGGTCTGACTAAACTAAGATACCTATGCTTAACTTGACTATGCTAACTTCTCCTCACCTATCCTAACCTGGCAGGGAGGCTTCACTCAATACTCTTTCCCTCTTTAAGAGAATAACGTACAGTAAAACCAAGATAGGCTACAGGCATTCCAACGGGTCATGATTCCTGGCATTGCCAAAAATGACCTGGGATGCACTACTACATGTAGCCTGAGGAATTCAGTTTTAAACAAGATGCCTAGCCTACCATACCCAATACAATAAGGTAGTAGGTACGCGTTCCTCATCAGTGTAGACGTTTAACGTCTACACTGATGAGGAACACCGTTCAGGCGTTCGAAAGTCTGTTTCTTTACATAATAATATACTTAAATATATAACCGTGTATTTTTATAACATTGTTCTTCACGAGATTGTGAATTTCTTAACAATTAGATTATATTTTCACAATGAAAAATAAAATTTGTAAGCTAAACATCTCTGATATAGAATTTTACTTGAAATCATTAATCACATTATGGACGTAAAGATTTTATAATATTTCCATATAATAATGTGATTAATAAGGTCGAAAGAAGAAGCTTTGAACGCTTCAGACGTTCGTTTCGTCAGCAACTAATGTATAATATACCACGTCTAACCTAACCTCATCTAGGTGTGATTGGTCAAGTAATTTCTGAACAAATGAACGTCAGAAACAATCAATGCACACATTAAAACATAAAGAATTAAATTCTCCAAGTCCAAAGTGTAATAATGGTTTCAAGTAACATTTAGCCAGTTTTCTTTTTATTGCGAGAATGATATATATATATATATATATATATATATATATATATATATATATATATATATATATATATATATATATATATATATATATAAGTCATAGTCGTGTAAAAATTTTCTAATTTTTTTACATTATGGAAATTTTCTTAGTAGAACTAGATTCGTATATTATAAACATTTCTCTCTCTCTCTCTCTGTTATATGTCTAAGATTAGTTTACCATAAAATCGTCGTGTTTATCTTCATTTTCTTTGATACAAGCATGTAACGTTTTCTAAGTTTAATATTCCGTAGCTCCTTATAACGAAAGTCATCATAGGCACAGTCTAGGTAGGCCCTGACCATAGGAAAAGTCCATAAACCTGTAGATTTTAAGCATTTGGGTATGTAAACAAGTTGTAGATAAATATTCAAACTCCATAGAAGTACGTTAGGAAGATCCAATCCTATCCCGTGTGACATTCCAACCAAGACACAAGATTGCGATGTATTGATGCAGCGATATGTAGAATTGGGATAAAATCTTTGATATTCGACTTTCCTTCTTGTTTTTAATCTTTTATGAAAAGCAGGCGACTAGAATATCAATACCCTGATTGTAAGGAGATGGAAGCGCGGGAGATTAACAATCTTTATAATCACATAGACAAAAAGTCATTGAAACCGTGGTTTACCATCAGCTCGTTAAACATCTTGAAAGGTATAACATTTTCTGAGAAAGCATTTGAAACAGTGGTACATGAGCTTTTCATCTAAATTTAAATAGATAGAGGTGTTGAGGACGATGCACCTGAGTGTTTTAAAAAAAAAATTTCACCAGCAGAACCTTCAAATTACAAATAGAAAACTGTAAGTATTTTTTAGAGATTTTGCCAGAATGGATACGACGAGGCAGAGTCCTAACACGCCATTGTTTATTTCTGTATATACAACCGAGCTATCAAAGGATTAAAATAAGATTTGAAAAGTTAGCGTTTTCCGTAAAGGTTACATGAAACTCAAAAGATATCATAGTAAAAATAAAGAACATAATAGACATGAAAAGTAGAATGAAAAGATAAATAATGAAACTACAAGATTATATATAAAAAAAACACACACAGAAGACTAAATGCCAAGACAGCTAGAATCTTGGGAATACTCTATGATGGACATCTAATGTGACAGATCAAATGTTAAATGATTTGAAAATGTAACATTTAGACCTATGAAATATAGCCGTCATAGAGATATAATTATGGATATGTTAAATGCGTGTGTTTACGGTAGGTATTTATGATGCAATCAACCCTTGTTATTTTCTAACATATAATACACAAAAGAAGAGGGTTTAAATAATAAAGGAGAGGATACGAATAATAAGAAAATTCCCACGGGACAAGATCTATCCATCCATACCGAGCTTCACGATGAAGAATAAAAGAAAACGAAATATGTAAAAATCTCCCACAGATGTGAATATAGAATAATGGACCAAAGAGGCAACAAAGATACCGGAAAATAAACCCCTGATCCTGCACCACCCAGACCATTCAACATATGGTCACAGGAATTAAAAATATGTGAAAACTTACAGATATGCCAGAAAAGACTTATGACTTACCGTACAGATATTAATAATAGTAATGATATTATTATTACTCGTATTTACTATACTGTATATGTATACAACATTGAGGTGTCAATTGTCATGACTTAAACATTCGGAGGCTACCATACATTTCAGAACAATTGACTCAGACTAGGCTAACGCAACGGTACCTCATAGGCCCAGGCTAATATTCCAGGCCTACTCTTTGTTGAAACAGGTACTCGACGTCGGTGACAGACGTATCTTCATTTTTGTAGTTATGGTTGAGGGAGAGAATGGCTCCCGCGGTTTTTCGTCTTCTTCTTAACAGTAGGTGGATACATTGTGGAAGTAACTTATTCCTATACTTTTTTTTTTTTTTTTTCTCCATCTGTCCATCCGCCTGTGGTGTTTGCGCATGGTAACACTGCGCTATGTCTAAGTTTTAGGCAAATAAAAGGATATCTGGGTGTACATTTGCAACTGAAAAGTGTTTCAATAATTTACTGTATACGAATTACACCGTTAATATTCGAAATAAGATATTATTTAAAGCCCGGGACGCAGTATTACCATGCGCAAACACCACAGGCGGATGGACAGATGGAAAAAACAGAGTATAGTTGCATTCCTTCCATAACAGTTAGGACCAACACTGATTCTTATACTGGCTCTGTAGGATAAGTATGTATCATGTTACTGATATGTATGTATCATGTTACTGTAGGCCTGTACCCACCTTAGGATTAAGACGCCTATGTAATAAACCATCAACACAGGAATAGTACCTCTCACTTACCCTGCCCATAGAGTATCCAATAGGCTCTTATACTGGACATCAATACTGGTTCCGTTTTACAAGGGAGAAATAGTCATTTCAAATGAAATTAAAGGGAGCTGCATTCCTTTCCCCTCTAACGTTGTCGTACTTGTCCGGGACAGAGCAAGTTGAATCTACACAACTACGCACTTGGTTACAGTTACGCACTTACGTAGTACATACGTACACTCGATCATAGACAATCTCAACTTTGAGTGGCTAACTTAACAACTTGATAAGATGCCAGTCCGCCAATTTTCATGGGTAGGTACTGTCATAAATTCTAAATGGAAGATTTCCATCATTACATAACTTATAGGGCTTCGTTAGATGGATCACATGAGAGCCAAAAGGAGGGGTTCCAAAGATTACAGCAAAAAAAAAAAAAAAAAAAAAAAAAAAAAAAAATCCGTACTGAGTAACTGAATACTGTACAAACACATTTAGAAAAAGCGTTGATTCTCTTGTGAAAATATCGAAGTTAAATCCTTGAATTACATCACCCATACGAAGTGGAGGAGTGTGAAGTAATTTGCAAAACTGTGTTTAGTGATGATAATACCGAGAATAAAAAAAAAATACTATACAACATGAGGAGGAGAAGAAATTAAGATGAAAGAGCGTAACATTCAAAGCAAAAAAAAAAAAAAAAAAAAAAAAAAAAAAAGAAAAAAAAAAAAAAAAAAAAAAAAAAAAAAAAAAAAAAGACAAGACATTAAGACGTCGTTACAAAGACGAAGTCTTGTATCCGATCCTGATCCTAAGAAGCAAAATTCTGCAAAAATAAAAAATAAAAAACTTTGAGAAGGGTAATGACAGGAAAGCATGAAGAGATGGAGCTAGTTTGGCTCACAAAATTCAACAACCCAAGCAGAAATGCCTTAAACAGAAGAAATTGAAAGATGTAGCAATGAAAACACATTGCAGGCAGAAACAAAGAGTAAGTTAGTGGTGAAAAAAAAAAAAAACTAAGACGTACTACAAGATTACGAGAACGGACATCGATAACTTTTCAGGAAACTTAATGTAAAATATATACACCTCTATTCAAAGGAAAATAGAAATTGTTGAGACGTAGGTTGCATGACGGCGGAAAAATGGGCAATATATGGGAGGATGCTTGAGTAAAAGGCCGATTAATAGTTTCACAGGCCATAACGCCATTTCTACTGCTACCTCTTCTCTGGACAACAACAGTCAACAGTAGCAGCTGAGTAGCTACACCTTTCACCAACAGAGGCGCCAGTGGCAAATCACAGACAATGTAACAGAAATAAATGCTAAACTTAAATAAACATATATAGAATTATTTATCTTGAGTTTATTACTCAACAGAAATAATCACATCAAAATAACATTATGACTACTTCTGTGTCATAAGTTCACGATGGTGACCGTCTGATTTGATGATAGGTGACGGACACAATGCACACATGTTTTGTCCATGACGTGTCAAGATGGCCGAATTTGACGATGGCTTAAGGGTGTTGCCTTCCTTTGATAAAATAGAAAATAAAAAGGATTAATCTGTGGAAAACAACGAACAGTTCGTACCTTTTGCTCTGGTACAACTTTTGCATTTAATGTTTATACAAGACTGCTTTATATGTGTAAAGACACTAATAGAAGGGCACAACTACATTAAGTTGGAAAACAAAACAGGACAGAAAGAGTTACAGAGAACTTTTAGAATTCATGACAGAACTTTCATTCTGAGGCTTTTGGTGTGAGCCAGAGCCGTATATATCCGGCTCTGGTCTGACCGACCGGTCAAATTCTTCAAGAGATCGTTGTTGGCCGTGGGTTCCCAGCTCGTTGAACCACCTACTGCAATCCCAAGGTAAACCAGAACAGCTAAAAAAGGGAGGACATTACAACTTCTGTAAGGAGAGAATTGGAATCATTTACTGCCCAACTGACGCATCGTTAATTCCAGATTTACTCGTTCCTAGGACAATCATTAGAAACTGAACTTTTTGTCAATATTTTTCTCTTAAGTTCTAGAAAGACGAGAATTCACTTCAGTAGTACTTCATTAGTCGGAGAACTATTCCATCATTTGGGTATTATTACAGTTTCAACCATTAATTATGGGAAATCTATTATATTGATATTTTTCCCGAGTAAAGCACGTGATAACAAAACACTTCTTCTCAATACATTATTGTCGCTAATGCATACTTAAAGAGAAAAAAAAATATTAAGATTTTACCTGGAATTTTTCCGAAGTTGGGAGAGGTGTTTCCTCTACGGTAGTGTTTACTATTAATGAGCCCTCTAACTTACTTTCTTACACAAACAAAAGCAGTTCCAGTTACTCATTATTGGCTGAGAGGTGTGACATCGTTATGACGTCATGGGTTTCATAACCAATTACGAACGACTTTAGTTGAAAACTAAGTTTCACTAGCATTTCAGCGGAGTAAAAAAGTTACCTGTCTAGTGTCCACTGGTATCCTTGTTTGACTGAATACTCGAATAATGAAGCAAAAAACGGCAGAGGCAGAGGCTGGCCCTTCTGGCATTAATTTTGACAGACCTTCGATTTCCTACCGATTGTTTGCAGTGCAATGTGGTCGTCGGGTACCTGGCCACTTCCTACTTTAAGTTGCATGTCAGGGAACCTTGCAACGGCTTCATGTTTTCCTCAAAGCAGCAGCACATCTTTATCAACCAACAGTTTAAGGTAAGGTTCATTAATTTATAGAGTATATTATAATGGTGGTAGTTTAACGATGTATACAGCAGTACCATCACTTTGGATTTGGTTTGATGGATGTTAGGTAGTGGCCTTAAGGGGGGGCTCCGCCCCCGCTAGGCCTAGGTAGGGGTACAGGGCCCTAGGTAAGGTTACGTGGTTGTATTAGGTTCGGTAGTGCCCCGAAAATCACTGTGGCCTTAAGGGGGGTCGCAGGGGGGGCGGAGCGCCCGCTAGGCCTAGGTAAGGGTACAGGGCCCTAGGTAAAGTTAGGTGGTTGTATTAGGTTCGGTAGTGCCCCGAAAATCACTTTTCTCCTCCTCCCCCCACCCAAAAACCCCACTTCCCACTGGGATCCCCCATAATTGAAGTAGTAGGTTTATGCTTAGATTTTGTGTGTAAGAGTAACTCTTAGTTTCTTTTTTATTCATTTCCTCATGTTTCTATGCGATGTGCAACACCAATCTGGTCGTTTTTTGCCGTTTTTCGTCCTTAATACTTGAAAAACGGGTGCGGCCTTCTCCTGGACATTTACCTTTTTCTGGAAAAACTCGTTTTTTTAACTCCAATTACATAGTAAATCCCTAAATCGGATGGTTTGCAGTCAAAATAAATGTTAAATCCGTTGGAACTACATTATTTCTGATGCAACAAATATATTTTTATTCCAGTTTTCCCATAATGGTTGAAACTGTAATTTTACCATCATTTGTACTACAGGTAGTAAATGTAGGCGAAGTTTGCCTCGAGTTAGTCTTTTTTTCTTTCTTTCTTTTTTAGTATCTTGAAAACAGGAAGGCAATTCCATCTACAACATGTCTTGTCTTCGCATATCTATGCAGCAAAGTTAGTATATATATTCTGGTTCCATTTGCATGTTGACTTATAGTTTTTAGATAGAAACTGAAACCCCTCTGTATTATTAAGGTAATTGAGCTTCAGCTCAGTCAGTCAGGAAGCCATCGCAATTAATTTCCATAATACAAAGAGAAAGAGCGTTAGCAGCTGCTAGTGTCGAACTGTTGAATAATCGGATGAGAAGTTGAAAATAATACAGGAAAGAGAATCAGCAATTCATAATACTGGAAACAACTCATTCTTTGGTTAAAAAGACAATTTAAATACTCTGTAATAGGTCCAACTGCAACCCGCCACTAGACCCATTCCCTTCTAGGGATAGGGTATTAACCCATCCGAACTGCTCCCCTGGTGTTAGGCCAATCACTGAAAGCAACGGTGGCAGATCTGCCTATACAACTGATTGGGATCGCTTAGTCCATCTATCACGATATAAAAGAACTTATTAAACTTATCTTTGACGGTGCGTCCCTTTACATACTGATGGCGGAAGCGCAGCGAGGAATTCAGTGCCACAATTGAGAGGCCGGTGAGGCAAAACCGAACCGGTTAACACCAAGGTAATGAGAGGTTAGCTACATGTACACACACACACACACACACACACACACACACACACACACACACATATATATATATATATATATATATGTATATATATTATATATATATAATATAATATATATATATATATATATATATATGTATATATATATATATATATATATATATAGATATATATATATATATATAATAGTACTTATATGTGTTCGTTTCTTCAAAGCATGTATGTATCAGCAAGTCATAAGTACGAAATGCACAAAGGAAAAGTTATTCATAGAATGTACGATATATATAGTTTGGCAAGAATGTCTTTTATTATTATTATTATTATTATTATTATTATTATTATTATTATTATTATTATTATTATTATTATTATTATTATCATCAATAAAAACAAACCAGTGAATACTGAGGCTTGATAATCTGAATTTGATAGGTACTATAGTCTAGTAATCTTTTCACCTCGAGATTTGAGAACCATCGGCTTGTGTGATACCAGTGATCACAAACAGTGGCGGTGGTTGGGCGACGTCTTGTGCCTTGTAGGGGCCTTCACCTCAACAGGATAGGCATCGTATACGATTGCAGCCTATGCTTATCAAACAATAACCGAAACTTTCAACGCTCTAGTTGACAACGTAAACTGCCGCATAGCAGTAAATAATTACATTACACTTTATATTTAAAAGCCACAGTAGTGTTAAAAGTATTTTTGTACCGAATTAAAAATTATAAAGAGAGGCTTTCAGATGCTATAGTAAATTCACATTAACCGTGCATTTGATGTCTGGGTCAGTCCCTTGCAACGCTCCTGATTGGCCGTTGATAAGCCAATCACAGGGCTGGAAACGCTCAGTCTCTCTCGAGAGCTCACATAAGCAGGATGTATGTTCCACCTCTCTTGAGGGATAAGTCTTTCAAAAGTATCCCTCAGGAAAGGTGGAACAAACATCCTTCCTATGTGAACTCTCTCGAGAGACAGAGTTTCCAGCCCTGTGACTGGCTTATGAACAACCAATCAGGAGTATCGTAAGGGACTGGCCTAGACATCAAATGCACGGTTGATGTGAATCTACTATAATACTAAGGATCTATGATCAGTCCTACTAAAATAAAAGAGGGAGTGGAAGCGTGGACACATCGCTGTTATAAGAAAGAGCTGTGCTTTTGGAGGGAACAGCCTTCACTGATTAAGGTAATTGTGTTAATTCGTTAATTATTAGCCAATTTGTCGACGATTTTAAGATTCATGTTTCTCATGATTTTGAGGCCCCTATTGTTGCTCCCACTTTTTTTTTTTTTATCCCAGATGACTGATGCTGCTATAACCGAAAGTCATGGCACCAATAGCTTAGCTGGAATCACCCGTACAACCACTTCGTCGTCCCAGCCATCTCGCCAGCAGGAACACACGAAGAATCTGCTTTGTACCAGTTTCTTCCGTTGTTGTCTTGACACTCCCTCCACTGTTTTACCGCATCATAGGACTGGTGGGAGATGCGGAGTAGTATCTGAAAGTCTCTCCTTATCATAACTAACTCTCTACATAAATATTTTTCACACGTAAATATTTTTCACACTACCGTATATGTTAATTCTCGATATTATAGCCACGCTACAGGGTTGCCTTATTTTACCCAATACACTTTATTTTAGCTAATGATCATAAACATATGCAAAATACAAATATAATGGTCAGAAAGTACGTTCAGTACTTAATAGTGATAATATAAAGATAATAACTGCAGTAAGACATCGGCATAGACTCAACTGCACTGACAGATATAGTAAGCTGTGAATTCACATTACAGTGATACAAACCCTGATAGCATCCAATAAAATAAAATTAAAAATGCATCTGATATATCTGTAGGAATAGCAAGTAATTGTAAAATCAGCATATTTCGATTAATACAATGATAATAATATTGAAGGATATTGCTGCATCAGCTGCATTTAACTTGTAAATAGTCTTTTCTATTTTTGTAATAACACTATTTACAAGTTAAATGCAGCTGATGCTGCAATATTTTTCAATAGTACTTGTTTGAAAGAGGGTCTCCTTCAAACAAATAATAATAATACTGTAGTCGTCGTGGCGATAGGCCCGACAGTATCATGCAGTTTCGACATAGCACTGCAGTACCTGGACATTCCAATTTGAACCCAAATTTTGCGAATAAATTGCGTAAAGAAACTCCGTTTCCCAAGCGACCCCAATTCTTGCCGGGGGGAAAATAAAGTTGAAGTTAGCAAACATACCAATCTGAGGAGCTGCAGTCTCCAGCATCCGGGACCGGGGTCAAATAGCCAGTGACCCGACTACTCCACTCGAAAGTGACTCGATAACAGATGACTGAAGTCGGTCTTGTGTTGCCGAGTCGAATCTCGACACAAGAATCCTGTCCATTTGTTGTGGAGCTCATATCGAATGGCAGGATATGTTTGGGGTTTGCACAGCGTTAGGAATATAAAGTTCACGATTTCATTGTTAAGAGGAAAAAGAAATAGCTGACATGATAACATCTTAAATCAAGCGCAAACTCTGGTACGGTCAATAGTTTCATTGATCAGAGAAAAGGAGGATAATACACTTACTCGTTTGGAATGGAAAATGTCATGAAGTTAGCAGTCTGGTATTGAAGTTTATCAACAATAACCACCTTTCTTTGCTTATCAACTCAATAACCTTTTTGTAAGAAATCATCGTAGGCTGTTCGACCACATCGGAGATTCATTGAATCACTCACATCTTGTTCGGGTTGCCCCAGGTCCCTCAGTGTGAGGCACCTCTAATGTATACCAGAGAGTCGCTAGTGCATCTTCCGGTATATTTTGCATCTTCCAATCTTGGATGGTCTGGGATGCAGCTTAGATATTTGTCGAGCTTATTCTTAAACACATCTACGCTCACTCCTGATATATTCCTCAGATGAGCTGGCAACGCATTGAATAGACGCTGCATTGTCGATGCTGGTGCGTAGTAGATTAATATCCTGTATGCTTTCCTTATTTTTCCTGGTATAGTTTTGGGCACTATTAATCTACCTCTGCTTGCTCTTTCTGATATTTTTAGCTCCATGATGTTTTCGGCAATTTCTTCTATCTGTTTCCATGCCTGAATTATGATGTAGCGTTCTCTTCTCCTTTCTAGACTATATAATTTTAAAAATTGTGGTCTTTCCCAGTAGTCAAGATCCTTAACTTCTTCTATTCTAGCTGTAAAGGACCTTTGTACACTCTCTATTTGTACAATATCCTTTTGATAGTGTGGGTACCATATCATATTGCAATATTCAAGTGGACTACGAACATGCGTTTTATAAAGCATAATCATGTGTTCAACGTTTCTTGTTTTGAAGTGCCGTAACAACATTCCCATTTTTGCTTTACATTTTGGCAATAGAATTGCTATTTGATCATTGCATAATATGTTCCTATTCAACATCACACCAAGGTTTTTCTTTATTTGTGATTGTCTCATTATTAGGTCCCCTATATGCATATAGCTTTCCTTCTCTATCTCCATTATTTATTGATTGAAATTTATCAGAGTTAAATACCATCCTATTTACCTCTGCCCAATCATATACTTTGTTAAGGTCTCTTCGTAGCTCGTTCCTATCTTCATCACAAGTAATTTCTCTACTTATTCTTGTGTCATCGGCGAAACTACTCGCTACCGAGTCCTTAACATTACTGTCTATGTCTGCAATCATAATAACAAACAGTAATGCAGCTAATACCGTACCTTGTGGTACACCGGATATTACCTTAGCTTCATCCGATTTCTCATCGTTTGCAATAACTATCTGAATCTAAACAATGTATTTTTAACCACTGCAGCAATTTTTTTTTTATTGACTTATCCTTGAGTACGTAAAAGGAAAAATAACTTCAGCTATGGTAACAAGATAAGACACCAGTGATAATTCATCAAAACTTAAGTAAAATGCAAGAGTAAGAAAAAAAAGAAGCGTCAAAGTAAAACTTGACGTACAAAATCGAGCGATGATATCACAACACAGGGTGATATATTAACAAATAAAATGACCATTGACTCAAAACGTTAATTGTTACTGCATGTCACTCCTAAGTCACAAATAACTCAACGATACCTTTGAGTCGCATGGTATCTGAAGTAGGTACATGTACTACAGCTTTAAACATTCTTATCTGGCAAACTAAAGTCGAATAAAAATGATACCACCGAAAGCACGAAGTTCCAGTCTCACCAGCCACCGAGTAAAGCATCGCCCACGGACAGCATAGACTGATGTCGAACCTATTGGTGAAAGAACCATGAAAGGTCTTCTAAAATTATAATTTACGCCTAATAAAGGCCTTACCTGACATTTGGTTTACATAAAAAAAAAAAAAACTCATGCACAGAGAATCTTATCAAAGAAAAAGGAGGCTACCTTTGTTTCGACACAGTTACCAAAGGTTTATCGGGTGTGCCGTAATTTGCGCATTTAGAAACCGCAAATTTGTTACAGAAAGCATTAAATTAGAAATAAAAGGAAAATCTTACGCAAGCCCTTTTCAAGGAGCATGTAATATTACACATCCCTAATCACTTCATCGTTTTGTTTATGTGAAAAAGAAAAATGAGACATTAACATTGCGTTGGTCTATTACACATTACTAGTCGCATAAAGTCAGTGAACAATTGATTTCATTAAAGAGAGAGAAAATCAGTCATGAACGTTGCTATCAGCAAAAGATGCATCAATGCTCACACTTAGATCGGTTGCAGTTGATGGGTTCATGACGGATACAAAGAAACCTTGATATAATCGTTCAGATTGCCAGACTGTGCATCAAGACTCGTGCCTGTCTTCGAAAATGTGTATAAGATAACGTACGTACTCACGGTGTACTTGCCTAAAACTTTTGAGGATTTGGTATTTATTACTCTTTCTTCCTCGGAAAACCAAAACGACCTTTTATTTGCACAAAATGTAGAACTGCAGCTTGAGGACCAGAAAATATAGGGAGATATGTTTTCTCGATTGTAAGGATTCAATAAATATTCAAAATAATTATTTGAGTTCACTAAAGATCATCGGTATATGAGGATCTGAAATATATCTTCATAGAACGATCGTAATATAGTACACACATACCAAGTCAATGTGCATGTGTCTGCATACTAAGTAAACACATAAATGCGTACATATACACGTATAAAACAATCAACACGGTATATGCATAACCCAAATACGTAACATAAATATGTAGGGAAAAAATCACTGGAAAATGTAAAACAAAAAGTATAAGGACTCTTGAGATCCAAATTTTCTCTTATGCATATCTTGGAGAGACTGAAAAAGTATGAAACGTTAAGAAAAGTGAATGAATAGCCGTTTCCAGGTCTCCTGTAGAAATAAACAGGATCACAAACATTATACCCGTTATAATCAAAGATGTGCACAAGTAAAGATCACTTTCTTAGTTCCCTCTAGAAAATAATCTTTTTTAAATGAGACAAAACAACGACCGAGTAGCAGCCCCATGTTTTATTGACAAAGCATAACGCCGAGGAGAGCTGATTGATTTTCCTGATTTCTTGTCGTACCGGGTGGGTCCTGAGAAATCTTCGTCTCGCAGTTCTTGCGTCCCAATAAATGTTGCCAACTATCTAAGAGCTCCTTACCCCACCTAGGCACTGAAATGGCCCTACTTTCACTGTCATAATACCCTACGCCCGGCCTTAAGATATAAATATTAATAAATTTGTTGTTCATTGGTTAATCTTAAGCAAAATACAAGACAATTATCCTGAAATTACCCTACTACATTTTGCTCAGATTTCGTGACATTCCCCAGTTACCCTACAGACCTAGATTTGAGGCTGAATTACCCTATGCATAGGGTAATTACCCCACGGTTGGCGACACTGGTCCCAATACTTTGCGAAAATTTAACCACATTTCACAAATGGCTTACTCAACAGAGTACTTGAAGACCGACGAAGACTGGTGGAGCGAAAGTGGGTGAGTGAGTAAGTCAGCCAGATGTCTGGGCCTATTGAATAAGAAGAGAACAGATAGATCCGGATGACGTCACTGGATGTCGTTGCCCATAACGAACTATTTGTCATAACTGTCGGACGACGAAAGAGGCGTATATGTTAGGGATGACAGTTTGCAAATGCGTCATAGACGTGTTATTAAATCTGTTTGATTATATATGTATAGCAATTTAATAATAATAATATGTTTTGTTAAAAATGACTGCTGCTTCAGCACTATTAATCTTATAAAGAGTCTTCTCTATCTTTCAGATGACGGCTTTCTCGTTGTTGCTTAGACTGGCGAGCAACGCACCAAAGGGCATGGTAAAATTCGGTTGAGTCATTTGATTTATTATTGCTTATACAATTCTCTCTCTCTCTCTCTCTCTCTCTCTCTCTCTAACGCAATTTAATAATAATAATAATAATAATAATATACCGTCTGTTTGATTACATATCTATAGCGATTTAGTAATAATAATAATAATAATAATAATAATAATAATAATAATAATAATAATAATATACTATCTGTTTGCTTACATATCTATAACGATTTAATAATAATAATAATAATAATAATAATTATTATTGTTATTTATTATTATTATTAATTGTTATTATTATTATTGATTATTATCATTATTATTATTAAATCGTTATAGATATGTAATCAAACAGATAGTATATTATTATTACTATTATTATCATTATTATTATCATTACTATTATTATTGAATTGCTATAGATATATAATCAAAAAGATTTAATAACACATCTATGACGCGTTTGCCAACTTTCATCCCTAACATACACGCCTCTTTCGTCTTCCCACAGTTATGACAAATAGTTCGTTATGGGCAACGACATAATAATAATAATAATAATAATAATAATAATAATAATAATAATAATAATAACTATCATTATTATTATATTATTATTATTATTATTATTATTATTATTATTATTATTATTATTATTATTATTACCTCATGGTTACATAAAGATAAAGAATGTAGCTAAATGGAGTTATTACACAATTCTGGCAGATAAACAATTATCAGCAATTATAATCACAATAGCTATGTCACAGATAGCCTTATATTGGCGACGGATTTCGCTATCGCTAAAGAATTCTAACCGCAGTGTATAATGCTGGGGAGAGTAAAATGGCCTTTGCTGATGTACAGTCCTTTTCAAGTGCAGGATTGTCATCAGTTTATCAAGCCATACTTTCATTTCAGCGTTGAATGATCTTATAGGTCCCAGCGCTTGGGCTATGCCCTAAATTCCATAATCCATCCATCCATAACCGCAGTGTATATAAACATTATAAAAAAAGGACGTAAACAAAAGTGATAAAAAAATTTGATAGAAATAAAGGAAAATATATAACAAACAAGTAAATATCGCTTTACAAAGCTCCCAGTCTTTGTAATAAATAACAGTAGATGAGCGCCTATCGTGGGGATAAGGTTTGTAAAGAGAGACGAAGACTTTCAGAGGACTCTAGAATAATTAGTAGTCTTCTCACCTATCAGCACTACAAAAGGACTTTCGAGATCCTGATACGTCAAAGGAGATTAGCCGTCTTTAAACCCTCTTCAGGTTATGGACGGTAGGATTCATATCGTGTATGCGCGCATCCAAAGGATTACCTTGTCTTAGCTTGTGCTCATCCAAAGGATTACTAGATTGTTTCAAGTTTGACCTTCCTCGGTACATGGGCTTCCCTTATGAATTATACCTGCTAAATATGCAGTCTCCAGCTCATTTTATATTATTATTTTTTTTTGCTCTATCACTATAAATAGTGTGGGGTTCCGGGTTGCATCCTGCCTCTTTAGGAGTCCATCACTTTTCTTACTATGTGCGCTGTTTCTAGGATCACACTCTTCTGCATGAGTCCTCAAGCTACTTCAGCCTCTAGTTTTTCTAGATTCCTTTTCAGGGATCTTGGGATCGTGCCTAGTGCTCCTATGATTATGGGTACAATTTCCACTGGCATATCCCATATCCTTCTTACTTCTCTATTTTCAGATCGTGTACTTATCCATTTTTTCCCTCTCTTTCTCTTCAACTCTGATGTCCCATGGTATTATTATTATTATTATTATTATTGTTATTATTATTATTATTATTATTGACCTTGACCTCACGCTTTATATCAGCTTAATTAGTGAAGTATTCATTCAATAATAGAAAGTCTCTCTAATAGTTCAAAGATAGATATTTCAGTTTTAGAATGGAAAAATCACTCATAAATCTAATATGCAGAGTGAGGTCAAAGTCAAGGCCATGCTTTTATATCAAAGGTCAATAAAACAAGAATATAACCCTGACCTTCACCTTACGCTGAATATTGTCTTTATTAGTGGTAATTGCACTCTAATAAGAAGTTCCTATCTTATATTGTTCGAAATTTATGGTAGAAAATATAAATTTCTATCCGATTTTTTACCTCTACATATGACCACGAGCTTGACCTTACTTGCACATCGACACGAAATCTCAATCACGAATAGTTCAAAAATTATGGTCAAACTCAAATCAATATTGTGGCCTTGGACCTCTAGGAGACCTTTACCTCACTGCAATGCACCACAAACTATTCCACTTGAACCAGATGCATAACTGGTCTAATTTCAACTGAGCAACCTGTTAGCATATATATATATATATATATATATATATATATATACATATATATATATATGTGTGTGTGTATTTGCATTTATACCATAGGTCAAAGGCATAATACCTTTATGATTCCGGTACGATGCTATGATACTTCCTGGTGACGTGAACTTACTATGTAGATTCTTATCAAACAATCGCAACATTGCGCAACTGCAGCTAATCATTTTCTTAAACTATACGATTTTTAAACCGGGCTCATTCATGTTTCCGATACTATGCAAAATTACTAAAAGGATAATTAAAACAAATGGAAAATGACAAACCAAACACAATACCTACCCAGTGAATCGTGCAGCTGGCAGCAGAGTACTTCAATTGACAAGATGCAATCTTAATTATCCCTTTATTCTGGACATCGATATCAGGTATTCCTGTCTAATATAAAGTATTTTGTTGATATATTAATGCGTTAATAGTTCTTTTACGTTAATAAGGATAATAGTAACGTATTCTGGGAAAAGTTTCTTGGGAATACCCGAAAAAAAACGCCGGGCAAACTTTGGAAAATTACATTGTCGGCAACTTCATTCGCAGTTATCGTCGCATCGTGACGTTGTCCCGGATCTTCTTTGAATAACCCGAGAGTAGCTTTAACGATACGGCTCACTTCTGACCTGGGGAAGAATAATCAGTTCCATATGATATAGCACAGCATTTCTTGCTTTCTGTTTTAAACATAAATCCACGCTCTACAATGTTAGTAAAATACTACGTGGTAACTTGAACAAAACGTTTAGCTGAACCCGCCCACCTCCCTTAGCAGATCCCAAGCCCTTGGGGCTAAGGGGTGGACCGTGGAATTCCACATTCATCACTAGTGACTGGTAACTGAATGAATCGCTGCCCAGTGCCCAAGCCCCAGAGATACCCACACAGTGCTCGTTTTTTATGGCCCGTGCCGTATGACAGCCCACTGCCAGTCAAGCTGGTGCGTGGTTAAGTGCTAATATAACTATGAATTTGAAAAGCTATCCACTGTATCAAGTGATCATTTTGTATTAAGAAGTTAGCGAATTGTATTGTGCAATTACCGTGTGACTCTTGATAGAATTTGTGAAGGGAATTAATCTGCCATGACCTAAAAGTAACAAGGTAAGTTGTTTACATACTCACTTCTTGTTTTGTAATAAATGATGATGACGTGAATACCAGTTCATTTCAAGTGAATCTGTATTACGCACGTCTAGCTGTAGGATGGAATGACGGTTTTTGGGATTTAAAAAAAATCTTGGTACATACACATGGGCCAAATGTTAAGCTTAATAGGTATTGTATGCATGTATGTGTATCTGTGTCTCAACGGTGTATATCTGGTATTGCGGGACAGTTTAATACAATACCATTAAACTGTAATTTTTAGTTCAGCAGTTAATCGACAGACGCACACACATAAATGAGCATAACATTGATTGATTGTTTTGAATATGTTTGTTACATTGCAACGTCAAAGGTTAGCGAGGCAAAAGGTTTGACAAAAAAAAGTTCTAAAGAACAGAACAAGTTACTTGAAAGTTTTCCATGAGTCTACCTTTTCACGGTTAAAAATACCCTTGAACACTTTAGAACTACTTAGGAAATCTAACTCCAGAGATAGTTAATAAATCATCAAAGTTTATTATTAGTAGGTGACTCAAAGATTTATAAACAAAATTTCATAAAAATAAGTTAAATGTTTAGCTAATCATCTATGTGTAACGATGCTAAAAAAGAAATGAAGAAAATGTTTGCCTTGGTATGCACGATGAACGGTTTAGAATAGATATCGTAATTTATGTATTTATATTATTCGTTCGACCGATAAAATCGTCGAAATTTGACGCATTCCTAATGACCAGTGGTTTGCGTTCTTTTAATTTGAAAAAGCTATAGTGTTGTTCCCGAAGCTTTAGAATTGTCGTCATCCTCTGATTTCCCTTAGACCTGTGATCTTTCTCTCAAATGGCGGTGTATCAGGGCTCTTATCGTGTAGTATACTGACATCACTTGAAAAAGTATTCTAGCCGCAGTCTAGATATCCGAAGTTCATAATAGTGACACAAAAATCCTAATCATAATGCATTCAGATCTCATATGATCTGCTCTCATACGGTTAGATAGTTCACATTTATTTCCTCTCCAAATCACGCAGCATTTAAGGCGAATCTAAATTGATGACGTAAAGAGAGGATCAGTGTTTTCAGATAGGTTTGCTAGGCTAATCTTAAAACTACGTCACGGTGACTATTATGGTGTTTTTTCTTTCTTTCTTTCTTTTTTTTTTTTTTTTTTTGGGGGGGGGGGTGGCGGGCGGGCGTGAGCGAGGATTATTTTTCTTGCATTTCACATATTGCCAAAGTATGTCCCTTAATGAAAAGGATTAACCCGGGGCTACTAACCCTAACCTATAATTGGTTTCCTCGTCTCCGTCCTCTTGGGGGTAAACGCAGATTTGACAATGCAAGGGAAAAGAATGTGCCACATTGTCGTAAATAATATTTTCATATGCTATCTCTAGTAATATTTTGGCATATAATTGCCGTCAGTTATTATAATAATTTATTTTTCGGACAAAGTCCTATTTCAAAGAATCACAAGGAAAAACCTAAAATGCCAATTCGCATAATGAGGATTACAAGTTTGGCATGCTGCACCACCCTCCCTACGCCATCTTGTGACCAAGTGCGCTCGGCATATTATAATTACAGCACAAAAGTTGAAGAGGTCGTACGAAGGTTAAAATTTCAGTTAAAGGATAATCCAGTTATAAGATCCATCAATTCAGCATCTTAGGTCTGCAACTGACAGCTAAATTTTGTCTTTTTTATTTGTCCTAAGATGTTGGCGGCCCTGCGAAGGAAAAGATTAGTGATGATAGAAAAATAAATACTGAATATGAACGAGGTTATCAAAGCTCTTATTGATATGATTTTTTGAAGTTTCAATCTACCGGAATTGAACTGAAGTGCATTAATGCTATCTATCAGATGATAACTCTTTACAGCATAAAGACAAATGATAGCTTATCATATGCTAATACTTTTTAGAACCACACTGGGTAATCACGTTTATGATAAAGTCATTCATTGGCATAAAACTTAGTTTACAGGTAATTAAACTTGAATTCTGGGATTCTCTCCCTGCTTTCGTTTTCGCTGGGTCTGGTAACCTTGATGGAGTTAGGACCCGCTCATTTCATTGTTCTTTCTGTTGCTGTCATAACTATTAGAGAACGCCTCAGTGGCGTGGTCGGTATGGTCTTGGCCTGCCACATCGGTGGCCACGAGTTCGATTCTCGGGCATTCCATTGAGGGGTCTGAGATGTGTATTTCTGGTGATAGAATTTCACTCTCGACGTGGTTCGGAAGTCACGTAAAGCCGTTGGTCCCGTTGCTGAATAACCACTGGTTCCATGCAACGTAAAAACACCATACAAACATAGTACATATCTGTCAGACCTCATCAGGGTAACGGCATGAAAAGTATCGCAAAATGCTTAGCTCCAACTTTATAGTAATCGGAATACACTTATATATGTGTGTGGGTATACATAAACTTTCCTACTGATGTTGAAATCGCCTATTGTTTTCCAGTGCTGTGTGCTGACTTATTGTCATAAAAAGTGGACTTCCTAAATTCCGTTGTTAGTCATTATTTCTTGAGTTGCGTGAGAATGACTAGACGGTCGAAATTCCACAGAAATAGATTAACATAATTGGATATGATATTTAAGAAACAATAAAAATCTATATATTCTGTTTTACCAAACAGATATTTAGTTGAATGGGTTCCTCTAGGCGCCAGAAAATTAGGAAGACCAATACGGGCTGCTCTATGAGCAAGAGCCCGTGCTGGCATAAAGACACCTCAATCAAAAACAACAGGAAGACTCACACGGGAGGCAGGAGATGAGTGGAGATGTGTAGATAAAAGCGCTTTAAAGAGATAAGTGGCAACATTTTGCAGAAGTGGAAATGATGATGCCAATAGGCCGCATTTGTAATCTGATATGATAGTGTTGTTGTTTAGTCCGGGAAAATTTTGATTATAATCAGATAAGCGATTCATAAACCTAACGAAAATTTGCAATTCTTTTCTTTTTAACTAACTCCATCTCCGGTCATCTCTATAACTTCTTATGATAGTGTTAAAGTTTAATCCTGGAAAATCTGGAAAATAGGCAAATGTATTGATGTAAAACTTTAATAACCTGTTTTGCACGTCGATTTAGCTAGCTCTGCCTTTAGTCAGTTGTATAGCCTGGTCTCTAATATGTTTACCCAACCTCATGAACTTTGTTGTGGGTCTGCCATCAAAAAGAAAATAAGATATGCATTACTATGTCCTCAGGAGAGAAATCATAATTGATTTTTTTCTAGTTAGTAAGGTTTGAAAGCTTATTTGCAAGTGTGTGTACTACGTGATAGTTTTATGTGCAACCTTTCGTAAGTGAAAGACACTTTCATTTTGGCGTCTTACAATCCGTATAAATAGATATAAGTAACACCAGGGCATTGTGTACAAGGTCTCCATAGAGCTTGTTAGTCTAACAGCTGGATCTGTACTGAAAGAAACATTTGTATACGTGGCCTATGTTTGTGTGGGAATCTTCCTTGTGGGGCATTGCATGGTTGTTTCCTTGTATTCGTTTATCTGGCACTCCCATCTCTGTACCCTATCAGTAACCCGCACTCCTCATCCACAACACCCAATACGATAACCATTGCTATTTGGACGCCAGTATCAGTTTCAGAGATCTATAAATCGGAGATTTTTAACTTTGCCATTTTGCTTTGTTCAGCTAGTTCATGTTCTTGATTCATTGGAACCATTTGTTATTTTAGATTAATTGCATATCAATTAGTTCCTTACTTTAACTTCGAATTCAACGGGATAATTACTACTGCTCACTTTTTAGGGAAGGCTGTGAGCATTAGCTTATGCAAAATACATATTTTCACTTGTGTTGAATTTCACGGAAATTTGTTGATTCCTGTGCCAAGAATTTTTACTTTATTGTTAGTGAAACGTTACTGACCGTTACATAAACTAAACAAATAAATTCACCGAACTTGGCTCAGATCTAGAATGAATTTACTTATTATCAAAACCGCTCTGTTAAAATGTCCACAACACGTATCTGAGGAGAATTTGGTCTCTTTTAAGTCTCAAAGCATATTGAGTATGGGGAGTTACCACCCTTCTCTTAAAGAGAGAGAGATGCTACTTCGGTCTGTTCATTGTCTTTCCTTGATCAGTAAATGTTTGTTTTCTTAGTAAATGCAGACACCTTCAACAGACGCCTCAGTTTGATAACAAGTAAAATACAGTACTCACGATTTGGATCCTGAACTACAATGGTGAGTTGTGATATAGTTATGATAAATCTTCGAAAATATGACAAAATTCTACCAAATTTCTTTACAGAATCGTAAAAGCTTCCCTGATTTGTGAACAAATATTTGATCGGTATTTCAAGTGTCCCCTTGTGCCAAGGTATAATAATGCCGTTCAGATTGCTTTTGTATTTTAGTCAAATAAAAGGCTAGTCAAAGGAGCCCTTTTTTAACTTTCGAAAAGGCTGATTCCTAGATTAGCTACGAAATTATTCACTCGAAATACTGATTTTTTTTTTTTTTTTTTTTTTTTTTTTTTTTTTTTTTTTTTTTTTTTTTTTTTTTTTGTCGGCTCGGTTATTTCTTAGATAGTGACCCCAGAGGTTTTTACCCCAGTATGTATCCATCTTTGCGGCGTGCTTAGTACAAGCCCGTTGGGGATGACCGCAAAAACATAAAACAAAAGACTGTCAATATATAAAGTTAATAAACCCCGAAAACCTCGGTGGGGGGGGGGGGTCACTATCTAGTGAAGATCCGTCGGCTCTTCATTTGGTAAAATTTGTATAACTATTTCAGTCAAGTGCGTCAGAACAGGAGTTCTATGGCGTTACTACTATCTCTCTCTCTCTCTCTCTCTCTCTCTCTCTCTCTCTCTCTCTCTCGGGCTAGGTTTAACTAATTGACCCATAATGATCATTCCACCATCATAAAAAGATATTCAAAAGACAGTTTATTGAATTCCTTTGTACCGTAAAATAAAAAGAAAAAAAAAGTACGTTTTGGTTGTCGAACACAGCCGCTTCTGTTTATTTTCTTAATGTCGCCAAGAAAACGCACCCGTTTAACATCATGCCAGTGTTTAGAGTAGTAGGCATTAACACGATAAGAAGGAATCTATCTTGAAAGACAGGACCCATGCACTTTGCTCATATGAAACGGGTCATGAGTACGTCTTTCTGTTTTTAATGCATATGTGCCATGTTATGTAAATAAAATGTGCACGTGTGTTTACGTCATATATGTGTATATATATGAATATGCGTGTGTTCGTGTGTACGGTAAATATGTGGAATCTAGGGATTTTGAAATGACCTTAGGAACATTTGAACCCCGAGGGCTAGTACTAAACACGGCGAAACTGATTCATCTACACTGTTTCGCCGTGTTTAGTACTAGCTCCTAGTCATGTATGTGTGTATGGTTGTATGTATATATATTTTCTCCATCGTCTCTCATTGACCTATGGCACTGTCTGGGTAAGGAATGGTATTGCTCTTGCAGTTGACCACAACAAAGGACACAGAAACGTAATGAAAGGAAGACGTAAACAGGATTGATACAAAGCTGTAAGGACGAGTCATTTGCAAGTAACAAGCGATGCAGCTAATCTGAAAAGTCCGGAAATGAGTTTCAAAATATTCACAAAAGCTCCAAGCCAGTTTCTTTATTCATTTATACCACGAATCATTCGAATGCTGATTTTAATCATCATGTAAACAGTGCCAAATGCACTGGTCCATCCAGGAGTCATTTTCTGATTTCTTAAAATTCTCATGAACTCCGCAGGTGCATTGTTCGTTAATCATGTAAGTGTTGCAGAATATCGCTTGTTCTTCAGTAGAATTCCTTTGTTTCTCCATCTGCCTAAGTGCTTTCTGAATTCAGTAGGTAACGATTTCAATAAGAAAAAAAATTCTCGAGAAGGTCAATCTGCTTAGTTACGTAAAACTCCAATAGAGATTATCATGGTCCTCCGTTTAAGACTGAACCAGTGGGAGTGATACCAATTAAAAATGAAAAGGGACTAATTACAGTTATAGATGGTAGTTAATCGTCCTTTGTCATTTCCTTTCAAATTTACTCGCTGTAGTGTCCTTTCATTTTTATTATATCTGGCATTTGAGTACTACAGCCCTCTGACTTTAGTTTTCTCACTCTCAAACGGTATCCTCTTTCCTTTTTTAATTTATATAATAACTCTTACATCGTAAGAATTAAAAAAACACACACCCAGATTAACGAGCTTCCTAGCGTAAACGAAACCAGAGCGCTGAGGGAAGACACATTGTGTCAATAGAAGCAGCTTTCATTACTGCGCACTATGAGTTCCTGATCACTTAGATCACTTCAAAGATGAGAGACTTTGCATACATCAAATTCATGCATTCAGTTACCAGATTCTTCCTAGACGGATTGGCCGGTTTCACTTGTTAAGGGGTGGTTTCGGCTTTTTGGCCCCGGTTTGGCCGGTTTCATTACCAAGTGCATCATAGAAAAGGTATTCTTCCATGGTAATGGTAAGTACGTACTACCTTCGAAACAAGTAGAATTGACGAACCACTGCGTGTGTTCTTTTAGAGCGAACGCGTTCTTGGGTACTCAATCCTACTCGTAACTTGTCTCAGGCTCAAGGCATAAAAGACTTGATTCCGTTCCCCTTCTTTAGAAGAATCGAAAGTTTCTCTCTTTCGGTCACGTAGAGAAGTTTTTATCAGCTGTAAAATTTAATTACAAAAAAAGGCCTTCAAATAGTATGATATTGTTTTAAAAGTCACAAATCAAATTCCTATATTGTTGTTATTACAATTGAAGTTATTCGGCACTCCATTGTGAATGGTTACATTTCCTAAGTCCAAAGTTCATGTCAGTCTCTAGGAGAAAAACAAAACGTTTTGGAATTCCCACTTGTTTAAGGACTTAATGAATCCGAGTTAAGGGGGGAAGATTTCGTAAGCGGCTAAAGTATTCACAAAGTTATTATCCGCACCATATACACTTCAATGAGATAACGTATTGTTGGTAAATAAAATCCAGAACATGCATGCTCCTGGTTTCTCAACGATGTGTAATTTAATCTTTATAATAACCAAGTGTTACTGCCGCAGAAGACTAACGTCAAACAAGCCATACTTGTATTGTGGATTTTTTTTTATGCTGCAAGAAAATAAAACAGCATGAATCTGTCTTATACAGATGGATCGTGTTACTGACGTACGTGCGTTATTTCGTTTGCGGTTATCGTCTCGAAGTGTTAAAGACTTTCCTTTTGAAGTACTCCTTTTGCGTACTTTTTGTAACGTATAAAAAACACAAGATACTCTTTACTTGGAGTGGTGGGGAATTGTCCTACTTAACCCTTAAACACTAAACATGTTTTCCAGAAACACAAACACTAAACATGGGTATATTATACCTGACCGTAGGAGGAAAAAAAACAGTACATTTACAAATTTATTAATGCAATGGTGTACATACTAAATTAAAGCCATGGTAATTTTAATAAAACTATTACTAACCTCTAATGCATATAAATGCGTTATGTAATTGAGAAAGGGGAAAAAAATCTAAAAACTATGAATTTCCAAAACTTTGGGAAAAAATTCCCCTCCCCCCCAAAAAAATATACCACCAATTTTCAACAAACCTCCCCAAAACCCCTCCAAGGACCACTGGCTACACTTCCACTCAGTCTCCATGGCACAGACACTGCACAAACTGTAGGAAAGAGAGTAAAAAAACAACCTTTTTTAGTATACGAAAAATGAGTAAAGAGAGAATTGTTATCTTGTACCCTGGTATCTGCCACATCTAACCTAACCTACCAGGCATAACAATACTATTTCAGCAGATACAACAAGTAACTTATATTTTAGTCACATAAAAAGAACTTATGTTCACCAAAATAAGAAACAAAAACAACGGTTTCATGAATATTCCTTGATAATTACCTCAGGCTCAGACAGTCACAGCGGTAGGGGTAGTAGTGGCTCGGGCAGAAAGGTTGGCGGCAGCTGTGGCACCGGAAGGGTGTCTTCCTGTCTGCCTTCAATTAACACTTCCTGCAGCGTACCATGGGCTCCGTCATCTCTGCTGCCAATGATCCTGCACCAGCAAGCGTGCCATGAGGGTTGATGGAGCACATTTGTCTGATGATGGCCTTGACTTGTCTGTGCTGTGTCCAGACACTGATGCGTTGCTCAGCTGATGGTCTGATGAGCTGCAAAGCCATTTCGCTCATATAATTTCTTCTTCGTCTCACTGGGGTGCCTCCTACCCTGTCAGCGTTGGCCTTGTAGATGATCCATGAATTAATTACAGCTGCACTGATCATTCCAAAGAATATACATAGTGGCCACCTCTTGGTTCTCCTGCTGCAACTGTACTGTCCACACATTTGGTCAAACGTGTCGACTCCTCCTTTAGTTTCATTGTAGAAATTGATAATTTTGGGGTTCCCACTTTCCATATCTACTGTTGGCTGGGTGTGCATACTGGATAACAACAGGACATTCTTCAGCTTTGTTTTTGTGGAGGGTATATATGACACGAGTGTCATGTCCCTTGTGAAGAGGAATGCTGAGCTTCCTGTCCTTCAGCTCTGCTTATCCTTCATGACAGCAGGGATTTCTCTCTTATTCCCCATGACTGTCCCCACCAGAGTCATCCTACAGTTATGCAACAGGTCCTGAATGAGTGGCACAGACGTGAACCAATTGTCTGTGGTGACGTTGCGGTTCGTGTTGTGCTAGGGGCTTGTCAGGTCTTTTGTAAGACTGTGGCCGAGTGTCAGGCCTTCTCTTGGTCGAGTATCATCTTTCCCCAGGTAGGGAATACCTTTCAACAGGTATTTACTAGCCACATCATTGACCATGACGATTTTTATGCCGTATTTGACTGGCTTGTCAGGGATATACATCCTAAATGGGCATTTACCCCTAAAAGCCAGCAACTGCTCATCAACAGTCAGGTGCTCATCAGGTGTATAATGTTCTTCACATGCAGCAAAAAACATGTCCCACACACTCCTGATTAGGGCAAATTTGTCAACAGCTCGTCTCTCCACCCGCGTGGCATTGTCATCAAACCACAGGCAGTTGACCAGGAAGGAAAAATGTCCTCAGACATTGCTGCCCTGTAGAAAGGAGCCCCTGACACAGGGCACCATAACTCCTTGGTATTCAGGTGATTGTCTTTTCTGTAGCCACTAAATACAGGGACACCTATCAGGGCACGTATCTCTGTTGCTGTTGTGGGCGCCACAGTAGATGTCTGCGTCCTGTACTTCCTGGATTCTTCATCAGTTTTCTGGTTGGTCCACTCCACTATCACATTTAGCATCTCATCAGTAAAAAATAATTGAAAATACTCTTCTAGGGTGGTGGCCTGAGCAGCTACTTGTGTGACTGGGCCTGAAATGTCCCATAATATTTTGTGCTGGTGTACGTGGTCCTGCGACCTGAGACCTCGTGTGCCACACATAGCCTTTACTACTTCTTACTGTTGCCTCGCTGAAGGTAACAAGCATTTCATAAATTCCCCCTCATCTTCACGTTGTCGGCGTGGTCTTCATCGAGCAGCAAGGGTGGCAGCAGCAGCAGCAGCAGCAGCAGCAGCAGCAGCAGCAGCAGCAGCAGCAGCAGCGAGGGTTGCATCAGCAGCAGCAGCAGGGGTTATCGGAGCAGGGTCATTAGGGTCATCAGAGTCATCACGGTAGGCAGAATGACCAGCAGCAGAATTACCACTAAGGCCAGTAGAGTCCTGAGTAGAGGAGGCAGAGTCTGCAGCATGGGTGGAGTGGGATGCAGAGGAGCGGGGGGGACACCTATACCTCTTTGCCCGACTACTTAGCGAACTTGTTTGCCTGCATCGGCGTCAAACATCCTCTTCAGATTCACTGGATTCTGATTCACTATGAAGTTCATCAGGGACAGCAACGTACTCTCTGTCATCGTCACTGTCATATAACAGTTCACCTTCCAGTTCATCACTAGCATCACTACAACTGTCAGCAAGAAGGGCATCAATAATTGCCTGATCACAAGTGGATCACCTTCTTGCCATTACTGATTCAATTTAGTCACTATAATCAGTCACAAATAATAATATCTAGCCAGAAAAGTAAAAGATATCAGTGTGTCATCACAATAGCTCCGCTTTGTACGCTATTATTGTCACTAAAATCTGTACACTGCATAAACACTACTACTGTCACAAAATTCGGGTACAAAATACCCGATTTATTTTGTATTGCATTGTCACTTACTGTCACTAAATTTGGGTACAATATACCCAATTTATTTGTATTGCACTGTCACTAAACTCGGGTACACAATACCTGAACACTTGTCTATGTGTAAATCCAAGCTATGGAGCGGAGTGACCACACCTCCCTCTGAGAACACTCGACCGTCACTGAGACTACCAGGGATCACCGCACTGTAGCTTGGCAGGAACATTGTGTTTCTTCCATGACGTCACTAGCGTCGGGTAATCCACACCCATGTTTAGTGTTTAAGGGTTAAGTAAATTCACGAACAGCTTGTGAGTACAGAGCTATTTTTATTAGAGGAATGAACTGCTCATTTCAGGTTTTAGAATAAACTTTCTGCTTTTGTTTTTGTTGATTTTTATATAATTTCTTCTTGGATCGATTACTTTCGGGGTTAAATCCCCTCCTTTCTGTCTTTCTCTTTCTTCCGATTTTTTCTTCAGGCCTGGGCTAGAAATTGACATCAGGTGACAAGTCTCATTTGCCTTTGTTTTCACAAAGAAAAAGGAAATGTCAGACGAATTCTGTTTTGTTGGACAGTAAAGTAAGGAAATGGGCAGATTTATGTTGAAAGTCTCACAGACAGTCGCTGTTTGTTAAAAGAAAAAAAAATTAAGTATCATTACCAAATTCAACCTACCCTAACCTAATCTAACCTAGGCCGCAAAGTCATACTTGACCAGGTAAAGGAATAATGGATTTCTTTGCCTTGTGGAACCCATATCTTATCTATTATGGCTATCGTTAATAATAGCCTCTGCAATAGCGCCCAAAAAATATCCCTCTTACTGATCTTCCATTTGGAAGGACATGAATTTATGGGATGAATATAATAATTATGGATTAAGTCAGATATTAAAAAAATAAAGCTTTCAATGTAGCGTCTGTCGAATACATAACTCTAATACCACTGTTAAAGGATTAAAAATAAATTAAATTATTTGCTAAATACAAATCTTATGTAATTTTTAAAGATAGGTTTTTTTTTATTTCTGGGAAGGAGAAATTCCAAGCAAATGTTTGTGCAATTTCCGTCAGACCGGTTAAGTATGGTTTGAGAGAAAGAGATTCGTGGAAAGGGTCATTCTCTCATTACTAAAACGAATTAATAAATTTTGCATTTACAAACATTTTTAAGCATGCCCAGAAATATATTTATTATATATATATATATATATATATATATATATATATATATATATATATATATATATACATATTTATATGTATATACAATACCCATGAAAGAAACAAAAAGATTAAACAGGTCACTGTATTTTGGTGGAGACGAAGATCATTGTATATTGTTCTGATGGTAATGGGCCATTTAATTTTCTTTGCTTCTTTTATACCATACATTATATTAATATATATAATATATATATAGTATACATATAATATATAATTATAATATATAACATAATATACTATATAATATATATATATAATATATTAATATTATTATATATTTATATATAAATATAATATATACATATATATCTATATATATATATATATATATATATATATATATGCATGTGTATGCAAGATACCGGTACATATACGGAGACGAAACATGTACTAATATACTCGTACCATACTCTTCAATAGGAAATAACTTGAGTTGCCGGATGGGAGTACGGTATATCACAAGTGCTATGCCGCTCGCAAACTTAGATAACAAATCCATTTGAGCAAAGGCAGAACCAGAAGGATCCGAGAGACAGTTAAGTAGATGCTTTGTCCTGGTTGTCTGTCTTCTTCTTCTTTTTTTTTTTTATTTCTCTCATCGCATCTACCAAAGCTGATAGGTGACCATAGTGTATGGAAGTTTATCTTGTATTTATTTTTTCGCTTACTCAGGGAGGAAGCCTACAAACTACGTTGTTGTTGTTGTTGTTGTTCTTGGTGAGGGCCTAAAAAGGTCTGAAAAAGGTGTTTCGCGTTGAGTTAAAGATACAGGAATTTTAGGAGAGGACATTTATGATATATTTATTAGAATGAAAAATTATTTTGAATAAATTATAGCGTATTTATTTGATCGTAAATTTTAGCAAGTTTTAAGTTACATTAAAAGTTAGGGATATAATGTTTGCAATATGAGTGAGGGGAAAATCTTGCACTCGTCCCGAGTAAGCTGAAGGTCGGGTCACGCCTTGTTCATCCTTATCATTATTATCTTATTATTATGAGTGTGGTGACACATTGTCCCAGTCCCTTGCTCTCTCTGCCCTGTAAAAAGCTTAGTAACCCACTATTCGGTATTGAATGTAATTACTGTCCTTGGAATTCATTTCAGATTATATTATTATTATTATTATTCATGAAGTAAATAGATTCCCACGACAATGAAACCTGCAAAGGAAACTTCTCAGGAAAGAGTAAATAGCAAAATGGAAGACGAGTGAGAGATAAATACTCGCATATATAATCTATAACAAATACCAATTAAAGATTGCAAATAAGAATACAGACGTACATAAAACCTCCATAAAACGAATAGGAAAAAGAAAGTCCACTTGCGTGTAATTTCTCAAGAGCCCAAAGCTTAGAGACATTTATAGCTCTTCGGCAGGTAATGATGACATCTGAGCTGACCCAACGATCACTAGCAACAGAACAATAGATCTTTATCAGTAAGTAAATCAGATATTTCTATCAATGAAACAAATGACAATCAAAAGGGACGCGTTATATTATTATTATTATTATTATTATTATTATTATTATTATTATTACAGTGAAAAAAAGCTTTTGTTGTGATTTCGCCGATCATAGACTGCATTTATGTAACAATCAGACACTGGCGTTAATGACCATCAAAGATTTAATAGCAAATGCAGGATAGAATAGCACAATCGTTCCTTTATCTAACCAAAGCCACCATTAGTATGCACGCTCATTTATAAATCTGTAATTAAGACGTGGGTTGATACAGCCGCCTCTGTCTTTGATAATGTAACCGTGCAATCGGGATGGACGTTAGTTTCAGGCATAAAGAGCCCTGGGACACAATGAAGGCGCCAGGCAGTCAGTCACTCTTACGCGAAATAGACCAAGCCTCATGTGTTTCTTCCTCAGAGGAAAGTAAGTAACGTCAGCGTTTAGATGAAAGTGAGACGTTTATTCGCTCGGTTGTGAGCTACTATTTCCCTTGCAACCGAATCCTTCGAAATTCAGTTGTCCTTCCACACCTATTTAGACACGAAGTCTTGATAGGAGGCGATGCCTTGGATGAATGTACAGCGGCATGATTTGACTCCAATGACTCAGTCTATACAAAGGGCCGCTTAAGTCGAGTTTTGAAGCGCTCCCAAGGGAGCATCCGAGAGACGTACACACACGAGCCAACTTCATTATATTAGTCATACCCGAAAGACGATCCACTGGTGCCCTTCATTGACTTAATACTCATTCTTAGGAATGGTGGCTTCCACTAGTCTTACATGGTACTTCATTGCTAAATGAAAATAACATTAATTGACAGGTTTACGCTTTAATAAAGATATTGTGTGGTAAATTTCGTAAAAACATTTGAACTCTCATCACCATCATGAAAAAAAAAAAATATCGATAGACTTACAACACTATAGGCAAAAACAATGACAAGGGACGTTAGCAGAGAACAGAATAATGCTCAGAGTAAGAAGCAATAAGCAACATCTGTTTACATAAGAGGCAAAGGCCAAGCATGGTTAGTGTTGTCCCCTGGACGGACAAACAAAGAGACCTCTGTTTTGGCGGGTTTATGCCACTATCACGCCACCGCCTCCCTCTCTGAAAGGCTTGCGCCATTGGCGACATAAAATGTCACGCGATATACACATCGTTCATAATAAGCAGCTTTAATTTAAGGTCGTCTCGAGATGAGGAAGCAAAGGGAGGGGATAGATCTAGTTGTGGATGATACTAATATTAGATTTGCACTGGTTTTATCCCACTTTTCCCTTTTTTAATTGGATAGGTTTTTTACAGTTCTTCTGTTCGCGTCTCAATCAGTTGGAGTCTTACAAAAGGTTTTGGAAACACGTGTTTTGAGATAAGATAGTCACATATCACCTTACAATCTTTTCCCTCTCCAGCTGATAGTTTAAAACATACTGTCAATTGTGAACAAAGACAAATTACATTTTTTTCCACGTTTTAATGAGCTTATCTATTTATTGCACTTGTCTGTTACAAAGCTATATGATTGACAGACTTGATAGTTGATCATGTGAGTAAAAGAGGATAAAATTACACATGATAGTTTTATCACAGCTCAAAGGAACTTTGTTGTCAACTTTGGTGGCTTGAGATTCTGTATGAGTACACTTTTTGCCATTGTTTAATAGTTTGTCACAGGTCATAAACTATGGTTACTTTTTCGCCGTCTCTTGTTCTGATGAAGGATGAAAAAGACAGTTGTTCGAAAATAGAGGACTGGTTTTGGGTTTTATGGGTGGAGGTGACGGATTTACCCACATACACGCGTGACTATTGTATGTTCACAAATACTAAGCCACAAATAACGTCTACTATCAGATTCAATATATCTTGGGAATAACTTACACCCAGGGAATCATAAATGATTAATGCTTCGCCAGATGCAGTTATCAGATAATTAATCACTGTCTATCGTTGTTTCTAGACCTAGTACCGGGACCTTTCCCTGAAAAAAGAAAAAAAAAAGCGGGACGCCATAACTTAAAAACCAACCATAGAATTTTCTTAAAAATAATCTCATTTTGTTTCTCACATCACACCCAAATTGCTCGTAGTCTGACGTACCCGAACCTTTTGACAGGGCAAAGAAACCGGGCTGGTGCAATACTAGCATACATCTCAGGAATTTGCTTCCCGTACACACATACACTCACAAACGCACAATACAGAATTCACGCCTATCGCATTTGCTCCTTGTCGCCTCCGTTCCAGTAAGGCGTTTCTCGAAATAGGAGGTGGCCTTTCAAAAACACAAAATCAAAATTTACTTTCATCATTTAACTCCCGCATCGTGGCTGAAGGCCTGCACGGAAGACTTGGCCAACAGCAGTTATATCATATACTCACAAGAAGAGACTGTCGTCTCTTTTCAAATTTTTCCTGTGGCTTCAGTTCATAAGCAAATCACGTGTATGTTTTTGGGATATTTTACTAATATATATATATATATATATATATATATATATATATATATATATATATATGTGTGTGTGTGTGTGTGTGTGTGTGTGTGTATATATATATATATATATATATATATATATATATACTGTATAAATAGTGTACGTATATATGCATATATACACATATGTATACACAGTATATATACTTATATATAGATGTGTGTGTGTGTATTTACATGGTTCACATACTCGATTATTACCCACCTTGATAAAACTGATTTGCTGTTATAACTTGAAGTAAATAATAGCATCTTCTATATTTGTTCAGTTGTCAGAGAAAAATTAAAGAACGTCTTAAATAAATCTTCAATGTTGTGTTTTCTCGCCAAGGATCATGTCAATTATATTTGCGCAAACATTTACCTTTGCTTTTGTCAGTAGTTTCCAAACATTACACCGAAGCCAAAATAACAAAAGATAGGAAATGTTGAGAAGCGCTTATGAATATCACTAAGAGACATTGAACTTACTTATTTAAACTTACTACATATGACCGAGTTTGTCTCGATTTCGTAGCATAGATAAATGAGGTGGCTTAACCTAATGTCGAATAATCCGCAGCGCAGCTGTGTCACGACACCGGATATGTGACTCTTACTCATTTTGCCAAAGAATAACCTTCGATGAAGAACTTTTCACAGAGATAAGTTAAAAATGATGGCACTAGACCAGAAAAAAAATTAGCTTAAGGTTTGAATTATCAGTTTCGTCTATTTTGATTGCATTTATGTGCGTGTTTTATGTCGTATATATATATATATATATATATATATATATATAATATATATACATTATATACTTGGTGGTAAGATAAGTAAACTAAGGGTTTACCACAATATATATATTGTAGTAAGCCATTAGGTTTAGTTATCTTACCAAGTCACTGACTGGGTGAAAACGGTCTTCTCTTTCGATTACAGATGAAACTGAAAAAGTCTTATAAATTTGCGTTCCACTCTCTCTCTCTCTCTCTCTCATTCTGTATAATATAATAGATATATATATATATATATATATATATATATATATTATATATATATATATATATATATATATATATATATATATTATATATTGCTACTGTCAAAATGCATATTTCCCCTCTTTCACTGTATAAAGTATTGTGTGTAAGATTTTGTAACATTTTTTCAGATTCCTAGATAGCTTAGGGATAGGATGTTTTAAATGTGTGTTCAGATTTCGCATAACATAATGTAAAAAGAATATATATAACGTAGAATGTAGAAAGAGAGAGAATATCTTTGTCCATTCAAAGCTAGATTTGTTTTTCCTAATCTGTCAACACGTTTGATTAGGGACCTCGAGTCTTCATTGTGTTTTGGGATTCTGTCATCATGTAAGAAGGGACTTCTGCTTCGGTCGATTGAGTCGAGTATGTCTTTTTTTAACAGACTGGTCTCGTACGCGTATGTCTTTGCCGAGTGCCACGTGCAGATTACACATTTTGTATGTAAAGTTGCGTAAGATTTCAAAGCTTCTGGAAGCATTATTGCCCAAAACGTTTTGTGTCATCTCCAGTCTAGCTTCCGTAAGGGAGAAGTTTTTCATTCGGGCTTAGATACTTGAGGTGTTCAGATCTCTCTCTCCCTCTCTCTCCATCGCATAGCCCTTTTGATTTTAAAGTATATTTCTAACCAGTATATTTGCATTTGATTATGTTGATGTTAGGTAGAAACACAGAGTGGTAATTGATCTGTTTTCCTTCAATTAACTTGAAGGGACCTAGAACCAGGGAAGTACTGACTTCTGATTGATTGATTGAGAGTTATCTGGCGTCACAACTACCAGGGTCCACCCTACAACCGGATGACTGTACCTTCTGAATCAGGGAAATACTTACTTTTAAAGTTGTTGATGGAGTGATGCCCTTTGATTAATTTAATTACTTACAAGCTTACCTCACACCTGTTTTGATAAACTTAGTCTGATTTTCTGCAATACTGGTAAGTTGTTAAGGGATCACTGTTGCCTTTAGAGTATTCAGTCGTTTAGTACCTGTGATGAGGATTCAGGTATCTGGCTTTTGTGAGGTAACAATAAATGAATGGTAAGTGTAGTAACCAGGTACTTGGCACTTCGTCACAATATATATATATATAGATATATATAGATATATATATATATATATATATATATATAGAGAGAGAGAGAGAGAGAGATAGAGAGAGAGAGCGAGAGAGAGAGAGAGAGAGAGAGAGAGAGTTCGTGCGGTCCGAAACACTTTAGCCTAGTTTTAGTTAGGTCCCATCGCGCCACTGTTGACATAAGCAATGAATTATGCATATCGTAATTAGACGACTGTGGTGGGTCATGACCAAAGAGGTTAATGGAATGGAGCTACCAGCTTATGCCATAACCGGGCTTTCCAAGAGAGACTTACCTTAAGTTATGGAACTTTGTATATATATATATATATATCATTATATATATATATATATATATATAATATATAGTATGTATGTATGTATGTATGTTATGTATGTATGTTATTGTATGTATGATGTATGATATGTACATTACACACACACACACACACACACATATATATATATATATATATATATATATATATATATATATAATGTGTGTGTATTTAGTATATGTACGTATATACACGTGTGGTTGGATCCCATATGTGTGCGTGACACATATGCTATGAAGAAGAGTTCCATATGGAGTGTCAATTCGTCATGAGGATGGAATGTCCGTCATTGTCAGGGTTTCGATTACGTAATACAGATGACCCTATCTGTCAGCTATCATTTGCATCACTCCACTACACTGTTCTGTATACCTGAACGATAAATACCTATATTAATTTATTTTACATCTATATCGGTTCTTATCTATTTGCTTTAGTACTCGTTTTATTACGACTGGTGTTCTTATGTTACGCTGAACGTACACTAAAAAATGAAGTTTTATCTGTAGAGCATACATGCATATGCACACGTTAAAAGCAGAGTTGTTCAGTACCTTAGTTCTTCATAAATAATATTTCTTCTGTAGACCGGGGTTTCCCTTTCCTGTTTAGACCCGCGTGAATCCCGAACTTTCTCTGAAAAAAAGGCCGCGGATTATTCATCAAATTTCTCTTCCATACCAGGCGAGAGAGAGAGAGAGTCTAAAATTAAACTGCGTCTCACCTACATGGAGGTCAGTGGGAAAGCAACTGAGGTTCAAGTCTTAGGTCTTACGTAATGACTTGCTGATTCTTCGACGCCAAAGGTTTGCTGTTTATTCTTATGAGATTAAGTTCAAAGGGCGCCAGACAGACCAAAACAAAGGTCATTGTCAATGGCAGAAAACTTCTCTAGCAACACTGGCTTCATTTTCCTACAGACACTACGCCACTCGCCTGTTCTGTACGCAGTATATCCAGTCCTTTTTCGTACCACCACTTAGACTAGGCTGGCTTGTCTCCCTCGTTTCCGGTACTTACTATTTTGACTAACGTATCTTCCTTCATTCTCTCTATGGGACCAAACCACCTGAAAAGAGTATTATCCATCTGTGATCCATCTTTCATTACTGATAACATTTTACCTCTTTAACCGCATCTTTGCATCTGTATTTTTCGTCCTCTCACCCCTACTTTACTCCACACACACTAGCGTACAAGTAATATCAGCAGCTTCATATGTTTTACTTGTCTCATTGAACAAAAGAATAAAAACCTTTCAGGTAACTTCTTTCTTGAATCGATGAAGAAATAACAGGAAACCGCTTTTACTTACGCAGAGAGGGGAGACAGTGAGAGTGAGACACAGACAGACAGACAAGACCTTTCGTAGCCTTCTCACCTAAATGCACTATTGCGTTTGAAAATATTATTGAGTCAATCAGTAGGAAAACCATATAACAGCTTAGATTATCAACGTGTTCACAGCATTCTTCCAGTTAAGCTGTGAATCTCGAATCAGTGTAACATACCACCGGGGGTTCTCTCTCTCTCTCTCTCTCTCTCTCTCTCTCTCTCTCTCTCTCTCTCTCTCATGTTATCTATTTATGTGTGTGTGTGTGGTTAGATATAAAGAGAGAGGGAAGGTGATATGGATGTTTGCGCGTATTTACTTGGATATTCCTTTGTCTAACAAATAAAGGCAAAACGAATCACATTGTTTCATATTTAGCTTTCTAATCAAATTGTAATCCTAACGAATCACAATTTGATTAAAATTCTAATCAAATTGTAATCCAATCAGATTACGACGGAATTTGTGGGATTAACTGGAATTTCCGTAAAATTATCAAAAATCCCAAGCGCTTAAAGAGTCGAAACGATGGTACCGAATCACATGAAATTTCCACGTGTCTTTCATTCTCGCCACGTCATCTTCTTCCTCTGCCATCTTCTCTCATCTGATGCTCTTTTGTTTACGTCCCGAGAGGTGATGGGTAGAGAGCCGTGGGAAGGAAGAGTGAGAAGTTTGTTGTGTAGCTTTTGACCAGGTGGCCAGTGCTTGCATATGCTTATATAGCCTATTTGTAATTTTTTATTTGGTATATTCACAAATAGTAAAGATTTTAGACCATCATATATATATATAATATATATATATATATATATATATATATATATATACTTGGATGAGAATTATGATATGGGAGAGTAGAGATCAGTGGAAGTAAAAACACAGGAGAAATAAGGGGCAGAGTTTTCCAGTGAACCTTTGCATTGCATGGCATTCCCGGCAATGATATATAATATATATATATGTATTTATATAATTATATATATGTATTTAATATATATTTAATAATATATTATATAATCTATATATATATATATCATTGCCTGGAATGCCATGCAATGCAAAGGTTCACTGGAAAACTCTGCCCCTCATTTCTCCTGTGTTTTTACTTCCACTGATCTCTACTCTCCCATATCATAATTCTCATCCAAGTAAGCCTGGGTTTTTCAACATCTGCAATGCCCAGAGGAGCCCAGCTAAGAGTATCACGTACTATACTTCTCGGGTGGTGAGGACATATCCAAGCCACCTCCAACTCCAGCTCATCTACGTATAGGACTTCAGTTTCTCTCTATCCGCCATTTGGTGCCTAATGTTCACCTTGAAGCTTTGCTCTGAAATCGATAAACTCTTATAGATAAGGTTTCATGATTCGAGCTTATATAGCAATATATATCAGCCGTCACAGCCGCTCTATATTACGATGGTAATGCTGTGTTTCGTTCAGCTAGAAAAGGCATATCAGAATTACAGCGATTGAAGGCTCCCAGAAGTAAGTGAACTTAGACAATTTCGGGAAATCGAGGAGTTCAGAGGTCATTATGAGTATTTAAAATGTATACGCTTGTTGTATTTAACTAACAGATATCACACACACGCATATATGTATGTACGTACGTATTTGTAGTTGTGATGTTAGACTCGCCGAAATTTTCAGTTTTCAGGAAGAGTATCATTCCAATTGAATACCAGCAACGGGTATCTTACCACCTATCGGTAGTGACATCCACACGCACTATTTTCCAAAAAAGAACATTAGGTAAGAATAGTATATATGAAATGAAATGACTTTCCTTTCAGTGATCTCTTCTTTCTTTCTGTATTTCCCATTACCTTCTGTTACTTCTTTCCAATGAACACCATACTTTTTGGAAGTTTAATAATAATAATAATAATCTTCTTCTTCTTCCCAGCTTGTTCCCATTTTTATATGGGGTCGCCGTTTCGGATGAGCCGTTTCCATCTATTTCTATCTTGTGCTTCTGCCTCATCAATTCCCTTCTCATTTAAGTCTCCTCTCACACAGTCCTTCCATCTCTTTCTTGGTCTCCCTCTTTTTCTTCTTCCTTGCACCTCCACCCCCATAGTATGTCTCCCAGCGTGGTCCTCATCTCTCTCAACAGGTGTCCATACCATCTCAGCCTCCCCTCCTGCACTTTCTTTGATACTTCCACCACCTTAGTTGACCCCCTTATGGTAGTCATTTCTGATCCTATCCACTCTTGTTACCCCAGACATCCACCTAAGCATTCTCATTTCTGCCACATCCATCTTCTTCTGCTCTGCTTTTCTCATGCTTGCTGTTTCCGTACCATACAGCATTGCTGTTCTTACCACCGTCTTGTGAAATTTTTCCTTTTAACCTAAGCGGCACTCTTTTGTCACAAAGAACTCCCGAGGCCGCTCTCCATTGTTCCAGCCTGCCTGTACCCGATGTTTTACTTCTTCTTCCATACTTCCTCCAGCGTTAACAAAAGATCCCAAATACTTAAACTTATCAACTCTCCTTATTTGCTCTCCACCAAGCTGAATACTTTCTCTATCATCCCCCTCAGTGGTGGTACTCATATATTCTGTCTTGGATCTACTTATTCTCATTCCTCTGTCCTCCAGTACTTGTCTCCATCTTTCCATTTCACTTCCAGATCTTCCCTGCTCTCTGCACACAGAACAATATCATCCGCATACAATATGTTCCATGGTACTGTCTCCCTTACTTCCTCTATTATTAACATCCATACTATTTTAAAGTTATAAAATGGGCTCAGAGCCGACCCCTGGTGTAATCCTACTCTCACCTCAAAACCTTCTGTCTCCCCAACACTGCTCCTCACTCTGGTAAATACATTCCGGTACATCTCTTGTATCAATCGCACATACTTCTCTGGCACCATCTTCTCCCTCAGGCTCCTCCATACCTCTTGTCTCGGGACTCGGTCATAAGCCTTTTCAAGGTCAATGAATACCATATGTAGGTCCCTTTGTCTTTCCCCGAATTTCTCCATTATTTGCCTCAGACAAAATATACCATCTGTTGTTCCCCTTCCCTTCATAAATCCCATCTGCTCTTTACCTATTTGTACTTCTTCTCTCAGTCTAGCATCTATCATCCTTTCCAGTATCTTCAAAGTGTGGGACATCAATTTAATGCCCCTCCTAAATTACCACACTCTTGGACATCGCCTTTCCCTTTAAAAATTGGGATCAATATACTCCCACGCCACTCATTTGGTATCTTTTCCTGTTCAAGGATCTTATCATAAGATCCGTACAGTATATCCACTCCTTCATCTCCTAATGCTTTCCATGCCTCCACCGGGATCATGTCTGGTCCGGTTGCCTTCCCATTCTTCATCTTCTTCAGTGCATTTAGTACCTCTGCCTAGAAAACATTACCATGCCAATGTTCACTTGCCCATCCTCTCTTATTAGTCTATTATTTTCTTCATTTAACAACTGTTCGAAATATTCTTTCCATCTCTTCACAATGTCTTCCTCCTTTCTAAGCACTACATCCTCTTGATCCTTTATTTGTTTGATATGTGTTATATCTTTGGTGCTCTTATTTCTAGCCTTTGATAGCTTGATCATCTTCTTAATACTTCCTTTGTCCCCAGCTCATTATACACATCATCATACGACTTTGCTTTAGCTTGGGCTACCACCCCCTTCACCACCTTGTTTTTCTCTCTGTACCTATTTCTGTCTTCCACTGACTGTGACTCTTCCCATCTCTTTCTTTGCCTCCTTCTTATCTTTTACTACTTTCTCAATGTCTTCATCCCACCACCAACTCTCCTTTTCTTCCCATATGATACCAGATGGTCTCTCCTAGCAGCTCCTTTCCATGCCTTCTTATTACTGCTGCATTTCGTGCCCACCATTCTTTGAACATCTTCAATCCCTATATCAATATCCTCCAAAACCCTCCTCTTAAACTCTCTCTTCTTATCCCCTTCCTTCTGTAATTCGTACCATTTAATTTTCCTTATCCCTTTTAGCTTTGGTTTTTCTTTCCCTTTTCAACTTCAAGTCCATACATAGCAGCCTGTGTTGGGGGGCTACATGGTCGCCTGGAATAACTTTGCAGTTCTTGACCTCCACCAGATTTATCCTTTTATACAAGAAATAGTCTATCTGGGAGAATTCTTCCCCCACTTCTATATGTTATTAGGTGTTCCCTTTTCTTCTCAAAGAATGTGTTTACTATTGCCATGTCGAATGACACAGCAAAGTCCACTACACTCTCTCCTTCTGGGTTTCTCTCCCCAATTCCATGGCCCCCATGCTCCCGCCCAATCGCCTCATTTTCACTTCCGACATGGCCATTCAAATCTGCCCCAACTATCACCCTCTCATGCTCTTCCAGTTCTTGCATTATTCCATCCATGTCTCTCCAAAAATTTCCCTTCTCTTCTTCTGTGCAACCAACTTGTGGTGCATATGCGCTTATATTCAGAATCTCTCCTCCATAACATATCTTCAATCTGATGATACGGTCATTCTTTCTATGCACTTCTATTACCGAGTTCTTTAGTTCACTAGACAGTACTATGCCAACTCCATTTCTACCTTGTTTATTTGCTCCACTATAATATAGCTTATATCCATCTCCCAACTCTTTAGCTTTATTTCCTTTCCACCGCGTTTCTTGCACACACACAACATCTACTTTCTTTTCTCTCATCAAGTCAGCCAATTCTCTACCTCTCCCAGTCATGGACCCAACATTTAGCTGACATACTCTGAACCCAATGTGAGCTCGCTTCTTTAGCTGCACCCGCTCCCGATGCAGTAGCCCTCGCCTTACCACAGAGTTAGGGCGATGTCTCTGTGCGTCGTTTACGGAGTACGCCCTAGCATTATCTCTTTCCATATTTCGGCTCATTCCATTTTTGGTTTTGGCACAGATTTTTACAGCCGGATGCCCTTCCTGACACCAACCCTCCCTATTTATCCGGGCTTGGGACCGGCACCCATAAGGACTTGGTTGCCCCCCCCCCCCCCCAGGCCCCCCCCGGTGGCTAGGTTAATAATAATAATAATAATAATAATAGTAATAATATGTTTTTGTTAAAGATGATGGCAGCATCAGTGAATTGATTTTTTATATATGGTCTTTTCAATTCTTCTTATTATTCTCTTCTCATCAGGGCTGATGAGAAGAGAATAATAAGAAGAATTGAAAAGACCATATATAAAATCAATTCCACTGATGCTGCCATCATCTTTAACAAAACATGTTTGAGAGAGGGTCTCCTACCTTCATATAGTAATAATAATAATAATAATAATAATAATAATAATAATAATAATAACGGAAAAAGAAACCCACAAGATTACTAAGTATAACATGTTTACTTGTAAGTATTTACATAGTATAAAATACTTACAAGTAAACAAGTTATTCTCAGCAATCTTGTGGATTTCTTTTTCCATCTTCAAAAGAAAATGAAAGAAGTTTTTGTCTGGTTAATAATAATAACATTAATATGTGGTTCTAGAAAACACAGTACAATGATGACTGTTCTCAAGGCATCATCTTGTTACATTATCACTTACTAATGAATATGCGAGCTGCCTAATGCACATTACATTTATTTTTGGGGTATGACTTGTTTGAACAAGAACAACTTCCCTTGAGACTCACAAATAAGTAAGAATGCGCAGAGATTTTTCGGAAAAGGGAGCGAATAAAGGTCTTGTTAAGAAATGAAGATGAACAATCAGATGCCGTTTATATATTCAAGATCTGGGTCTCTTAACGCTGTCTCTAATTGGCATTGTGGGAGTTAGCCTGGTAGAATTTAACTGGTTAGCTGGCATTTTGATACTGTCTTGGATCCTTTATTCTGACGTTTTCCTTCTATAGGTTGTGATTTCTAAGACATCAAAAATATACTCACTTCGGTTTCCACTGTGTGAAACTACAATTGAAACTACATTTGAAAACTAAACTTGAAACTACAGTTGAAACTACGATTAAAACTACCCTTGAAACTACAATTGAAACTACACTATAAATTTGAGACTACACTTGAAACTACAATTGAAACTAAATTTGAAACTACAATTGAAACTACAGTTGAAGCTAAACTTGAAACTACAGTTGAAACTAAATTTGAAACTACAATTGAAACTACAGTTGAAGCTACACTTGAAACTAAACTTGAAACTACTGTTAAAACTACACTTGAAGAACACCTCAGCCGAAAGCAGAGCATTCTACCAAATGTATACATGGCATAGCTATCAGACATCTGAGGCTGATTTCACGTACTGTAAAAGATGAGGAAATAATTCTTGCATTTGAGGATCCATCACAAGGTTGACAATGTTCTCTCTCTCTCTCTCTCTCTCTCTCTCTCTCTCTCTCTCTCTCTCTCTCTCTCTCTCTCCTTTTCTTCTTCTTGAACAGCAAAAAAGGAAAATAAGTTTCTAAATTACGTTCTTTCTTGAACAGAAAAAAAGGAAAATAAGTTTCTGAGAAAAGGAAATTAAGTTTCTCAATTACGTTCTTTCCTGAACATTCTTTCTTGAACAGCCAAAAAGGAAAATAAGTTTCTAAATTACGTTCTCATTTTTGTTGGCTTTTAAATATTTTGGGGTGAAAATCATCCGGAGAACAGAAGCAGCAGCTGTCGAAACAAAATAAACGCGAAAGAAAACAAGCATGCAAAATGGGTAATTAAAGCTTCCTCTTCAACAGACTCTGCAAGATACCTTTTTCTTTTTTCTTTTTTGCTGACATGAGTAAACCACCGAAAGATGAAGACTGCCTCATTTTCTCTGTTAATTTACGTAGCTGAATCTTCGTGGATTGAGTGTCGACGTTTCTATGGTGGGGCTTCAAATTGTGATGAAAGAAAATGAGTGTAAAATGCGAGGCTTGTGATACTGATACTGACAGCATCAGTATCAGTGTCACAAGCTGGCAAGAGAAATGTGAATGACGTGTAGTACACAAAAGGTATCAACGTTTCAGTGGTAAGAATCTTTGGAGGAGTTCATTCCAAGCTCGAGTGTTTTTGACAATGATATCTCTCTCTGAAATCACAGCCAGTTAGAGAAGGTGTTTTTATTATTATTATTATTATTTATACATGTGTGTGTGTGGGAAGAGAGAGAGGAAAAATCAAGAATCCAAGAAATTACATAAAAATATTTGGCTCTTCATATTCTCAACTTCTTTCCTTCACTTTTTTTTATTAGATTCTCTAATCCGAAAACCTAATACATGACTACTTTTCATCGCAAATCCACCGCGTTGCATAAGTCCACTTTGGATAGAAAAAAAATCGTTTCGTTCATTATAATATAGTTAGAAGACAATTTTCTTTTGTAAGTTGGGAGAAACAGTGAGTTTAAATATTATTGCCAATGTGGCCTACCTAATTTTATAGCGAGTTTTCTACGGGTAAAATGTTCACCTTTTGACAGTCTCATAAAGCTGAAAAAAATACCTAGAAAATGTATTTTCAGCCTATGTTCCATGCACCTTGTAAAATACATTGTTACCAGTGCATTTTTACATAATAAGAATTCATCACGGGTCAGATTTTATTCATCTCTATAATGGACGTTTAAACTGGAAGGAAAAATTATGTATTGTATTTTGACGCGCTCCCAGTCATTCACCATGTTAGAGTAGGTACGTCAAGATGCACAGCAAATATCAACGATAAAAACAGCACAGCAATAACACAGAGTGTTGGTTGTTATAAATCTCCATTATTTTCTCTTCCAAAGAAGATCTTTATTCATCGGCAGTTATGTCATCGCCCGACGCGGGAAACTGAAACCCCAACACAAAGCCAGCTAAGTACCTGAGTGAACTATAAATCTGAAGTGGTAAACTGCCCGTGGCCACTTGCCCTTCATAAGATGTCGAGACTTGAAATGTTTCTTATAAAAGAATATCCTGTACTAAGACAACTTGGATTAGAGTTAAGTAACAGCGATGGAACCAACCGTTTACCATCACGTTAAAAGCGAGAGGCAAGTCGTTTTATTTTGTTGGATAAAGGCTGACCGAGTATCGCCCACACTTCGCTTCTCATAATTTGGGAGCTGAAAAAGTTAATTAAAAGTGGAATGTTACATACTATGATATGGGTCAAAATTAGGCTTACGCGATATTATAACTTGGAATATAAAAAAATAAAAATTGATGTCTTGTTTGTTTGTATGGTTTTTACGTTGCATGGAACCAGTGGTTATTCAGCAACGGGACCAACGGCTTTACGTGACTTCCGAACCACGTCGAGAGTGAACTTCTATCGCTAGAAATACACATCCCTCACTCCTCAATGGAACGCCCGGGAATCGAACTCGCGACCACCGAGGTAGCACGTCAACACCATATCGACCACGGCACTGAGGTGCTAAAAATATTTCCTGTCGAACGCAGCTCTTAAATTTCGAGGCCTTATTCTCGATTGGCATTGCTGGCCAAAGTTGCGCCGCTGTTGATGCCATGCTATAGCCAGTGTGGGAGTGTTCCCAGCTATTGTATACAAACAGAGTTCTCTGTAGTGTGGTTTGGCTTTCAGTTATGTTAATGAGGCCGTCGGCAGATGCATTCATAATTATTAATAGATTGCCTTGTTCCACAAATCATGGTACACGCACATATACATATCTGTGTGTGTGTGTACACCATGCTTTTCCTGTAGAGAGGATGACTCCAGAGTATGGACTATCCTGTATTCTACAAATGTTTTGGGATGAATTTGCTAGCCCCACGCCCTTTTTTAACCCTGGCTGCGATCTACTATGAGATTCAGGGCCTTTGTAACACGGTTTTTTTCGCAATAACTTTTTATCTATGCATTTCATAAATATAACGCTTAATCAGAATACACATTATATCTACACATAAATTTTGACTGTATTCTGCATTACGTAGGTTGAATAAATTTGGTACTTATAATGTAAAAGTGACTTTTTTTTTGAAGACGGGCTAACTTACTCAGAGAAAAGGTTTCGAACGCACTCGTTACGTAACTTATGACAGCATTTCTTTCCTCTTTCTCGATGGATGATTGGCTATACGTAACGAAGCCTAAACCTCTGGCAACAATGACATACAAATTTAAATACAAGCAAAGTAGTACACCTTTTTTATGAACTCTGGAACCTCTCCACTTGATTAATTGTCATAATGAACAAACCAACAAAATATGTTAATACAAAAAACACTTCGATTATTAGTCTAACTCCCAAAATAGGTTTCCTAAGAAATTACAGTCTACTTTATTGGTCACAATCAGATTGACAAGATGTAGGGAATAGTTGGTAATTTTCAAAAACATAGTAGACAAGCTTGATTTGATAACTGCTATATCCAATGTCAAGCAATTTTTATTTATTGGCTATCTACCTATTTACTGAAAGAAAAAATAGCCGGTACCGTATATTGGCTTTAAACCTTCACCAATAATTATCGTCAGAATGGTGACTTCATGAGGCTCCACCCACTTTCGCCTCGTTATAATTCAGGATAACACTGAAGGCTATCATGGGCATTGTTGGATTAGAAAATTTAACTTCTGGCTATAAAAACTAATTTCTCGAGTAGTTGTAAGAAGTGCTAAATGATCCTCAAGGATCCCAGCAGTTGGCCTAAACGTTTAATTCATGTATATTACTGCTATACTGTTGCGGCACTACTGCTACAGTAGTATACTACGCTAGCACTGATACCCCACCCACATCTATGTATCGTTCCGCCATTCATAAAGTCTTTGGGTTTCAGAGCCGATGGAGTTTTTGTCTGGTGGATGGGCGGGGCAACATTTCGTAAAAAGGTGTTTACCTTGGTTACGTAATGAATGTTTTTCGACTCTTGGCTCGTAATCATTGGCCATGGCGTCGGCTAGAGCATTTTTACTCTATAAAAATAAAACTATCGGGTTTAGGTTATTGAAATAATGCTGAAAAAATTTGTGTGTGGTTGTAAAATATACATATGTCAACTTTCAGCTACATCCGATGCTTTGACAAGGAGCAAAGTCCAAAAAACCGTGTTACAGAGACCCTAATCTCATAGTAGCGCAGGTGACTAAACACTGGGTATCTAATTCAATGTTTAGACGACCAGGGGCATAATGAATTTTTCACGTGACGTCAGAACCATTCAACCACACAGGGTCAATTCCTTGAACCGCCAACAACTGTAGTACGTAGTACGCCAATATTGAAGCCTTTCTCCTACAGAGGGTATTTTCTATGTAGGTTAGTGGATTAAGGGTTCGTGCGATACTGCCTGTTTTATATATATATATATATATATATATATATATATATATATATATATATATACATATATATAATATATATATATATATATATATATATATATATATATATATACCCATTGAGGAGTGAGGGATGTGTATTTCTAGCGTATGTGTATATATGCGTGTATATGTGTAGATAACACACACACAATTTAGCTGATTTATTGCATTTTCATAATTACTACTCTCTTGACATTTCTATAATCTGTTAAAGAGTCTGGCATGTCTTAGTTAGCCAAGCCTCCTGTTAATGGCTTTTTCTAGCCTTTTTCTCTAATCCCTCTTGCTCTGATATTGTTTATTGACATCAGATAATCTGCTCCCTTCCCCATTTCCAGAATTCTTCCGAGATCTCGAGGAATTCATGAATTGGTTTCCTGTGCTTAATTTGGGTTTCTGGCTCCCTTCCACTTTTCCATCGATCTCCTTAATTAGCGAAACATTCTGGGGTAAGCTCAGGTCACTCCTAACTCGTCTGTAGGAGAAACCAGGAAGTTCAAAATGCTAGACCTACTCCTAAAATGTTAATTTGTTTTTATTTAGCTAATTTGCATAATCTCAGTTGCTAAAAAGCTTTACACTGGCCCGCATCAGCCCCATTTGCACTAATATTATTCCTCTGTCTAGCGAGATCGTTCTAGTTCCTTTCAAGGTAAAATTACATCTAAAAATGTTGTTTAAGTCAGGAACCTTCACGGTAGCGCAAAGCCTTGTCAAATTGTAAATCAAAGATCAGTAAGAAACCACGAAAAAGCGGGAACATGAAATACATTTTTTAGGAAGTGAAAAGCATGTGAAGTAGAGGCAAGAATTTTTCTTCAATGTAAATGTGTCGATACAATTCTGAATTATTATACAAGGTAGTATTCTACTTAGCGAGTGACTGCATGGAGTTTTCCTCTTCTTCTAAAAAACACTGCATATATATATATATATATATATATATTATATATATATATATATATATATTATCTATATATATAATATATATGCAGTGTTTTTTAGAAGAAGAGGAAAACTCCATGCAGTCACTCGCTAAGAAGAATACTACCTTGTATAATAATTCCAGAATTGTATCAGACACATTTACATTGAAGAAAAATTCTTGCCTCTACTTCACATGCTTTCACTTCCTAAAAAATGTATTTAATGTTCCCGCTTTTCGTGGTTTCTTACTGATCTTTGATTTACAATTTGACAAGGCTTTGTGCTACCGTGAAGGTTCCTGACTTAAACAAACATTTTTAGATGTAATTTTACCTTGAAAGGAACTAGAACGATCTCGCTAGACAGAGGAATAATATTACTGCAAATGGGGCTGATGCGGGCCAGTGTAAAGCTTTTTAGCAACTGAGATTATGCAAATTAGCTGAAATAAAAAACAAATTAACATTTTAGGAGTAGGTCTAGCATTTTGAACTTCCTGGTTTCTCCTATATATATATATTATATATATATATATATATATATATATATATATATATATATATAATATATATATATATATATATATATATATATTTTTTTTTTTTTTTTTTTTTTTTTTTTTTTTTTTTTTAAGAGTCCATCACTTTTCTTACTATGTGCGCCGTTTATAGGATCACACTCTTCTGCATGACTCCTGGAGCTACTTCAGCCTCTAGTTTTTCCAGATTCTTTTACAGGGATCTTGGGATCGTGCCTAGTGTTCCTATAATTATGGGTACAATTTCCACTGTCATATCCCATGTCCTTCTTATTTCTATTTTCAGGTTTTCCCTTTCTTTCTCTTCAACTCTGGTGTCCCATGGTATTGCGACATCAATGAGTGATACTTTCTTCTTGATTTTGTCAATCAACGTCACGTATGGTCTATTTGCATGTATCACCCTATCTGTTCTGATACCATAGTCCCAGAGGATCTTTGCCAGATCTTTTTCTATCACTCTTTCAGGTTGGTACTCGTACCACTTATTACTGCAAGGTAACTGGTGTTTCTTGCACAGGCTCCAGTGGAGGGCTTTTGCTACTGAATCATGCCTCTTTTTGCACTGATTCTGTGCAAGTGCCGGACATTCGCTTGCTATGTGGTTTATGGTTTCATTTTTCGTATTGCACTTCCTACATATGGGAGAGATGTTTTTTCAATCTATCGTTCTTAGAACATATCTAGTTCTTGGGGCCTGATCTTGTGCCGCTGTTATCATTCCTTCAGTTTCGTTCTTGAGCTCTCCCCTCAGTAGCCATTGCCATGTGTCATCGCTGGCTAGTTCTTTAGACTGTCTCATGTATTGTCCGTGCATTGGTTTGTTGTACTATTCCTCTGTTCTGCTTGTCATTCTCCTGTCTCTGTATATTTTTGGGTCTTCGTCTACTTTTATCAGTCCTTCTTCCCATGCACTCTTGAGCCACTCGTCTTCACTGGTTTTCATATATTGCCCCAGTGCTCTGTTCTCGATGTTGACACAGTCCTCTATGCTTAGTAGTCCCCTCCCTCCTTCCTTTCGTGTTATGCATAGTCTGTCCGTATTTGCTCTTGGGTGTAGTGCTTTGTGTATTGTCATATGTTTCCTCGTTTTCTGGTCTATGCTGCTAAGTTCTGCCTTCGTCCATTCCACTATTCCTGCCCTGTATCTGATTACTGGCACTGCCCGCCCATATGTTTATGGCTTTTATCATATTTCCGGCGTTGAGTTTTGACTTGAGTATCGCCTTAAGTCTCTGCATATATTCGTTCCTGATCGTGTCCTTCATCTCTTGGTGTTTTATATCCCCTCCTTCCATTATTCCCAGGTATTTGTATCCCGTCTCATCTGGGTTTGATGTTGTTCCCATCTGGTAGCTTTATCCCTTCACTCCTTGTTACTTTGCCCTTTTGTATGTTGACTAAGGCACATTTTTCTATTCCAAACTCCATCCTGATGTCCCCAGATACAATCCTTACAGTCTGGATTAGGGTATCTTTTTCCTTGATGCTCTTATTATTATTATTATTATATTATTATTATTATTATTATTATTATTATTATTATTTCTCAAAACGTGCACACAATCTCATGGAACAAGCAAGAAAGGTCATTAACCAATTGAGCAAAACTGCCACAATAGGTTGCCAGTATATAAAAGAGAGTCATACAGACAGATACCCAGTAAGTATAGTGAATACCTAAGAACCTTGCTAGTTAATAAAGGTAAATAAACCAACAGACTAATTATATATATATATATATATATATATATATAATATAATATAATTAATATTGGTTATATACATATATATATATATATATATATATATATATATATATATATATATATATATATAATATATATACACACACAAATCGAAGGATAACCAATTTTTTTTTAATGCACTTCACGCTAATTCCACGTTATATCGAAATATATTGCAATTTTTAGCCAGTGTATTTTTCTCGTAACGGCTAACTTCGATAATCTGTTTCCTAGATGCCACCCGCCCCCACGACGTTTTTTTCATTTATTTATATATTTCATTAAATAGTAAGAGTAAAGTCTGCAAAGTTAACCTGCTTTCCGTGACGTGAATATTAAATAAGTACCCGCTGCCCCAAGAAATAAGATTCTTGTTAGGGCTAGAAGGATCCCTTGGTAGGAGGGCCAAAGGTTCCCTTGGTTAGGGCAGAATGGGGTTGTGAGTTTCCTTACGGCGAAAGTCTGTCTGTCTTTCAAGTATTCTCCGTCAAGTAGTTGAACTCAGGGCATAAGTCACTCTTTGAAGTGGCTGATAGTGATGATGTACAGGGCTAATTGATAATCACTGACCGGGATGGAAGGAAGAGATCTTAGCGTGGCAGGAATTGCAGTACTACAGTGTTTGGAATCTGCTTAGGGCGAGAATATCAAAGAAATAATGTGTAAAATGGGTCTTACGATGAAAACTTACCAGTCTGTGTGAGAGAGAGAGAGAGAGAGAGGTGGGGTATAGAGAAAGGTTGTCAAAACGTTTTGTGAATGACTACTTTTATCGAGGTAAACATGGATACGTCAGAATACGGTTGTAATAGTATCTGATTAACTTTTCAATTATACAGATATACTTCAGATGTAGAAGTTCTGTCATTACGGCCATTTCGACACCATTATTTGTCACTTTTCCCAAAAGACTGTCGCCTTTCTTTCGTATCCTGATTTCAGTCAAGGATGATTGTTCAAACTGAACTAAAGTTACTTGTATAAGTTTGATCTAAAATTGATGTGGAATGGAAAATATTTTCACGCGACTTAAGAACTAGAAAAATTGTCTTTTACAGAATGCAATCAAATGCTGAATAACCTGTTTACAAGAATTGGACAGAAATCTTATTTAATGTGACCAGATTGAAATTAATGGTACAAAATCTGGATATAAAAAAATGGTCGCCACAAGTAACATAACTACGCATTTTGAAATGCATATAACTGAACGGAATTATAATGAGATTTACTGTAAAGTTTCTCTAGAATTTGAATATATTGGGATATTTATGACTTGTGTTTACAAAATTTTCTTCATAAAGGTATCTATAATTATTTTTTCTTCTTTCAGATTCCGACACACCTACCTCCTACAAGAAAAAGGAAAGGAAGCTATACGAAAAGTGCACCTAATTCTGGTTGAAGTTACGTTAGTTGAAGATCTTGAGATAAAAGTATGACATACTTAAAGAACTGCAAGTGTAAAACATTGCCTTATCCAAGAAAGATATTGTTTTGTACTTAGGATGCTATTGTGAATTTTACATCTGCAATAGAAAACTAATAGATCAACACTTGTTATCATGATTCATCGAAAAATAATCTTTACCCGTAGTGACTCCTTGGAAAATGCACCACAAGAAACCCCCGTCCTACGTGGTCCACAGCCAGACTCAAGATTTTCTTTGCTGCTGGAAGCCCTTAAAATCCAGAATTTAATTGGGGTTCGAACTCAGTTGGCTAGAGGCTTACCGGTCAATCACCGTGAAGCGGCAAAAGGGAACAGAACGCCGCTCATCTATGCAGTGAAGCATGATTTCCTGGAGGCTGTGGTTGAATTACTTGGCCGAGGAGCTAATGTGGCTATTGCCGATGGAAACGGGGTTACTCCTCTTCACATGGCCGCTGCAGGCGGACAAATATCACTTGTCAAATTACTCCTGTCCCACGGTGCATCTCCAGATCCCATGGATGATCATTCTCGCACTCCACTGCATTATGCAGCCAGAGCTGCCACTCAAGATCCCAGTGACAGAGGAATCGTGAGTGTAGTTGAAACGCTGCTCAGAGCAGGAGCGTTACGTGGAAGGCGAGACAGAGAAGGGCGTATCCCCCTCCACAATGCTGCTACTGCAGGAAGTCCCAACTTAATCAAAGCTCTTGTAGGTCCGAAAAATACACCGACATTAAATATGAAAGAAAATGAAGGTCGCACACCGTTGCACTGTGCTGTTGTTGGAGGAAGATCCTTAGAGGCTGTTAAGGTTCTCATACAATTAGGTTGCACAGTTGATGCGAGGGACGCCCAAGGGCACACACCGATGCACTTGGTTGCAGCCAGGCAAGTGAATTATGTTAACGATGAGTTTGATGGGGCATGTTTAGAATTACTGCTGTCGCAGGGGGCATCCGTGTCAGCAAAAAATGACGATGGTTATAATGCCCTTTCACTTGCATTGCTCCGAACTATGTGGTGGGGCAGGCCTAATGCAAGAGACTATGTGCAACATGCTGTGGAGCTGTTAGTTGCCAAAGGTAGCTGTATACAAGATGGCTTTGCAATGTGGAGGATGGTGGAAAGCTTCCCTTCCCTGGTACCTGTTGCCCTGAACAGATCAGTTTACTCTAACACGTCTGTTCGGGACTCCCCTCATCTTCGTATAGATTTTGACTTTGGACCTCTCACAGTAGATGCCAAACAGCTCCGTGAAATTCACCGCCAGTCGCCTTTAAATCCACAGTCGGAATTACCTTCCCCTTTGCTAAAAGACAGAGAGGTTGCCATGCTGCATTACATCCTTTGGGCAGGGAGAAAAAATCTATTAAGACATCCTCTCTGCAATACATTCCTGCACCTTAAATGGTGCAAAGTTCGTAAATACTTCCTAGCAAATGTGATATATTATCTTTTGTTTGTGATGAGTCTTACAGGCTTTCTGCTCTCGTCCAAAAACTGTCCCACCTCAACGTACTCGGCAGAAATCCACGGAAACCACTCAAGCGCCGGCAACGTTACTCAGGAGTGTTGGTGGGCTGGAAAAGAATCTGGTTTAGTAGGATTCACCTGGTGGTGCTTAGTGATATTTTATGGGATACTGACTTTAAGGGAAATTGTCCAAGTATTACAGAATCCTATGTTATATATAAAAAATGTTGGAAACCTCTTCGATGCGTCGTTGGTGGTGTGTGTTCCGCAACTCTTGGTGAATATCTTCCCAGAAGAACAAGATGCGATACCAACATGTTGCTTAGCTATGTGGCAACAAAAGGTTGGGGCAATCGCTATAATACTGGCTTGGGTGAGACTTATGCTCTTCACAGGACAGTTCCCAAGCTGTGGCGTTTATATTGTGATGTTTTCAACTGTTGCCAAAAATGTACTCAAATTCCTTGCGATGTACGCATGTGTACTGGTGGCCTTTGCATTTGGGTTTTATGTTTTATTGAGGCCTACGAAGCGAACTTTCAGTTCTCCGGGAATATCTCTGGTTACATCTCTGGTAAGTATTGCCTATAAGAGTGCATCATTAACCTCAATTATATTTATTTCTTACTTAGGTATCTATTAAAATATAAAACAATTTTACATTAAGCAAGCATAACGATAAATAGAAATCACAGACATTTGGGTATTTCCAATAAACTTGCATCTCTTTAACACCTTTCGTGTAACGTACATCATTGTAGTACCAGTGCTTCCACTTTAGGGTAAAATACCCAATTTAGGGTAATCACAACGTACTTGAGGTCAAGTTCAGGGGAGAGGAAAAATGTGGAAAATCCAAGGTAATCCGGAGTTACCTAGCAGCTTTCCTTCGCTTCTAACTGCTTTCATCTCCCAGTATTATTATATTATATTATATTATATTATTGTTGTTGTGGAAGAAAGAAATCCACAATTATATATGGGTAGTGCATATATAAAAAAAAGAAATAAATCTACGGCGTCCCCTCCCTCTCGTTCAAATCAGTATTATTAACATGTGTGTCGCGAAAACTCTGGATCCGTTTTTTTTTTCTTCTTCTTCCGACAATACTTCGCAGCGCTCAGGATTTGCAAGCAAAAGTGGGAAGTAGGTAGCAGAGTTTGTAGTTCTCATTTATCTAAAAAAAAAAAAAAAAAAAAAAAATTATTCTTTTCATTCAGTTTGACTGCACAGGCAGTGTTGTGAATATTTTTTCAAATGAGTGTGGAAGGTGTGGTTGCATGATGTACGATATCCAGTCAGTAGTTCTGTATGCGTCTTATTTCGTTTTTTATTTTATTTTAATTTTGAGGGGGGGCCGGAATGGGGCGGGGGTCAGATTGCTAAGTTAATTTCTTCCTCTTAATATTTCGTTTTTCTGATAACCGTGCAAATATTTCTCGTATCAACCACGATAGTTTGCGCTTTCATGTAACTTGCGAAGTTAACCAGTATTCTCGTATTAATAGCCTACTAAACGTGAGCATCCTTTTGTAGACCCACTTTATTCATCCTTTTGTAGTACCAACTTTATGGAAATATAAATTTACGATACCGAATTTCGTTTTAAGAAAATCAACAGAATTTCTGTCTTTCCTTAATTAATCTTTGTTCATATTTGCTGGTCTGGTTAGGACAATGAAATTAAAGCGTCATTGCTACGTGCCTTGGCACATCTTAAGCCTATTATTAAACGAGATGGTTATTAAGTGCTGTGTTTACCACATCAACATGATTCCATTCCTAATATAATTATATCTATATATACACTTGATGATTCTTTAGAAAGTTCAGGGTAAATTTAATCAACGTGAATTTAGGTAACTTTGGTTCAGACGCAGGTTAAAGCAGCCTTGCAATCGTGGAAGACCTGCATTGTACCCCAACCTTAGTCTGGTAGGATCATGGTGTAGCTACATTTAACAAATAAATTGGAAGGGCCGATATAATGATCCTCAACTCGCTTCCGCTAACATGTCACTGTCATGTCAAGTCAGTGCTCATCTTGTAAGGTCAACAGGTCTATGACCTGAATAATGCCGTTTTTTTTTTTTATGTTATGAACAAATTCACTCATTTTTAGATATGATCATACCAAGTCTTACACCTTATTAATATTCACATATTCATAACTAAGTTACATATACACTGAGAGAACATACAGACATCTGTCATGAATTTACAGGCAATGATGACCTCATCAATAGATTTGCTGGTATTTATAGGGGCGTGGTTGAAAGGTTATGATTCGTATGACACAACGTCAACTTTGAATGATACTGTTAGATTCATATGAGCATATTATCAAGGATATTTCGTGTCGTAATGGAGGTGGGAGCAAGGGCCCCATAATTCTAACTTGACTCATGTCAGTGGTAACCCTTCTATGGTATATGGATACAAGCCCGGCAAATGTTTTTTCTTGGACCGTTCGTTACAAAAATGCTGGTTAGGGCAAATTCATCGAACAATGCAGCGTTATCCACTTGAAACGTTTATTATTTTGTCAGTTAAATCTGTTAGGAAGACATTAACACGTATTTTTAAAATTGGTAAAATCAAATTTATTTCACTCAGACAGCATAAGCAATCCCGATAAATCATCAGCAACAGGTAAAAATTGTAGCGTAAATTTCATTTTCCGTGAGGGGACGGGTATCGGAAGTTCTGTCTATTTCCGGCAACAGCTGTAATATGCATTGGGCTTTACACAAAGACAAAACTCGCGATTCACGAATCCCTGTTGGCTGTTGCGTTGCGCTTCTGCAGCATTGCCAATTGGTATGTGTTTACCCTCCAAACTGGGTATAAGACTTACACAAAACCGGGGAAATAAGTGAAATTAGCATATCTATTTGTAGTATATATACATATTAAAGCAATTTTATCATTATTGCATTACTATCACAACTAGTATTCATGGAAACAGTTTGTAAATCCATCGGCGTATGTGTAAAGCTCCACTAAATTGGCAGCAATGGTTGCGTAGCTGCCGCAGTAGATCGGCCTCCTCTCCTTTGTCCTAAGTTTGTCTTCTAATTGTCAATTAAAGAAATAAAAGGACTAAGGCAAAGTTAGAAATTGTCCGTGATTTTTATATATAGTATGAAATCAACTATGAGATTCAATCAGCCAGATAAAAGTAAGTGGCTATACTGAAGTTATCAAAATAAAAATGCATGCATAATGTCGTTGGTACTGCGGTAGGTATACCTAATTGAGGATTATTCACTTGTGTCGTTTGTGAACTACAGTAGACTGCAAAGTCAGGATTAAGGTAATGAAAATCTAGCAAGGAATTGAGGGAGCTCCCAAATCCCTTGAGCAAGCACAGATGCCAATAGTTCCTGGATTACACAGGGGATTTATTATTAATTTTACCGGATTTCCAGCTGGTGCTAGAATAACCTCCATATATGAAGACCGACGGTTTGTTAAAAAATAAAAATTTATTAAAAATTTGTCATAGGCTATTGTACCTAGCTAGGATTATATGATAATCGTAAGCCCTCCCGCCCCCCCCCCCCCCAACGCATGAAAGATTTCTACTAGATCCGCCACTCTTATCTGTAGATCTCACAGTTATGGAGCCTAAATTTGTGGATAAGGTTTTGAGGTTGAAAATATACTAGAAGGGAAGTTTACATACCTAGCTGCTACTTGTCAACAAGGTAGATCTATTTAACGACAGGCTGTGATGCCCTAGGCTAGGTTATGTAAAAGGTTACAATAGAATTTATTACTATTTTAGTAATTTTTTCATATGTTTAGTTAGGTTATATAACTTTTTGCCTTAACGGTAATTCTTGCTAATAACTCCGCGCACACTTTTACCTTGGAAATTGTTTTTTCCTAAAGTTTTGGCGCTTTTGATGAAGAAGCAGTGGTAGATCTATATTACTATTCCGCGGCGGCCTAGACTACGGCAGTTGCAGTTTATCTATGCAGTTTAACCTCCGGAACAAGAATTTTAAATATTTATCTGGACGACTTTAATTAACCCCCAGGGGCTCGTACTAAACGCAGCGAAATATATTTGACGCCCCAATTCCTGGTAGCTTTCGTATTCAAGGGGACGAACGATGCGGAATGCTGCGGTATTCTAAAATACTACCTTTCCACCAATCACAGGCCTGGTCAACCACCCAAAAGGTAAAGCTTAGCCAATTTTGTTGTTTACATTAGTTAACTACAAGTTGCGGGCCGGTAGATCTAGGGTACCTATCCGCGGCGGCCCAGACTATGAAGGTTGCAGTTTTTCTATGCAGTTTTACCTACTTAACAAGAATTTTAAGTAATATTTATTCGGACGACTGTAATTAACCCCCAGGGGCCAGTACTAAACACTGTGAAATACATTGGACGCCCCAATCCCTAGTGGATGTCGTATCCGCGGTTACGTTTCTTGCATGGTAATTCTAAAGAATAGTTCCACACGAACTGCAATGAACGTACTGCGGATATGACATCTACTAGGGATTGGGGCGTCCAATGTATTTAACCGTGTTTAGTACTGGCCCTGGGGGTTAATTACAGTTGTCCGAATAAATATTACTTTAAATTCTTGTTCAGTAAGTAAAATAACATAGGAAAACGTCAATTGCCATAGTCTAGGCCACCGCGGATTGCTTCTGTAGAAATACCGAAATACCAGCCGCGTAGTTATTAGCTAGATTTACTGAAACGAAGGTCAGAAAAGTTCAAAGGACATATTAAACCTTTTAAAAATTATATTTTCATCTCCAACATTCAACACAGTAATAGCTTAAAATACAAAACCCATAATTTTAAGAATTTGTGGATGATATGGTCCAATGGTCAATTCTGTCACGATATCTATCCTGTTCCACTGTGTACTGGGCATCAATCCTTTCGAGATATGGACGTAGGTGGTGTTTGTGCCATTGCCTGATTATGGCATGTGTCAAAGTCAGCCTTGACCCAATACTACCTGTGGCTAGTGCCAAGTAACCTTCTGTAGGTGCAGGACATGGCCAATGTACTTGTTTCTGGAGTATTGGCCCATTCTCTTAGTGGTTCATCACCTTATAGATGCCCTATCAGCATGAATCCTACTTCTGAGCAGGGACTTGGAATAGTAAAATTTTTTTACCATTCCCTTTGTAGTTTGTGTTAAGGAGTTTTCCCAAGGGTAATCTACCACCTCTGTTTCTTAATACCCATCCATTGGTAGGGGTCAGTTTTAAAGCTCTATCTCATGATTGTACAGTCATCAGTTTGACCACGCCGTGTTAGAAAGATTGTGTGCACTATCATTAGTTGTCTGTTAGCACTTAGAGTAGTGAAAATGACAGAGAGGTTGCATGCATAGCCATTATTTTGACTTAAGATGGTAAAGAATGGAAACTTACAAGATTTGGTGATCACTTCTCCTGTAGACAACAGTACTACAAAGGCAAAGGAAACGTGAATTTGCCGGGAAACACTTGTATATATAACAAAAAATGAGGGATCCTACTCCTGCATACGAGTGATTTTCCAATATACTTAGAGATTAAGGTGACCAGATTTCCGAGACAAAATTTGGGGACATTTTTGGTTCAGAGGCATAAAAACTCCAAAACATGACATGTTTTTGTCATTGAAAAAATAAAATGGGGACACTGCCCTTCCCATTTTCTGGGCCCTACAAACCTTCTTGAATTTCTTATATTGAATCTAAATCAAGGTAGGCTATAATTTAATAACTAATTACCAATGATTGAACAGTATTAAAATTATCTGCGGGCAAAACACCGCTGGATGGCAGCATGTGGTGCTGGTGGGAAGGCAAGAGAGGAGTCAGGGACGTGCATGCGGCGAGAAATTTGGTTTTATGTTCTTGGACGGTAATCTTGCAAATTATGCTGTGCAAAGCTGTTTCATCATTTCCTAAATTATATACACTGTACAGTGCAAGTAGTATGGTGTGCAATATGTATAATTTGGTCAACATTTTGTTTTCCTGTATTCCAATTTTGGATCTTTCAGTCACAGTGAAAACTGGGGGCATTTCCAGGGACAGGTCACTGAAAATGGGGACTGCGGGGACGTCTGGTCACCCTATTTGAGATTCCTTACGACATGACAGACATTTGAGGAGCTCAAGTTTACCACAGCCATCACTCCACAAAGATTTGCATGTTTAATTACTGAAATATGCTTAATAATGTAAATGCACACAAAAAATGCAATTTATTGACTTTGATATTCTTCAGAAGCACATAAAAACTTATTTCAATTTTCTTCTGAATATGGAAAAAGAAACCCACAAGGTTATTTAGTATAACTTATTTACTTGTAAGTACTTATTTACATAATATTTTTGTTAGCATTCAATTACTTTCAGGTATACTCTGTAATCTTGTGGGTTTCTTTTTCCATTCTACAAAATATTGGAAAAAATCAATTAATTTATGACTTGGCTCAAAAAAAAAATCATTTGTAAATCTATTAGGGCCTTTAGAGAGCCCTGTTTTCAAAGAGCCAGCAGCCAAATCATCTGAGTAGACAGGACATCTGAGGCAGAAATCTGTTCAGGGAAACTTAATTTCCTTCAACTCGTATCCCTCTCCCACCCCAACCAGTTCCATTGCTTCAGTTCAGGTTTGCTAACATTGGCCGTTTCTAGCTTCTTCCTAACTGATGTTGCTTTTCATCAGTCTTTCATCCCTCCTATGAATACCTGTCTTCTCTCGTCAACTTATTTTGTTCTTCATAAGTCTGAAACTGACTAACGTGTAATGAGAGATTTGTCAAAAAGGTGCATTGTTTGCTCCGCTCTGGGGTTTACCTAGAGGTTTGTCGAGTATGGTGCATTGATTTCTGCCTGATGGTCATTACCAAACTCCTTGACTCTCACTTAATCTTCAAAGGGCAGTTGCTTTTCTGTACCTCTGTTCATATTATCTTTTTTCCAACTCCAATCCACACACTCCTAAAAACCATTCCATCGGGCAACTATGAGGTTTTCTACCTGTTACACCATCAAAACCACCTTTACTCAATTTCCCTTTCAGCACAGAATGACCTCGTAGGTCCTACTGCTTGACCTTTGGCCTGAGTCATATTCCAGTTCCAATTCCAATCATTGTATCATTCTCATTTCCAACTACCCATGGGGAAAAGTGCTCACACAATTTACCCTCTTTTTGTAAGATAGCCTCACTCCATGCCAAAGGACCTGGGAACTCCTTTCTTTGGATATTTACTGTTGATGAGCTATCTTATTTGGAAAGTAAAGTTCAAATGCTCTTATGACAGCTTCATCTTTCCAGTATAGTATTTTTCTCTGAAGAGTTGGTGCTAGTTCAATAACTCCAACATGGCCTAAATGGTGATATTCTGCCATTCATACATTGTAAGAAATGAGAGCTCTCATCATAAAATCTTACATTTCACACAAGAACCCTCTTTGATATGTTTGTTCAACTTTAAGAAAAGATATGTCATGACTCCATTAATCTGCCTTCCCATCCCTACTACCACTCAAGTCATTCCCTATCTGTGAGGTTTCAGGGTTCTCAGTTCCTGATAAAAAAACTAGTTTTCTTTCTGACTTGTCTGACTGCTTTCTATCTAGAGCTCTCTGGCCAACAAGAGGTAACTCCTTCCAAAATATCCATCTCTCAGTGACTACACAGAAACCTTTTACAAATATTGTTTTAAGTGAGTTTAAAGAAACTTCTTCACAAATATTGCAAGTGAGTGACTTGAAAGTTGGACAAGCTTTACAATATAGAAAATGGAAACCTTAAAACTCGAAGCAAGAAAGTGGATTAATACAAATTAAGAATGAACAGTAGGCATAAATTTGACTAGATTTACTGTGGCAGGTCCATAAATGAATTGCTAGTCTTGTGTCTCGGTTAATAGAGAATTATCCTTACATCAGTGAAGTGTTGTGAAGGGAGGAGCCATACTGGCGGTCCAAGGGAGGTCAGTGGAATTTGCCCAAGGGTACATAGTTGCCCCCCTCGATCGAGATCCTGTTATCCGGTTCCCAGGTCTCGGTGGACAGCCAATGGAAAGGCAGCCATGTGGAATGTGTATCAGTTCTCTTAGTGACTTTTTTTCTCTGTTAAATCCATGTAGTGCCCAGTGGCTCTCAAGCACCCAAGTATTCAAAAGTCCAGTATATGAAGTCTGTTACGAGAACACTGTTGGGGTTTTCTTGAGTGCCAATTCCTGTTTATTTGTCTGATTCTGGCTTTCAAGTGTTTGATGTCAGTCCCCGATCACCAGACGCCAACTCTTCAGTATCAGACACTCTTTTAAACAATACATATTAGTGTCTTGCGATCCTGGGCATAGGGGACAAGAATTTTTTTGCTGATTCGGGAGAAACCCCTAACTATGGAGGAATTTGGAGAGAGAACAAGATTTTTTTTGTCTTCCCTCCCACTGGTACTCAACGGAAACCAGCTTGTCGAAGATCTATAAAGTCAGAAGGCTACACATGAAAGTTCTCCCTCCAGTTTTGAGGTGAGGAGCACTATAATCTGGGACCAGCGCTCCTGAGTATTGCCAGTTCCCAATGCCTGGATTCGTCTTCATGGCTTCTACTTCCAAGCACCTGGCGCCAATTGTTGAGGTCAAACACCCCTTATGAAACATAATTTTCTGTTTGAGGATTGTCTGATCTACAGAAGAAATCGTCTCTGCCTGGTTATTGCTGGCTACTTTTTTATGGTTCCAAGGATTTTGTTGACTATATATAAGGACTTTTTCAAACCTTTTTATAAGCACTCCTTTTTTTAGTTTCCTCCACGTACAGTTCTATGCACGACTTTGGGCTGCATGAAACATCATTGAGTCCATGCAAGGCATTTTTGAGTCCAAGGAAGTAGAGTTAGATGGATGCCCATGGGCTCGCTCTGTTATCTCAAACCCGGTAGGTACTTGCTTTGGCAAGTACATACAATAAAATGGAACGATACACAAAAGATTAGCATGGCCCCTGCACATGGATGACTTGCAAATTGTTAAGTGTGCCACATTTTTTTACAAGATGGGAAATTTGCTACTCAGTTGTATGCCAGTTTACATGACGGTATGCAGGTTTGTTCAGCTATTTACGAATAGTCCTGTCATCCATTCTCCAGGATGTTTGGATGAACCTTGATTATGCAGTTTTTCTCTCTCTTCCTGCATTTGACTTCTTTTTCTGGACATAAAATCATTCTGGATTTGGTAGACTTGATTTCTTCAATTAGTACCTTCAAAGAAAAGGACTCAAAGAATTCTTTGAGAGGCAAACAAACTGTAACTTCTTCGTTTTTTCCCTTAGCCTCAGATTTGTTCAGACCTCAGATCTAGTTAAAAATCTTCATGTCTATTTCCAAGAGCTTGAAAGTGTTCACTTAGGGCTCCCTAGCTCCTCTGTCTTGGTTTGCATCTAGTCTACAGTATCCCTCTTTTTCAAGACCCACAGTCCTAACGCATTTACTTAAGGAGGGAGGTTCTGTGTCAAGTTCCTTCTCGACCAACAGCAAGGAATTCCCTCTGTGGTTGGATCAATTAAGTCTGCTGATCTCAGCCTATCACTCAAGGAAATTGGAAAGTTCAGACAGGTGTACTGAGCCATCAAAAATATTTCCTTCCCACCATGGAACTTCAAAACCCCTGGTTTGTTGGGATCTCAAGATTTTGTGGGGGCAGACTAACTTTGAACCGGTCTGCCACTGGCACCTCAAGGAACCTTCGCCCACTCCTCTGTATTTTTCGATGCTATGCTAGCCTCATTTGCTGCATAGCTCCAATTGATACCTTGCTAGGCGTCAGATATGCCTTTAGCCACAAAGTTTCCACTTGAGTAGAGGTACTCCATGGTTTCACTGTTCCACATAACCTGGGCAACAGACAGGAAGTGCTAGATTTTTTCAGGTTTTTTGTGACTTACGTTGACACACTTATCCCAGTTCTGACCCAGGGAGTGGTTTCTGAACCTGCTACGGTTTTTAGTGCCCTATCCAAGATCCTTCCACCAACTGTCTCTTCTCAGACAGAGACTCCACCAAAGGTGGACTGCTTGCACAGGCAACTGCTGGAAGCTAGTCTCCCTAAAGTGTCTTTTCAAGATGTAATGTAGAGGCTATCATAGGGGGCCTAAACCATTCCTCTTAGACATCTTACCAGACTGAGCAGTTAATTTTCTGAAGCTAGTGTCTCAGACTCGAGGTCTCTTCCAAGATGTCTATGACCTTCGTATTCCTCCATTAGGAGTACTGGACCATGCTTAATCCAAGTTTAAGTGCAGAGACCTGGTTCTTTAATCTCCATCTCTTAACAACCTCTCAAGTCCTTTACACACCCAAGCAAGGAAGGAGATACACTTTGTTCTTTTACCCTTTAGTTTTTTTTAACCAGAAACTACCTACCTCGACTTCCATGAGCGCCCATTGTGTCAGGCACCAGCTATGGCCCGATGACTTCTACAACCAGCTACAGTCCGGTGCCTGCTATGGCTACAAGCACCCTCTAGCTCCTGGGCTATTATTTAGCCTGGTACCCTGTTTGTGTAGTGCCCATTGAGTCTGGCGACAACTATACTAGTCTGATCCCAGCTCACCCTACAAGCTTCCAAGATTGCTCACCCGCTCTGTAGGTGTGAGTGTGAGCTTTAGGTCTATGTATTACAGAGCAGAACCAAAGCTCAGAGTCAGACATACCCCTCTTCACCCTCCAACTTAATTATATGGTCCTTCATCCTAAAGGGGACATTCTTTTCTTTAGTACCCTCAGACTCAAGAGAACATTTTGCCTTCTTTTAAGCGAGAGCTAAGAACATCACAGCAGCCTCTTCCTCTTAGCTTCCAAACACACGTCTCTTACTTCCATTCTACATCGCACTGGAGGTATATTTGACCTCCACGTTTTTCTCCCTTACAAAGCAATCCCGGGCCACTAGTTCATCTAAAGCCCAGCTTTCCTGGCACCAGCCACAGTTCGGCACCAACTTTAGAGCTTTAGTCCCAAACTCTTAGCTCATCATGTGCAGCTTTTAGTCCCAAACTCCTAGCTCATCATTTGCCCTACTCATCTAACTCCAGTTCATGCTCCGAGCACCCGCCAGCTTCCATAACTGCCCAACAGCACAACCACCCATTAATTCCCATGAGCTCCTGCTAGCTCAAAGCTTCTAGCTCAACTGGCTCCAGCTACAGCCTCTCTCCAGTTTGTTCTCAGAGCATCCATAACTCCTCTCAAGCTTTGAGAAAAATAGGTGCTCTCTATCCCGCTGGATTCTAAGAGAACCATCTCTATATATGGTGATAGGATAAGATTCCTTTCATCCACCAACTTTCAGTTTGAGAGAAACTTGGATTTAGGAGAGCATTTTACCTTGTTTTAAGTGAAGCTAAGGACATCAGAGTAGCTTCTTACTCCTTAGCTTTCTTGTTTAATGTATGACACTTACCTGGCAGGTATATATATAGCTATATTCTCTGTTCCACCTGGCAGAAATTTTCAAAACTCGCGGCAATCGCTAGTAACCTATTAGTAGTTCAGGCAACCACCACCCCGTTACCGTGGCGCTAGCGCTAGGAACCGTTCCCAATTGGGCCAGATTTTCTCTGCCAGCCGAACCGGCAACATTGTTGGTGGTTCCCTGCTAGAATTTTCATTCTCGTTGCTGACTGATCTTGGATTTTGGTATTGTACTCGGAAACGTTAGCTTGGCATTCGCTTTGGATTGTTCTTTAAGATGTCTGACTCTGGAAGTATGTTTAGAGTGTGTGTAAAAGAGGGGTGTAAGGTAAGATTGCCGAAGGCTTCGGTCGACCCTCATACCGTTTGTAAGAAGTGTAGGGAGAATGTGTGTACTTGGGAAAATAGATGCATTGAATGTGAGAATTTATCAGAGAAGGAATGGAAGGTCTTTATGAAATATGTTGAGAGACTTGAGAAAGATCGTGTAAGGAGATCTGTTTCTCGTAGTGAGAAGTCAAATTCTTCGAGTAAAAGGAGTGATTGTATTTCCTCTCCAGCTCCTTCTAATGTAGAATTGGTAGTTCCTTCTCCCCAGGTATCTCCTGCGCCCGCTGCTGTATCGGAGGAGACGAACGATACAAATATTGTGAAAGTGTTCGCTGCCCTTGCGTCCATGGGCGACCAGATACAGCGACTTACAGACAAAGTTAGTGCTTTCGATGTCAGTGAAAGTGTAGTGGAGGGGGCGTCTGATCGTCTCTCTCGTGCTCCTAGACCTAGACCTCTGTCAAGCTCCCAGACCCAAGGGAGAGGCATGTCGACAGTCGAAGGGAGGCGAGAGAGGTTTTGTCACGGTCAGGCGTCCCTTCGAACAGTCCTGTTGCAAGTTCCCAGGCTGTTGCAGTTCGCCGCAGAAAAGGCGTAACTGGGAAGTGTGCGTCCTCGGAAGGTTCGACTTCCGAGCGGGAACGTCGGTATGCAGTGGTTTCTCGGCCGCTCAAGAGGACGTTCAGGACGTCAACGGCTCTCGAGAGGACAGGCGCAAGACAGTGAGGCTTGGAGTAGTCCTGAGGTGTTGTCATCCTCGGAAGACGGGGACGCAGTGCCGATCAAGAGGAAAAGGTTTTCTCGTACTAGAGAGGACGCAGGACGCACTGGTGATATACGTCCTTCTCAGGCATGGTATTTCCATGGGAGAATCGCCTCCATCTCTTATTGTATCCTCCCCTCGTATTTCTCCGTCGGGTAGAGTACAGGATCGCTCTCCTTTAGGTCGCAGTCCAGCTCGCAATCCTCATCCTTCGTCGTCTACCATGCAGATGATGGTACGAAGCATTTCTTACGGGAAATGCAGTCCAAGTTGGCGGTACTGGTGAAGTCTTGGGATGCTTCTGAACAACCATCTTCGAGGCGTAAGGACGATTTCCTTCCCATTAAGTCTTCTAAAAGGGAAGACAAGGACGCGTTCGCCGAGGACGCAGGGCGAACGACGCTAGGAGGAAAACGACAGTTTCCGAAGAAGCAGGACGCAAACGTCAGGACGCAGACGCAGGCGACAGGAAGCAGGCGTTTCTACGATGGACGCAGGACCGCAGGCGGCAGGACATCGAGAAGGCGGCAGGACGCCGACGCCTCGGTAGCCGCAGGACGCAGGCGGCAGGACCTCGAGAGGCGGCAGGACGCCGACGCCTCGTTAGCCGCAGGTACGCAGGCGGCAGTACGCGAGTCCGTCACGAAACGTCAATACGACGACGACTTACAAGACATTTCTTCAGCAGAAGAAGAGTTGGAAGTAATTGAAGAAAAGATTACGGAACCTTCGTCAGATTATAAGGTTCTGACTTCACGTCTTATTGCTGTTTTTGAGGGGGAATTTAAACCGACAGCTCCGTTATCCCCCTTATCACAGTTTTCCAAGACTAGGACTCCAAAGAAGTCCTCTTTCCTGAAAATGACGATGTCAATTTCGGCGAAGAAGGCCCTTCAACGGGTGAATGACTGGATGAAGGAGAAGAAAGAAGCGGGGAAATACTCTTTTGTTTTTCCTCCAGCTAAGTTAGCTTCTAAATCAGGAGTATGTAACGCTACTGGAGAAAGTCTAGGCCTGGGAGTACCTGCCTCCTCCCAGGGGGACTTCTCCAGTATAGTAGACAGCTCTCGCAGACAGGCGTTACAGTCGGCCAAGGTCTGGTGGACGTCTTCGGAATTTGACCATCTATTTTAAAGGCATTTTTTAGGACTTTCGAAGTCTTTTTCAATTTCTTGGATTGGTCTTTGGGAGCGTTAGCGAATTCCCTAGGAGAAGGATTCGCAGGACTTAGAAATAGCTAAGAGCATTATGTCCTGCATGGATAAGGCTCTTAGAGACGGAACGAACGAGCTGGCTTCGTTATTCACAGCAGGAGTGCTTAAGAAGAGATCGCTGTTGTGTTCGTTCGCCTCGAAAGGAGTTTCTAACTCTCAGAAATCGGAGTTACTCTTCTCTCCCCTTTCGAAACAGCTGTTTCCTTCAGAGGTGATTAGGGATATAGCGCTATCCCTTTCGCAAAAAGCCACTCAAGATCTTCTGTCGTCTTCAGTTAAGAAGTTCTTACCAACCAAGTTGGTGAAGAAGACGTCAAAGGATTCTAGACCGTCGCAGCCCTTTCGCGGAAGAACATTCGCTCGACCCCGCCTTTAGGGGTAAGAGGGTACAGAAAAAAGGAGCCAATGAACCCCTCTAAAGAATGAGAACTCAGTCCTCCAGACGACAGTGGGAGCCAGACTTCAAGGTTTTTGGGAAGTTTGGCAAGAAATGAAGGCAGATCCCTGGGCTGTCAACGTAGCTCGGGAAGGATACAAGATTCCTTTCTTGAAAAGACCTCCTCTCGCAACATCTCCGAGAGCCCTCGGGGCAAATTACAACGATATAGAGAAAAAAGCGGCTCTGTGGGAGCAAGTAGCTTCCATGCTAGAGAAAGGAGCAATAGAACCTGTTCTGGATCACGAATCTCCGGGATTTTGCAACCGTCTGTTCCTGGTTGCAAAGTCCTCGGGAGGTTGGAGGCCAGTGCTGGACGTAAGTCAACTGAATCTTTTCGTAGAAAAGACCAAGTTCACTATGGAGACGAACGATTCAGTACTGGCAGCGGTACGTCCAGGGGACTGGATGGCGACTCTGGACTTACAAGACGCATACTTTCATATTCCGATTCATCCAGGGAGCAGGAAGTATCTAAGGTTTGTGATTCAGGACAGGGTCTTTCAGTTCAAGGCCCTATGCTTCGGCCTTTGCACAGCCCCTCAAGTGTTCACGAGGATGATGTCCAAATGTGGCGAGATGGTTACATTTAAGAGGGATCAGAGTGTCGTTGTATCTGGACGACTGGTTGATAAGATCCCAGTCAAGAAGTCAATGTCTGGAGGACGTGAGTCAAACATTGGACTTAGCAAAAGACCTAGGTCTAGTAGTGAATATGGGAAAAGTCCCCATTTGGAGCCCAACAACATAGTTTATTTGGGGATTCAGATATCGGCAGTGACTTTCAGGCTTTTCCGTCCCCGAAAGGCAAGCCCAATGCAGTCAGAAGGTGCAGGACTTTCTAAAGAAAGACCGATGCTCTGCAAGAGAGTGGATGAGTCTACTGGGCACACTCTCTTCGCTAGAGAGGTTTCATTTCTTTAGGAAGACTGCACATGAGACCTCTTCAGTTTTTCCTGAAGGATTCATGGCCAAGAAAATTGCAACCGGATTCCTTCCAGTTTCTAATTCCGGCCGAAGTAAAGGAGGAATTAAAGTGGTGGCTAACTCCAGGCAGGTTAGCAAGAGGGATGTCGCTTCAGCAGAAGAACCCAGACCTCGTCTTGTTTTCCGACGCGTTCGGACGCGGGTTGTGGGGAGCGACATTAGGCCCTCAAGAGGTGTCGGGACTTTGAACAAGGACGAAACAAAGTGGCACATAACAGGAAGGAACTGTTGGCAATTTTCTTGGCTTTGAAGCACTTCAGAGAGTTGATTCGAAACAAGACAGTGCAGGTCAACTCGGACAACACCACGGCTCTGGCATATATTCGAAAACAAGGGGAACTCATTCTTTTACCCTTTACAATCTGGCAAAAGAAATTCTGCTTTGGGCAGAAGAGGAAAAGGTCGTGATACTCACCAGGTTTATACAAGGAGAGAAGAACGTGAGTGCGGACCTGTTGAGCAGAAGAGAGCAACTTCTCTCGACGGAGTGGACGTTGCACATGGAGGTTTGCCAGAGCCTGTGGAAGTTGTGGGGCCGCCCGGTAATGGATCTGTTTGCGACAGCCAGAACAAAAAGGTTACCAACATATTGCTCTCCGATTCCAGACCAGGAAGCAGTGGCGGTAGATGCGTTCCTGATGGATTGGTCAAACTTAGATCTGTACGCTTTTCCTCCGTTCAAGGTGCTGGGGAAAGTGATGAAGAAGTTCAGGGAGAGCAAAGGAACGAGGATGACCTTAATAGCCCCGTTTTGGCCGGCCCAAAGTTGGTTCACAGAGGTACTGGAATGGACAGTAGATACGCCAAGGACTCTTCCTCTAAGAGTAGATTTACTCAGACAACCTTACTTCGACAGGTTTCACAAGAATACCCTCGCTCTGGGTCTGACTGCGTTCAGACTATCGAACGTCTGGTCAGAGCGAGGGGATATTCTAGAGAGGTGGCCAGTGCAGTGGCTAAGATCCAGAAGAACCTCCACAATCACGGTGTATCAGTCGAAGTGGGGACAACTTCCGGAAGTGGTGTAAGAACAGGAAAGTGTCTTCAGCAGTACCTCTGTGACCCAAATTGCAGATTTCCTTCTTTACTTGAGAAAGGATTTACACTTGTCAATTTCGACAATCAAAGGTTATAAGAGTATGCTAACCTCAGTGTTTAGACACAGGGATCTAGACATCTCGAATAACTTAGATTTGAGAGATCTGATTAGGTCGTTTGGGACGAAGAAACAATCAGAAGGCAGGCCACCTGCTTGGAACCTGGATGTGGTCTTGAAGTATTTAACTTCTAGCAAATTCGAACCGTTAGAGGAGTCCTCTCTGAGGGATCTTGCTAAGAAGACGATCTTTTTAGTAGCATTGGCAACTGCTAAAAGAGTTAGTGAGCTTCAGGCCATATCGAAGAAGGTTGGATGGAGACACGGCAATGCAGTGTGTTCATTCCAAGAAGGTTTCCTGGCCAAGAATGAGGATCCATCTAATCCTTGGCCAAGATCCTTTGAAGTTTTGGGTCTAGCTGAATTGGTCGGTAACGAGCAAGAAAGAGTTCTCTGCCCAGTGAGAGCGTTGCGATGTTATATAGAAAGAACAAGAGTTATCAGAGGGAAGTCTGATGCTCTGTGGTGTTCAGTTAAAGACCCCACCAGACCCATGACGAAGAACGCTCTAGCCTTCTTCATGAGAGAGTTAATTAAAGAGGCTCATATGTTGTGTGAAGAGCAGAGCTTTGGTATTTTGAAAGTGAAGGCTCATGAAGTCAGGGCAGTGGCGACTTCATTAGCTTTTAAAAAGAATTTAGCCCTCAAGGAAATCATTGAATCCACATATTGGAGAACTAATTCAATATTTGCGTCTCATTATCTTAGGGACGTTTCAGACAACCTTCGATAATTGTCAGACGCTAGGTCCATACGTGTCCTCGGGTACAGTATTGGGCAAAGGAGTTACTACCCCATAACCTTCTTTTAAGCTAGTTGATTTTATTAGGTGATGGTGTTTGTGTTTTTTGGTCGTCTGAGAAAAGGGTGCGGTACTTTTCTCAGTCGTGTTAGTATTATCTGGTGATGGTGTGTGTGTAGTTCAGGTAAATGATATGTTACTAGCTTGAATGCCGTGGCATAAGAGGGCTATAAGGATCTGTCAACACATTGGTCCACGTCCAGTTGTCAGTTGCCAGTCTTAGCTTCTTCAACATACAGGACACTTCCTTGTTGAGAGCTACTAAGGTTAAGCAGGCTTAGAGGCAGGACCTATCAAGTCAGCTACCTTAGCAGGTAAGGAACCTAGAGTTTTAATAATATTTTAATAATATTTTTATACTCTAAGAATGTTGCTGTCCTTGACCCACCTCCAAATGTGTCAATCAGCTATATATATACCTGCCAGGTAAGTGTCATACATTAAAATGAAGTTTTTATGATAAAACAAAGTTTAATGTATACTTACCTGGCAGGTATATATAATTTAATTCCCACCCACCCGCCTCCCCTCAGGGGACAGGGTTCAGAGAAATCTGGCCCAATTGGGAACGGTTCCTAGCGCTAGCGCCACGGTAACGGGGTGGTGGTTGCCTGAACTACTAATAGGTTACTAGCGATTGCCGCGAGTTTGAAAATTTTAAAATTTCTGCCAGGTGGAACAGAGAATATAGCTATATATATACCTGCCAGGTAAGTATACATTAAACTTTGTTTTATCATAAAAACTTCATTTTTATGACCCATATTTCCTTACTACTTTGAACCTACGGTAAAGTTAATATCGATCTTTGTTTCTCAGTAAATTTAACGGATTTTCGTTTCTCAGTAAATTTAACATTAGTTGAAAACAGTTAAATTTGCAGTACCTTAAGACCATTTTTAGTAACTGGTATGGTATCACAGAAGGAAGCATAAGAATTTTCCTAGTCTCTTCACTTTGTAACAAGGTGTGGATGGGTTATAATTTTATTTGTGTAGGTGAACATTTTATATTATATATATATATATTTATTGTTCTTAACCCCCCAGCAAGGGCAGTACCACTTCATGCTTTGTTAGCCATCGGAGTCCTTCTTCACTACAAAGTTCCCCCTGAAGTACAAGCACTCCAAGGCTTCACCACCACGCCACATGTCAAGCTGAGCACCAACCAGAAGCAGTTTACTGCAAACTCTCTTTACTACCTAATTAAGAAATGACAGGCATTATATTCAATGCTAGCGACTTCTATTTCAAATTCATTACGCAAGTTCATGTTTTGGAGTAGCATATGTCCATAGATCCTACTTCATGTCAATGTGGGAATCAGCAATGTAATTGCTTGGTAAGTTACATTAAAAATGTAAAAATGACATTTTGATTATAAAATAAGGTTTTATATACCATATGTACTTATCAAGTAATTACATAATTGGCGCTTGCCCCCTCTGATGGACATATGGCATCAACAGATTAGCACCATATGCTCAAGTTGTAACTGATTCACTCCTACTAGGGTCCGGACTTAGTCACCTGCACAAAAAGTTGAAGTACCACCAGCAAAATTTTTAATTCAAGCTGCTGTATAAGGGGAAATTAACGTAATGTAATTATGTACAGTGGACCCCCGTATTCGCATTCTCCAGATTCGCGGACTCACACATTCGCGGATTTCTCTTGGGAACGTTTCCCTGCATTATTCGTGGAAAATTCGTGCATTCGCGGTATTTTTCTATGATAAATGTCCACAAATTCCTGTTTTTTTTATGAATTTCATCATAAAATGCACTTTTTGTGATAAAACTATTAAAAAAACCATATATGAACATTTTTAGTGGGTTTTTCTTGAGTTTTACTAACAAAATAGGCTGTTTTTATAGGGGTTCTAACTATTCACGGGTTCTAACTATTCATGGGGGGGGGGGGTGGGGGGTGTCTGGTATGCATCCCCTGCAAATACGGGGGACCACTGTACTACTGGGTAGTATATATAAAACCATATATAATTTTTTTTAAACAGTAGAAGTGATAAATAAAATAAAATTGAAACCACTGTTGAGATGGTTGTGTTCATCATTCTACAAAAACATCACATTGACGTAGCTGGGGACTTATTTCACAAAAGTTGAGTCACTGAATAACTCTAGAAGCAAAGCTGAGAAGACAGGAAAATGCTTGTGTAAAATAGTAATGCAACAGCCCATTTTCAACTGAAATAAATAGTTCTTGGAAACAAAAATTTGTGAACTTAACATTTCAAGTCATTTGGTTGTTAATTATTTAAGCTGTATTAAAATTAAGATGTAATTTAACAATCCCTTTTGGGCAAGCTGTGCAAGTTAAGAAAGTTGACTCGATAGTCTTGCAAAACTATATTTGTAATCACTACCATAATAAAAGTCGTCATGACAGTATTAAAGTCTTATTAAATATTAAAACATATGCAAATGTTTACACTCTCTCTATTTTTTAACAGGTAATGATGACTGGTGAGCTCGATTATGAGTCCATCTTTCTCGAAAATGAAAATAGCCCTGCTTTGCTGAGTATTATAATTCTTGTGGTGTTTATAATTCTGGTCTTCATCATTCTCTCAAACCTTTTGGTTGGTCTGGCTGTCAGTGATATGTATTCAATACGGCAAAGGTAGGTGTGCATCTGCTAAACTTTACTTTTTATTCTTGAATTGAAACTGCTGAAGTTTATTTTATGAATTTCAGTATGTACATCTTTTAAAATAAAAATTTAGAGAAGACAGAAACTGCATTGTTAAATGCTGCAGTTTGCAACAATGACAAGGGTTAAACTTATATTCAGTTACGTACTACATTACTAAATATATGGACGTGTAGATAATTATTTCTTTAATTTCTTCAGGTCGGAGGTTTTGCGTCTAACAAGGCACGTGGAATTAATGACACAAGTTGAAGCCCTGTTCCGTAGCCGTTTCATGCCCAAAAAGCTTACTGCATTTTTCTTGAAAAATATAAGTATCACTGATGGACTACAAAAGCCTTCTGTCAGTATTTTCCCTAACCGCACAAATGGGTTTATTGATTGTTTGTTCATTCTGTTGTCCAGGTGGTTACCTTCTAGAAGATTCCTGATAAAGGTATTTGAGATTTTTGTATCGGGTTTCATAGCTCCAGAACATGAACCATCTTTACCAAAAGAACTTCTTGTAGATACAGTCAATATTGCACTAAGAGAACATGAATTGGACAAACGTGATCGTATACTTCATTTGCGGGCTCATCAGTCAGGTGTAGCAGGACAACATAAATACTTACCATTTCACCAGCAGCCAGTTACTAACCAAACTACTTTAATGAACAAGTCTACTATAATGAGGACAACCTCAGTTGGACAAAGAAACTCATGGCGTTGGACGTTCACTAGCGATACTGATGTAGAAGATGATGCAGAAAATGCTCTTCAGGTATTACAGACTCAGCCATCTGTTCGTGCATCATGGTTAGGTGTAGCACCTGTACGATCTGTTGCTCCTGACCCCAATGCTAAACTCGATGAACTTCGAGTAATGGTTTTAGGCCTTCAGTCAACAGTTGAAAATTTAATGACAATAATACATCAGCAGCAACGGCCTGAGGCTTCACCACTTACACAGAGAAACATACAGGTTACACTGACAGAGAACACTAGTAGTGAAGTCAGCGTTTAGTCCTCGTCTAGTAAGGTATCTTAGCTACAGCTAACACCTGTGAATTTGTGACTTACTTACTATCCATTGATAATTTACTGAAGGCTGTGTACAGTTCCCTTAAGCCTCAAGCCGTACCGTTTTTTTATTTTTTATACACATCTATTCCCACTTCTTTCTTCCATCTTGCTATCCAACCTACGTAACTACTACTCATTAGTCCAACTGTTGGCTTTTCTTCCAGTTTTTTTTACTTTATTTTTTTTCTGGATAACTTATCTTTCTGTTCAGTTACACTAACACACACTTCTTACCATTTTCAATACGATATGGTGTAGCTCAAATTAACCGAGAGCTTGGGTTTTTATCTTAATTTTCATAGTTCTCATCCATACTTTTGAAAGGTTATTTCAAAAATCAGTATTCTAGCTGCTGCTGCTGCTATTTAAACTAAACTGTGAATCAAACTGTGCCATGCATCATAGTCTGTTATATTTTACATTTTATTCATAACTCATGAGTATTTTATGTAATCACTATGATTTGTTGAGGAATAAGCCTATACATACACATTAGAAATTCTGGCGATATGAACTATGAAATGCATTTGTTATTCACATTCTTATGGAGAATGTGTTACTTAAAAAAAAAATTTAGCATTACAACTGATTTTGAGTAAAGTTAATCACATTATGTTCATTTACCATTTTTCTCATTTTACCACTATTTTTTAGAAACAGTAAGAGAAGTTACTTATTTTGTGGTTATTAAATGTTATCTATACTGTGTATGGAACAATTCTACTTTGCATTCAGTTCCTAGTCATTATAAATTTGTAGTTACAGAAATCATTAAATCATCCATTGACTATGGCATTTTTCATTTAAAAAGGAAATTCGTTTCAAGTGCATTTGAAGGCATTCTTGAAATCTTTTAAGATGCGCACAAAAAAATTTCAAGTGACTAATGCAATGCACCTTTTTTCAAAAAGTAAAATTAAAATTCATTGAAGACATAAATTTCATGTTTTTCTTCTACAGTCTATCAGTCCTTAGTAGTTTATTTTTTTAAATTTTTTTTTATATCAGTCCTTAGTAGTTTATTTATCTATTTTTTTTTATTAGTACAATTCCTTTTGAAATGAGAAATGCCACAGATATTTTAATAGTCTCCTTGAAAGCCACTTTGTCCCTATACAAATCATTATCTTTTAGATGGATTACCTTTGTTGAAAGGTGATCTAGTAATTGAAGCGTTGTGACACTGCAGTTCACTAGCTACATACATATGAGTAGGACCTTAAGGGATCCATCCATCAACTCGGTATGAGCAGCTTGTGCTCAATGTTTTTATAACAGTGTTATAATGATGGACCCAGTATGAGATGAAGAGGTACATTCTGTCCATCCAGGGCTCCTTGGGTTTCTCCGTGAAATCCGCAATGTTCTTTCCATGGCCCTGGTCCACACATGCAAGACATCCTGGAATAGGTATATAATCTGACCTCTGGATTGGACAAGTTTCTTTTTTTTTTTTTTTTTACCCAGTCACTCATTTAGGCTTCTTTTGCAGAATTACTTCATCCCAGAGAATGCCAAGACCTGCCCCCTACAGGTGAACTTGTTAATCTGAGGAGTGGTGAACATTTGGTTAGAATGACTTCATGTAGAATAAGCTCATTCTCTTAAAAAAAAATAAATAAATAAATGGAATCAACCACCACAGCTTCACTGTAGGCTACATCATTGTTTTCCTTGGGGCAACACAATGGGAGACTTGGCCAGGTCTCTTCATAGGGCAAGATAAAAATTCAAAAGCTTTATAGGTCCAGGATTGGCAGAGTTAAATTCTCGGGCATTCCATTGAGGGGCGAGATGTGTATATCTGGTGATAAAGGTTCACTGTTGACTTTGTTCATAAGTCACGTAAAGCCTTTGGTCCCGTTGCTGAATAACCACTGGTTCCATGCAACATAAGACCACCACCACACACAAACAAATATAGGTCCAGAATATTGATTTGGACCTTACCCTCTCCCTCCAGGCCACACCTGTAGGATTTTGGAAGGGCAGCAGTGTTTGTAACCTCTTCCAGACAAGTTGAAACAAGAGAACACTCGCTTGAAAACAGACCAGTTACTTGGTCCTCCTTTCTCTTTCTGAAGATTAAAAATCAATACAGCATTGGAAAAAATGGAGTAATGAGAATCAGGACTTTTTATCCACTGTGTAGTCTCCAGGTTCCTTTATTCCCAGCAAAAAACACTACAGCCAAGCCTTAAGGGGTTGGCTATACCAGACATCAGGCTTTGGGAATGACTAGACCTACACAAAGGCCCAATCAGTTTCAAGGAATCCTCTCCCACTTATAGGTCTTGACTCTTCTCTGAACTCCCTTTCTGTTTCCAGCTTGGATAAGGACGAAAAAGGGAATTGGTTTCTCAGTAAGTAATTCTTCTCTCATATAGCAGTGGGTTTATCGATGCCTGTCATGCCGATACGGAAGTGTCAACAATAATTAGTGTGTGTTCTTCAGGACAGTTCCCAGACTCCATTTCATTATTCTTCGGGTTCATCCAACTCTCTCGCTTTGTTGACGGAGGAAAGAGTCTACTTAAGACTAGGAGGTCTGGAAAACTTAGCCCTATTAATAGTAATAATGTCGACGGAGGTATGGACAATGTTGATGAGAAATACACTTTTAAGGTTTAGGCGACTACTCTTAAGCTAATTCAGTAGTCTTTTTACCGGAAAAAGTTTGTTTATCAAGCTGTTTTCATGACAGAAACCCACATTCCATGTAATAAATCTGAGGGAAATGGAATTATTCCAAATACTCTTACATTGGGTCTCTTGAAGAAACCATCACTTCATCAATGACACTGCCAATCATTGAAAGTACTTGTGCTTTAAGATGTCTTCTGCTCTTAGGTGTATTCACACAGTTGTCAGTGTGATCCCATTCACATGGGATCCATTGGTATGGAATCTCAATGACTGGTGTACCAGTAGACAAAAATGCTTAGAACTGCCAATTTTGATAGTTAAGAAAAAATAAATAAATATATAAAAATGCTAATACCCGGATAAAAATGCTTATGTCTGGGTATTTTAATAAAACTTTTAATCACAAAAAGTGTATAGTCATAATTGAAAATACAGTAATATGAATATTTCTCAGTGAAAAATACAGTCCATAGAAAAATCAGTGAATTTGCTGGTCCAAGACTTATGAATCCAAGAAAGCAGGGGTAGACTGCTCCAAATTGGGGTTGACTTCTCTCCTTCACTGTTCTAAACAAGGATGAGTAGTTTCCTACTCAAATGGCCAAAAATGTACCAGAATTGTTAACTGATATGAAAGCAGTTGAAGTTCATCCAAAAGATCATTTGGATCAACAAAACCAGGGTTTAACAATGCAGTTCCTGTTTTAAGCCACAACCAGCTTGGCTTTAGCAGATTTTTTCAGTCATCCATCATCTATGGATCCTTACGTCCTCCACGGAGAAAGGCTTCTGTTCTCACTTGCATTGAAGGTGGTGTGAGGTGAACTTGAGTGGTTTGTTCTTTGCAAGTGTGTGGACATCAGAGGCTGCTGGCTTGCAAATCAATGTCCTTAAGGTGGTTTATCACTAATTGCACCACAACTCTTCCAAAACCACTTTCACTCTGTAGAACAATACAATCATGGGTCGACTAGCAAGATTTTCAACTTCCTTTCTCCTTTAGATTGGCAATACAGTTGCATGTGTGGGCAGATTGCCATCTGTTGGGCTCTCAGCCAGATACATCTGCTTAATTGCAATATGATGGTTGATCAGTTCAGTCACTGGGGCAAGTCATAGGAACAGTGTGACCCCTATAACTGTACATTTCAGAAAGTTTGTGTTCAGGAACCCTGGGATTGACCAAGAGCTGCTATGATACTAATCTGGGACTCCCATTGGTACTGTGGTTGCCAATCTGTACCTTTGGTTGTGTTAGATGCTTTCCAGTACCCTAGGGATGACCTCGACATCTGTGCTTTACCACACAACCTGACCTGTTCAGGGATTAACAAAGCCAAGTAGATACAGTCGGCTTGATTTAATCATCCACCTGATTAGTTAGAGCAGTGGAAAAGTACAAACATCAAGAATGTCCCAAGGGTGTTGGAAAAAAAGTCTTCCACAACCTAAGGGAAGGGATGAAGCAGCTCTTGAAGCTATAGCACACACCTGAACCAAAATCAATTGGCTGAAGTCTGCTTGTTGGCTGTCGCTCCAATGGGTAGTCTTCCTCCAAGTCACTGCGTTCTTCCACTCATTGTCTCTTGAAAGGTAGGAAAGAAGACCGAGAAACTGATACATCATACAATGATGAAAAGAGCAAGGGTGGCAGAAAAAACCTCATTAAGGAAGCTTCCCTGGACTTCTCATCCTTCAAAACAGGAATGCAAGGAGGGAAGGGAGCATAGAAATTCTTCCTTACTAGGAGAGAGTATCTTCAGCTTAGATGTCCAGGAAATTGCGGAGGCATTACTGAAAACCGCAACCAGGAACCATTCTCAAAAGAAAAAGGCAAGCGAAGTGAAATCCAAATACTCTTAAGAACTACTCTGGCACTGAAGATATGCTCGTCCGTGTTCCGAAGGGGAAAGGAGATGATCTAGGCAGGAAAAGTACCAACGGCAGACACTCAGACAGGATGGTGAACAGGAGTAGTGGCCTACAGCAAGAGACAAAGGAGAATGCTCGACTTTTCCACGTCGAAAGGCAGTGGGGGATGAAGCATCTCTTTAAGCTATGCCAAAGCAATGAATCACACCTTAACCAAAATCCATTGGCTAAATTCTGCTCATTGGCTGTCATTCAGGTGGCGAGTCATCTCCCACCAGTCATTATGTATGCAAGGAGGGAAGGAAGCATAGAAATTCCTCCTTACTGGGAGAGAATATCTTCAGCTTAGACATGCAGAAAACTGCCGAGGTATCACTGAAAACCGCAACCAGGAACTGTTCTCAAAAGGGGAAAGGAAACAATCGGGGCAGGAACAGCACTGATGGCAGACTTACGGACAAGGAGGTATGTCTAGTGAAGAGAGAATTGTTGCCTACAGCAAAAGTTTCTGGTGATATAAGTTCACTCTCAACGTGGTTCGGAAGTCACGTAAAGCCGTTGGTCCCGTTGCTGAATAACCACTGGTTCCATGCAACATAAAAACAATACAAACAAACCTACAGCAAAAGACAAAGAGAATGCTAGATTTCTCCAGGTGAAAAGGTGGGAGGGATGTAACATTTCTAGAATCTGTGATGCATGGCAATGAAGCGCACACAAACCAAAATCCATTGGCTCAATGCTGCTCATTGGCTGTCACTCCGATGGTGAGTAATCTTCCTCCAGTTATTGTACTCTTACACCCATCACTGGTAGGAAAGAAGACTGCGAAACTGCAATACAGCATACAATGACAAAAAGTGTGTGTGAGGGAAGCTTGCCAAGACTTTTTATCCTTCAAAACAGGAACGGGAGGGGAGCATAGAAATTCTTCCTTCCTTGTCGAGTATCTTCCAGCTTGCACATCCAGAAAACTGTGGTGGCATTGCCGAAAACGGCAACCAGGAACTGTTCTGGAAGGAAAAATGCAAAGAAGAGAAGTCCAAGTATGTTAGGAACTACTCCTCCAGCACTGAAAATATGCTCATCAGCAATCTTGGCAGGAGCAGCACAGACAGCGGAAGCACGGATGGGGAGGTACATCCAGTGAAGACACTGTTGTGGCCTACAGCAACAGGAGGAGGCTCGACTAATGCAAAATCAACATTAAAAGCCCGGGGGATGAAGCAGCTCCTGAAGCTATGACAAGGCAACAAAGCACACACCTGAACTAAAATAGATTGGTTGAACTCTGCTCATTGGCTGTCCAACAGTGAGTTGTTGTCTTCCAGTCTCATTGGCTGTCCAACGGCAAGTCATCATCTTCCAGTCACTATATATTCTTCCACCCATCATCTCTTGAAAGGTAGGGAATAACAGAGAAACTGCAATACAGGTCCTGCGACATCATCAATCTCTGCTTCTTCCATGTGTCAAGGGAGAGGGGATCAATGCCAGCAGGCAAGCAGTTTTGTACAACAGGTTACGAAACCACCAGACTAGCAAAGAACCCTCTTGCTTCAATGCCTCTGGAGATCATCATCTGAAAGACTAAAACCATTCCAAGTAACTGTAGTCGAAAGAAAAAATTACTTGTTCAGAGTGAAAAACACTTCAGAACAAACAAATGTAGAAGGATGTTCGATAAAATGAGGTTGATAAGACATTTAAAAATACCTTGTAAATTACAGACCAAAGGTTCGTATTTTAGGAAAAACACAAATTAGTTAATTTGTCATATTTTCCAGAAGTAATGTCACAAAAAATCCTAACTGTGGCATAGGCCCTGCCTTCCTTAATATCACATTTCAGAAGTCTCTCTTCCTCTGCTCACTTAAGTGATCTGGGAGTTGACATTTCCAGCTAGGAAAGCACTAACCTAAGGAACAAATTGCAAATGTTTAACTATGTAAACAAACCTGAAAGTCTTATCATATAATCCCACTGGTCATGTCCCTTTTGCGAAACTGTAACTGGATCTGACACGTCCTTGTGCAACTTCGGCTGTGGTAAAATTGTGATAATTTTGATTTAGCCAGTACCTGGACAGGCAATTGAGTCAGATAGCCCATTACCTTAACATGTACTTGGCCAGTCAGTAATGATGTGCACTGTTGGGTCTGGTCAGAGCCTGAATTGGTGGCCACTAACAATAGCAAACCTAATACAAAAGCTACCATGACCTCATACGAAAAATCTGGTATCGTTGTTCTTGGGAAAATAGCGCAAGTGGTAGTAGATGACCTCAGATCCCCACTGTTAAGAGTGAATGAGTAAATTATATTTTAATATTCCTATTAATGCAAGATTATTGATTGGAATATTTAGCTTTAAATGATAAGAAATCAAATGTACATTAACTGCTTATTTAGTTAATGATTTAAATTGTACAAAACATATATGTAATTATTAGATATTTAAAGATGTACATATTTTTATATTAAAATTACTTTGTATTTAATGTATAAAGCTCAAATAACTTTGTATTTAATGTGAAAAGCTCAAATATTAACATATTATAACAATTTGTTCATCTAAATTTTTTAATAAATATGATTTTTACATAAAATCTGGTTAGTTTCCATTAACCTTAAAACTTTTGAACAAGGATTCTGGATGTGACAGTATTAGTGAAAGTACTAATCTCTCACCTTTTATTTCCATCAGTGACAATTTTGTAAAAGAAAAGAATGCAAGACAGAGAAGGGGGTGTGACATCAATTCTATGTATAGGACTTGTGGCTGCAATTAAATCTGAAAAAAAAATGTTGAAGACCATACTCTTAAGTGCAATAAAAGTAAAACGGTTACAATTAAGATAAAATGTTGAAGACCATACTCTTAAGTGCAATAAAAGTAAAACGGTTACAATTAAGATATGAACACTCCAAGTTCTTGCTGGAGAAAATGGTGCACTTGGCTCAAAGGTTCGAAGGGAGGGTGTGCATAGCTATTCACTTCATCCCTTGAGTGCTCTTATCACCTGTTTTCCTGGGAGCTGCAAGTGAAAAATAATACAAGTGGGAGCCCACATTAAACTGAAATGAAGGTCCTGTTCTGAATTTCCTAGTATGGTATGTATGTGGATGATGGGATCACTTGACATAATAAAATGGTCTTTTCTGCAGGTGCATCACTGCTATGGCTTTTCTAAGTTGTAACAAACTTCTTGAAAAATGCAAGCTACTCAATAATAGCTGAGGGTTTTCCACATCCTCCAGGTTGTTAGGTCACCCCTCATTATAGCTGTTCAATGTTAAGGATGTGGAATATTGCAATTGTTTCCTTGCTCTGCAGCAGCAGAGTTTGCAGGATAAAACCTCACTGTATCATGAAGCCTCTTGTGGAGAGACTTGCCGAATTTCCAAGAAAACGAGAAGCTTAATTTGCAAACTTGAAGAAATACCCAAACTATCAAAAACACTATTTGTAGATATTACAGATGAAAATGAAGTAAAAGAAAAAGAGTTTATGTTCAGCCAAAACACAGCTAAATGAAAGTCAAGCAAAAGTATCCTTAAAATGATACTAGCAAAAATGTGATAACTGCAGATAAGAGTAGGCACTCTATTCACCTCTCAAGCTAGCCAAGTTATGTAAAGATCTATCTGAATTGGTTTGTATAAAGTATGAACACTAAAATCATGAAAAAATAGACTACAGTAGAGCTTTGGGTTAAAAAAATACCAGTGATTAAAATAATTATTCCATATAAATTTACTATATATGTATACTGTACAAGGAATATTGTAAAAACTGATTTCATAAAATATACATCTGATAAAATAAATCTACATGCATTACGTGAAATATTAAACAAAATATATTCTGAAATCCAAATCACAAAGATAAAATTTCATTATAAACTTGAGGTTCGTCTTGACAGCTGCAGAGCAATGGTAGAATTTACAGGAATAATTTCTATTAATCTTGTTCGCTGACCTGGTAATAACTGTAGTCTTAGAAGGCAACACAACGAAATCAATTTCTGCTGGCAGCTTCCTACACTCTGAAACGGAAAACTTTTGTCAGTTGAACATTCTGCAATAAAATATACGTACTTAATCTTTAATTCTCATGGAGGACGATGGAAGAGGATTCAATCATTTTAAAGTGCAAGAAAATGTCATGGCAAGTACCAATCCTACAATTGTCAATTCTATAGAGTCAACAAAGTAAATTAGTGGCCTGGAGGATATTACATTACTACTTGAGGAAGAACAACTAGTACAGTCCGAACTCTTAAAACCCGTACCCTTGGGATCAGGCTACTGCTGGATCCCAGAAAATCCTGGATGGCAGAAATCACCCATAAAATAATGCCCAACATAAACAAAGTCTTACCTGCCCGCTCATTCAAAATAGATATTGCTGTGTTATCAAAAGTAGAAATCTTATGAAGGATCACTTTCTTTAGGTTTGGTTCCTTATGAAAATTCTAGCCTGCTCCATAAGCATCTCCCCGGAAATGCTTACACCTTCACTAGAATGAAGCTTAAACCAATTTTATTATAAGTGCACTGTCAAATTCTGATCTGGCACTTTAAACTTTTCTGGCTTTCATTTTCAGCAAAAATCTTAAAATCATCAGCTGATTGCATTTTACAGACATCATCTCAGCCATTAATCGCTAAATGAAACTTGTTTCAGAGAAAAAACTATCAAAGCTGGGTTTAAAAATGCCATTGGTATAAAAATGCAATAAATTAAATGAAATAATGGTGTGATTTTACCAGTACCTGATGTTGCTTTTGCCTCTTCTAAAACGTTTGTGGCTTGCATATTATTCGCTCCTTCAGCCACAACTACACATTGCGTGAAGGATGAATACAGATTTATTTTACTATTTTCATTTCCAAAAGTCACCATTATATAAGAAATAGTAATTAATTCTTAAACAAGTCGCAAGGTTGGTACTCTTGATTTAATGTATGAAGATACATTTAACCTAATGAAGTTTTGAAGATATGGTTAACCTAATGATGTTTTGCTTCTAAGCCTATTTATTGGTGAAAAGTTAACTAGGATATAATATAGGTATCTACCGAAACAGACAGGCATAGAAAGCCTGCCTAGTGACAGGCAATGAAAGCCTGCCTAGTGCAATCTACAGAAAATACATCTCCACTAATATACAATACACATGATGAAATGTTTTTGGATGAGTTATATGCAAATTACAGTTCTTTTATATGCCATATATTTTTGCGTTTCACAGAATGTTTTCATTGAAAATAAACTATGCTTGTGTATTTATGGAGCAAGCTTCAATTCCAAAATCTGAAAAAATCCCAAAACTCAAACGATGTGTATCACCACCCTCTTAAACACTAAAGAATTCACTGGAAATAAATTGTGCTTGTGTATATACTGAGCAAGCTTCAGTTCAGAAATCTGAAAAAATCCAAAAACTGAAAGGTGTGGCACCATCTTCTAAAACACTAAAGAACTAATGGCAGGTGATTGAAAAAAAGTCCAGATCATGGGAGTTGCCAGACCACAGAGTGCCAGAGTTAAGAGGTCAGATGGTACTTAAATGCATTCATCTCAACAAAATGGCCTGCATAGGAGAACAATTCCATCAACAAGTCTCATGCGGTGCACTGTGGGCATTACTTAACCCCTTATGGATGGGTAGCAGTCATATATGATCAAGATTTGGCACCATACAATTTGAACAAATTGTGTGGGAAAAATGTTCCTAGATCCATTTATAACTAACTGGCAACTCTTCAAGATTGCTGTATGAGAGCTGGAGTGAGCTGAGAGATTGCCTTGCTTGAGGTGGAAAAGGGGAATGTTGTCACAACTTCCCATCCAAGGATGCATCATCAATATATTATAATATACATACATTATACGTACTCAGAATTTGTTCCTGGTTTTAGTTCTTACCTGTTATGATATTGTCTGAGCTATAATTTTAATTTGACATAATAAAAAAGGGATTTTGACGTAGGAAAAATCTATTTCTGGGCGAGGAAGCCGTGTCGCCCAGTGAAATGTGTCTGCTTTAGCACTATTTCTAGTAAAATATTGCTATAATACCAGAGAACTGCTAAATTGGACATGTCAGAAGCCTCTGACTCGCTCACCTATATAAAAGGTGTCGGTATAAAACTGGGGCGAGTGTTAAACACTACCACAGCAACCCCTCCAATTAGCCTTTTCCTCATCAAAAGACCCTAAATACGGGGAGCCGACCCATTGGTCACACCTAGCTACCCCGTTGAAGGCGTCTGTGACGTCATACTTTTCGATAGCCTTATCGTGTTCGCACGTTCGAATATAGCTATCTGTTCTTTTATTTTTATTCTTGGTTATGGATCATCAATCTACCTCTTCACCCAAGTTAAGTACTGGTTCCGCCCTTTTTCAATGTTTATGGAGTGAATTTGCCTTTCGTTTTGCCTTTATTTAGGGTTTTGTTAGGCGTCACTTTTAAGTAGCGGGCGGGCGGTGAGTCGCCTTTTCGGCTTACCCATGAATTGTACCGATTTCGAGTGGTCTTCCTCTCTGCTTGTAACATGTGATATTTCAGTACATATATTTATTTATTTCTTGGGTGGCAGTTTTAAGTCGATCCTATTTTCGTTTATGTTTTTGTTATTTTCATTATTTTCATGTTTTTCACGGGGGTCTTCATTCGAGCACGTTTCTTTGTTACGTGTTTTGCCGTATATCCACCGTTATCCCTTTTATTTTTAAGTTTGGTATATTTCATTCAGATATTTTTCCCTTTTTTCTTTTCGTCTGCCTGCCGTTTCTTATCGTTTTGTCAGTAGGCAAGTAGGATTTCCCCTTTTGCGCCCACCGTTATTGGGTGGCCTTCATAGCGGTTTTATATTTTAAGAGGTTTTATTTTCATTTCCCCACCCCGTGTTAAAGCATGATTTTCTTTTAGCTTTAAGTAATTGATTTTATTTTGTCTATGTATTTGTTGGATGTTATGTCGGTTAGCCTACATAGGCTGTACCTGCGTTTTCCTCGTGATCTTTTTTCGTGGGGATAAGCTGGTCACATGATCGTCACCTCATCAGTCCTCCCTTCCTCCCCCTCACGTGGGGCCCCCAGTAATTGGGTGCTCCTCTCGCTCAGGTTGTCGCTGACAACCGTTCCCAATCAGTGGAGGGGGGAGTGTAGAGGGTCCTCCGGGACCTTAGGTTGGTGGGTGTCGCTTCTCAGCCGACCTCCTCCAGAGTTGATGGTTGCTTTGCGTATTCAGCCTCGGTTTCCGTGGATTTGTTGCGCTTTGCTTCTTTCAGCTCTCGGAACTTACATCCATTCGCCTAAAACATTCCCTCTCCGCATAAGGCGGGTTTAGATCCTGGCTTCTCCGGTAGTCGTTGAGGGCTATGTTTACGGAAGTTACTCTTCCGAGGGCAGAGATATTATATTTGTTATTTTAATTTTCATTTTTTCATTTTTTCTTTTCGTTTTGCCACAGAACTTGGGAGTTCATGTGGCCGTCCCGGGATACTTCGTGTACCCCCCCCCCCCCGGTCATACAGTTCCGGGTTGTTTTATTTCTTACACAGTTCCCGGGACGTAAATATATAAATATATAAGGGGTTTTATATTTTCTGAGTCCGGTATGCTCCGGCATATGACATTATTATCATAATAATCCTAATAAGTTTGTGCAATTGTTCTTAAATATTATTGCACTTACAGGCCACTCAGTGTCTGGTTGCCGGTCTACAGGATCCGTGCAACCCTGATGTTTGCCGGAACCATGCCCTGTGCGCAATATTGCTTACAGATTCCGTAGTCTGGCATCACGAAAACTGCTTTGCCTGCTACGACTTGTACAACAGGTTACCTGTTCGGTAAGTTATCGCACTGCTTGTTCTATGCATATTGTGATGGAATTATATTACACTACTTGTGTTAGTGTTAAAAAAAATAATAATAATAATAAATAAATAAATAAATAAATAAAAAAAAAAATTACTATATAAATAAATAAATAAATAAAAATTTCTTTAAATTAAATTACATTAATTAATCAACATATGTAAGCATAATGTTCAAAGATTTTACTCGAAATTGACACATTCCTTGCATTACAGACGGAGCAGTCTGTTAAGCATGCTGCACTCTCCACCCTCAAGATCTGGGTTGGAGGTTTTGGACGGAACATAGGGAAAGCTAAGCCGTATATTCTACCTCAAGATATGGCAGCCTTCCCAACCGGGAAATCTGCCGGATACATTGACCCAAAAGTCGCAGCACCAATTATCAAATCAATTCAAGATTCAGTTATGGAACAGCAAGAGGCAGAGTTGCCGGACCTTGGTTTGGAAGGAGTCTCACTTGAAGTAGTGAGGATTTACCCGTTACACTAGATATGGGTACAGGTAACAGTGTTAATGAGGCTAGCCTAGTTGGTCACCAGGGTCTTTCCTAGAGTGACTCTGATTCTTCCTCTCCCTTTACTTCCAATTCCTTCATGGGTTTCACAGGAGGTTTGCCCCCTTCCAGGTCGCATTCCTTCTCTGTGATTCCTAAATTAAAGAGAAAACCTTCGGGTAAAACCTTGCTTAAAAGCAAATCAGAGACAAAGCCAAGGCCTGGGCAGGTGCCAGAGGTTCATACACATATTAAACCTAGGCTGAGATCTCTTTCTAAGTCTGCAAATCCAAGGCCTCAAGGAGGGAACTCTTCCCATTGCCCCACAAGTCCCATTCCATCAACGTCTAGAGATCGGATACCTCATAAGGTACCGTAGGGAGGGCAGGAAGGTTCCCCTTTAGTCGGCCAAGACCTGTTCAACACGAATATTTTAAATCAGGTCAGTGGTCTTGGTAGCTTAGTCAGTTCAGTTGCAGCAAGGTTTGAAAGGGTGTTTTAAAAGTTTAGGTGCACAGGACTCCCTGATTGCAGGTCTCAGACAGGAGTCGGCAGTTCCGGCACCTCCTAGTAACTTGGTGCAAGGTCAGAGCATGCCTGACGGGTCCACGCTCCCTCCGTTCCATCCTGGTAATCCTTGGAGGGTGGTGAACTTCGCTCCGTTTGTCAACGGGATGTTGACTGTAGAAGGTTGTGGTACACGTAGACTCGAGGGTTTCGAGTTCTTCCCCGAAGGGTTACGGCCACCATTTATAGGTTATGTTAGGCTTATGGAGGCAGCTCTGATTAGGGAGGATAAGGTCTCCAAGGGGACTGTTATCCTTTCTAGCAATCAGGCTCAGCAAGCATGGATACGGAGCCTAGAAGAGTGGAACTGCTCAAATACTAAGGTAACAGCCTTTAAAAGCCATTTTACGGTGTTTACGACTGATGACAGGAACCCCTTACCTTTTACATCAAAGGTAGCAGGACTTACCCTTCAGGCAGTGACTCGGGAAGAGCCCCAGCTTATCGAGATAGATCCCACATCATTGCTACTCCCAGGTAGGGAGAATTTGTGGGAAGTTTGCCGGCTACATTCTCGGTAGGCAAGCTTAAGCCAAACTGTGCAATCAACTTGTTTAGTGAGCGCCTCCCTAGGCTGTCAGACGCACTGATCCAAGCCCAATTTGATGCTAGGATACGTCTTGCAAGGTCTCTTAACTCCCTAGTGATGACGGAGACGGCAGCTCTGGAGTACGCTCATGAGCCGCTGTTTAAGGTCATTGCGGAGTCGTTACTTTTGAGCATGCAATGTGACTCGTACGACTTTGCGGTTACTAAGAGAAATTGCAGGAAGCATGTTCTATCCAAGGCTATGATCAGGCACGAACAACAGGCTTCTGGCTTCCTCAATCTGGGGTGCAGATCTCTTCCCACCTTCGGCAGTAAACGAGGTTCAGAACGAGGCATCACGTTTTAATCAAAGCATCAGATTGCGTTGGGGCATTCCTTTCAAAAGGAAATTAGAGTCTTCTTCCTCCAGTTTTAGGGCTAGGAAGAGGCAAAGAAGGTACCAACCTTTCCAAGTTCCGCAACAGCATCCTGTGCTACAAGCTGTACCAATTCAGCAAGTTCCCCAGCCTTCGTCTTCTAAGGCTCAGCCTCAGCAACAGCATCAATTTGTCTTCCTTTCGCCGTCGGCTAGCCAACAGGTTCCCCCACTGTATTCAGTGTCGCCTGCTTTTAACCCGGTCTATGAGAATCAGGTATTTCAACCTTTTACCAAGGTTGCTAGGGGTGGCAGGGCTAGAGGCCCCTTTCGTCAGCGTGGAGGAACCGGAGCCCAAGGGCGAGCTAGAGGTGCATGGTCAGGAAGAGGAACCCGACCCTCATCATCTCAATGAAGTTCCTCAGGTAGGAGGCAGGCTGTATCTCTTTCGACATCGTTGGGGGTTCAGCAGCTGGGCGGAAAGCATAGTATCCAGGGGCCTAGGCTGGAGTTGGATCAAGGGTCCTCCTCCACCCATCACCTTCTATCAGCAACCAACGCAAGGGTTGATGGATTACTCCAGGGAACTTCTCCAGAAGGGAGCAGTCTCCGGGACAAAGAACTTGAAATTTCAGGGTCATCTATTCAGTGTCCCAAAGAAGGGGACCGACCAAAGGAGGGTGATCTTAGACATGTCCCGTTTAAACTTGTACATTCGTTGCGACAAGTTCTAAATGCTGACCATCTCTCAGGTACGGACCTTACTTCCCCGTGGGGGCGTCACCACCTCTATAGATCTTACAGACGCCTATTATCATGTCCCGATAGCTCGGCACTTCCATCCATTCCTGGGCTTCAAACTAGGGAAAGAAGCCTATTCCTTCAAGGTGATGCCCTTCGGGCTGAATATAGCCCCAAGGGTTTTCACGAAACTGGTGGAGGTAGTGGTGCAGGAGCTAAGGTCTCAGGGTTTATTGGTGGTGGCGTACCTAAATGACTGGCTAATCTGGGAGATGGTCAAAGACAAGTATATATGAAAGCCACGGACAAGGTCATATCTTTCATGGAATATATAGGGTTCAAGATCAACAGGACCAAGTCCCGATTGGCCCCAGAATCCAAGTTCCAGTGGCTAGGTATCCATTGAGGCTTGGATTCACACAATCTTTCCATTCCATCAGGGAAGGGGAAGGAGACTGCCAAGGTAACAAGCCAATTCTTAAAATGCAAAAAGGCTTCGAGAAGGAATCAGGAGACGATCCAAGGCTCGCTCCAGTTTGCCTCAGTCACAGACGTTCTGTTGAAAGCCAAGCTCAAGGACATCAATCGAGTTTGGCATTCAAAGGCCAATGCCAAGTGTCGCGACAAGTTCGGCCAGGTACCTCTGATTCTCAAGAAATGTCTACGTCCATGGGCAATGGCCGAAAATCTAGCCAAAGAGTTACAGTTGCAGTTCCCTCCCCCGTCCCTACTGGTGCACACAGTCGCATCACTGACAGGTTGGGGAGGTTATTCACAGCACGAGAAGGTTCAGGGAACTTGGTCACCTCAGTTCCAAAAGCTTCACATCAACATCCTGGAAGCTATGGCAGTGTTTCTTACCTTAAAGAAGCTCCGTCCTCCGGAGAAGACTCATATCAGGTTGGTTCTCGACAGTGCGGTAGTGGTACACTGTATAAACAGAGGTGGTTCAAAGTCAAGTCATGTGAACCACGTGGTGATAGCATTTTTTTCTCTAGCTGACAAGAACACCTGGCATCTATCGGCTACCCATCTGGCAGGAGTCCACAATGTAGTAGCAGACGCACTGTACCGGTCAGTCCCCCTGGAGTCAGAATGGTCACTGGACCAGGAATCCTTCAAGAGGGTTTGCAGGAGAGTACTGGGTCTTTACTAGAAATAGTGCTAAAGCAGACACATTTCACGGGAGCGACACGGCTGAGCCCAGAAAATATATCAGAAAGAACACATAATTTCATCAAATTAGCATATTTTTATGACTGTCTTAGGGAAGAGGCCCACAGGGGGTGGGAAATATTCAATTTCAACTTCCCATGAAAGGTACAGAATTTTTTTTCTTATACCTTGAGCGTATACATATCTTCCTCTTTCCACTGATGAGGTTTTTTAGTTTTTCTTTTAAATTGGCCGTCCTCAAATTTAGCCCGGTCATGGGTGTTTGCATTAGCATATATTAGCCTGGACTGTGAGGGTTAAGGGTCTTTGCAGCATCCCTTCAAGCCCTGGCTACAACCACTTTCATTCCTTTTACTGTACTTCTGTTCACATTCTCTGTTCCATCTTACTTTCCACCCTCTCCTGACGACTGATTCACTAGTGCAACTGCAAGGTTTTCCTCCTGTTACACCTTTTAAACCTTTTACTGTCAATTTCAGTTTCAGCGCTGAATGACCTTATAGGTCATGGAAGAAAGAGAATATGTATAGAGGTACAGTGGACCCCCGTATTCGCGTTCTCCGGATTTCTGGACTCACACATTCGCAGATTTTTCTCGGGAACATTTCCCCGCATATTCACGGTATTTTTCTATGAGAAATATCCACAAATTCTTGTTTTTTTTATCAATTTCATCATAAAATGCACTTTTTGTGATAAAACTAATAAAAAACCAAGTAGTATAAAAATTTTGAGTGGGTTTTTCTTGAGTTTTAACTAACAAAATAGGCTGTTTTCAGCATTTTTATAGGGGTTCCAACTATTCACAGGTTCTAACTATTCACGGGGGGGTGTCTGGTACACATCCCCAACGAATATGGGAGGACCACTGTATAGTAATAGGAATGAAAGGGGTTGTAGCTAGCAGTCAAAGGTGACCTATGGCAGACAAATGGCCAGGGTAGGGTCACTGATTAGATCAAATGTCTTTGATTCAGTTTCATTTGAAAATGGGAACAGGAAGAAATACCCTCTAATACAACAATTCAAAATGAGACAAATAAAATCAATAAGCTCTGGCACCTACAGGATGCCAGAAAAACCTGGCCAAAAATTAACTTCTGAGAAAGATTTGAGTGTGAATATTTTCATTACGAACTAAGACAATATTTTAATTAAAAACTAAAATAAATGGAAAGGACATGAAACAAAAAAGCAAAAATGGTGAACTGAAGAAACTAGTATGTACCTGAATAAGTTATGAGTTTCCCATTTAGATATACTCTCAATACCAGATATGTTTTAGTAATTTAAGAATGTGAATGCGAGGGTAAGTCAGCCGTTGCTCTCTCTCCCTTCAACAGGGGAAGCCCCTCTACCTTACCAGCAAAAAAGTCTTGGCAAACTGAAGCTTACGAAACAGAAGGGTTTGGAAGGGAGCAATCCAAGTGTAATTCAACATCATTTTTATGGAAAATATAAATATAAAATTTGTGTTCAATAGGCATAATTCTTGCAACTGTATTATACTTATGCTGAATATCAAAGATGTAAATACATAGTATTATAGTCAATAAGGGAAAATTCTTCTCTGACACCTCTTCATGTTCCTGTTTTGATATTTTTACTTTGATATCAATAATTTATTCCATACCTTGAAATAATAATACATAAATACTTTATCACTGTTTTCTGATACTTTTCTTGGTTAATTTCATAATAAATAAAATATACTTGACAACCTGATTTAAACTCTAGTCACTACAGTAACTCATTATACTTTAGTAACAAAAACATTTTAATTTGATGCATCTTAATAAAATTAATAAGAAAGAATGATGAACTCACTTTACTTAGCTGTTGCTGAAGAACAGGATTAAATCGGGCTTCTTTCTTCTTGATTTGGAACTCGCTGCACGTCATTCCTATCAAGTGACACAGGATCTGAAATAATACATTATCAAGTAATGATGGAATTAGGGAATACAATAAAAATAAATGTGCATCCTATAGAAGGTGCAAATGTAAACCAAAAAAATTAAACCCTATTAACATTGAATAAGATCCTGTTGATAACCCTTAAAACTGTTTAATAAAAATTTTTCCTTTCTTGCAAAGATCATAAAAACATTATCACAATTCAGCATGACAATGCCTTGAGGAAAAATGTACAAAAACATCAATCTGCAAAATACCAAACAAACTTTTGAACAAGTAGCAGCATGGATACAAGAGTTAGTTAAAACTTTTATGAATATTTTACTTAAATAGAAACAAAAAAATTGCTTACATATCTCTGTAATACTATGTAGTATAAGAGAGAAATTTAAGCATTAGAAGAAAACAAAACTTGGCCCCTTAATCTTTCACAATACTACTATACATAATATGCACCTAACAATAACAATGGAGAATCAATCATATACCATTCAGTAATCAGTACTAATTATTATCCTTAAGTACACACTTGTATGAAACTAGCCAGAAAACCATTAATTTGTAAAAATAAAAAATTTGTATACACAACCTGTATATGAACAAGAGACAATACAGCCCAAGAAAAAAGACACATGAAACTTACATAAAGAAAAACTAAACCAATTATAGCATACACCAGTCTGGTCAACCATATGTCAATCAGTAACAAACTTTACTAAAGCCATACAATATCCTAAAAACAATAAAAAGTGTAAAATCATTAGAAGATAAGGTGGCTATGCTCCTACAAAGGAATGTAAAAGCAACATGTAAAAATGACAGATTTCCTCCTAATCAAATGATTCCAGATTTATTTTCTTTTCAGCTTTATACTGCCCATTTCAATTTCAAATGCCCAATTTATGAATTAAAATGCTAGTTCATTGTGTAAAAAACATACAGTACCAAATTTTCAAATATGAAGCTTTACAATAATACATGCATAACAAAATCAGATATAAGATTTAATTGACATCAATTTCAGATTACCTCTGAGTTTGCTATGGCCAGGCCTATTTTTATTTATACACTAATATTGGCTCACATTTTATGTTTTTCATTTTTATAGCTCTCTTTTATAAGGAATGTTGTGAAACAAAATGAATATGTACAATATCTTTTAATGGATACAATTTTTTAAAGTAGGAGGCAGAGCAAAATCCTGAGCTTCACTAATGTAGCCATTTTGATAACTAACTTTTATGATAATTCCAAATCTCTTTATGTACAGTAGCCTATGTACCATGTACAGTAATGACAATTTCTGAGAAGAGTCTTGCAAGTTGTTGAATACAGTAACGAAATGAACAGCACATCCCAGCATAATAATAATAATAATAAAGTACTGTATGATCTGCATATGATAAATCATGTGCATTTTACCAAAGACATTAGCTACTCTTCTGAGCTGGTATTTTGGTAACTCCACATTACATACCAAAGAAACCAAAAAAATATTACTCATTTGGGACGGCATACAAAAATTTACATTATCTTTACACGGTCTATGACACATTTGCTACTGGTTAAATGCATGGGTAAATATACATTGTACTTATTGGTATAGACAGTTATAACCACAGTTCATTGGGTATTTTCAAAACCTGGAGTAACCTAACTATAATTACATGTAATCAACAAAGAAACAGTATTTACATGTAAATTCAGTTATTTTCAGTAGTGTGAAAATGACAGCATACAGTACAGACAAAATAATTAATTGACATAAAAATGTTCTGAGTTCATTGTCAATTACAGGTAAATATTACTGCACTTTGCAAGCAATTGTATGAATCTCTCTCATTTGTTCACCCCTCTTCTTTCTTGTCTTGTGTATCTTTATTTTTACTACAAATTTTGATCAAGTCAATATCCTTTAATAAAATTTGAGGAATTCAGTTGTATAAATCTGTAAATACAGTGCACTACATATTTACCCAAGATTTCAACTAATGATACACAATAGGTTAGGTTTAATTAGCTCATGAAATGTTTTGAAAAGAAAAAGGATATCATAAATTACAGTATGCCACATCATTATTATGTAAATAATATTGTTGTAAGGTTTATAAAGTCAGGATGCAGTGGACAGAGGAAGGTGGAGAAGGCTAATAGGAAACAGCAACAACATAAAGAAATGGGTAAGCTGGAGACAAAAAGGTAGTTGTAATTTATCCAGAATATGCCTACATGCATACATGACGATTTTATATTTGTAATGTGGCTATTACTAAATTAAGTAAAAAAAAAAATGTAGCTACTGGCTGTTTAAAATCAGCAGTGGATGCTGGGTCTCGTATAATGACAAACATTCAACATTACAAATCAAGTACTACTTATAAACCTTTTTTGTTTTATCTTTACCTCTGCATCAATTAAAATTGTAAAGTTATTATATACAATACAAATTTTAAACTATGAAATGACTTAGGTTATTTTCTACAAGTTTGATTGTATTTTTTTAAAGTTGCACGTCTTGGAATGAATTAATGATGCAAGGTGAGGTACTACTGTATAATAAAAAAAAGCTGAGGAAATGTGTTGACACTTTCAAATAACATTACAACTGCTCCTGAACATATAAACATAAACCCCCATAAGGAGGTGGTGCCAACAATGCACCTCATGCAGTGCACTGTAGGCATTACTTATGGTTCTTTGCAATGTCCCTTCAGCACCTAGCTGCAACCCCTTTCATTTCTTTTACTGTACCTCTATTTACATTTCCTTTCTTCCATCTTACTTTCCATCCTCTCTGAAAAACTGTTTCATTGTGCAACTGCCAGTTTTGCCTCCTGTTACACCTTTCAAACCTATTTACAGTAAATTTTTGTTTCTGCTCTGACTGACCGCGTAGGTCCCAGTGCTTGGCTTCTGACCTAACTTCTATATTTTATTCTATAAACATAAACATCTATAACAGCAAAAGACTTATAGACTTGAAATAATAAAGGAAAAAAAAGACCTGTATTACTGGGCAGTGTAACATCATGGCTTTTTAACAGAATTTGGATGCAGGCATTGTTAGTTATTATTATTAAAATGACTCAGACCACTGAACTAATTCATTTTACTTTCACAAGGCTGACCTAAAGGATTTGTCTTTAATTCATTTTGCTGTCACAGGGCTGACCTGAAAGATTTGTCTTTATTATCAATAATGAAGTTTAGATCTGATTTGTTAAATTACAGCTTGTAATTTGGTTTAATTGATCTGTTCTCAAAATTTGACATTCATTGTCAGTTAAACTAGAAATTCACATACAGTTTAACTATTCAATGCTACTCTCCCAGGACTTGATAATGAGAGTAACTCATAAAATATCCACTACATAACAAGCAGTATACACTATTAAGGCTTGGGCCCGCAGGCACCAAAGTTCTGACTAAAATAAAGCTAAAAGAATATGACCAGGGAAGAAAACTAATGATAATGAAAATTCTAAAGACATAAGCCAAGCAACTGAAGAGTAGGTAATGAAAATTCCAAAGACATAAGCCAAGCAACTGAAGAGTAGGATGTGTAACACCTCTTGTCAGTCTTGATGCATAAGAATAAATGTTTCGTAGAGTGTACATCCAACTACCATCAAACTTCAGGACAGACTTAGGAAGCATAGTTCAATATGTAATTTTCAGTCTTCTAACTGAAGATCCTTGGTCAAGGTGTAGTCACATCTGGTACAATAGTGGAGTTCTTACTGACTTTGAGTCCCGTCCAAAAGATCCAGTTCAAGTTGTTACGTTTAATGCTGCTGCATGTCAACAGTTCATAACAGAGACAGGTACACGAGACCCCTGGAGTCCAACTGAGCTTCTAACAGAAGCAAACCCAAGTCCTGGGAGTCACCCCTGTTAGTAGTTCCTTTGCTAAGGAAATCACTCAATCCCAGTTACATAAAGATCTTAGAGCAAAAATCCAAAATAGTACAATGATGCTGCTGGTAGCAGCCCTTATTGCACAGCAACTTGTAATTCTTCATTCATGGGACTTTAGGATCAACATAATGCATGCACAGAGCAGACCTGCAAATGACCTTTTCTCCCTGTTCAAAACTAACTTCCAGAATTTGCAAATTGTGTATTGGGCTAAATTATAAGAACAGCAATGGATTTGTAACAAGCAAACATGAGCCATTGAGTTGTCTTGTATAAACAAACAAGTTATAAAACAAATGTACAATAACAGAACTGAACCTCGTAAATCAATGACAATGAATGTCAGTAATGAGTCAAACCTCACCTTGTTATCAATATCAACTTCATGTGACGCAGATCCATCATTGATCACAGCTGTGAGTCTCCAATTACCAATGGTAACTTCAAGCTTTGATATAAGGGTCATAATAAATCCCTTCACAATGTATTCCTGAAAAAGTAAACTAAATTAAAAGAACACCTCAGAAATTTTTTTTTTGTACAAATCAAAACAGTGATTTTTGAGTATTCAGTCAGCCACTCTTGGAAAGAATGCATTTTTGTCTGTATCTCATTTATTACATTACACTCTCTAGATCTGTAAACAATTCAATTTTGTTAGGAGATATGAAGCGCCAAAAACTAAGTTTCTCATTTTCCCTAGATTTTGCAATACAGTTTTGGTTGTAGCAAATCTGTGCCATGCAATCTCTTAAGCAACATAACATGCAAGTTATATTTTTAAGCTGACATATAATTTGCAATGACTAACTGAACAATATTAGCCAGTATTTAACTATGTAAATAACTAATATTAGACAAACTTTGCTTTAATCTGGCTTATTTTGGTTAGTTTATAGCTTGTATGAGCTACAGAGAGATTTTTTTTTTAATGGAAGGATGCTGGGATAACTAAATACTACTTCGTCTAGCTAATATCTAAAAATTCTTAAAAGATGAAATTCACATCACTATATTTTGAAGTAGGGAAAGTTTCAAACTCGTCCCTTGCTAATGGTCTGACAGCCGAGTTAACTCTAGGCTTGACATTTGGGGCTTGTCACTTAGCCAGTGTTACATGTCAACAAACAATTAAATACCTAAATGTCTCAAGAACTATGGTACAAAGATATTGAAAAGCTCAACATTCTGCTAAATAGTACTTAAATGTCTCAAGAGCTATGGTACAAAGATAAAAGAAAGCTCAAGATAATTAAGATTTAGGTGAAATTCTTTCTTCCAAGAGTCTGTTAACTGCTTTTTGTACCTGCAAATCTACTAATTTCAGGAACTATAAGTCCAGTATTTATATGTCCAAAATATTTTACAATAATACTGAATAAATTTTCAAAGAATATTAAAAGTCATAAGTCTAAACAGTAAAGCATGCACTACTTATAAATAATCTATTTCACTAACTGTACTTTCTAAAGGCAATAACAGACTTTTACACAAAAGACAATAAAATTAACTAATTGCTAAGTTACCTGCATTTCAGTGGGACTTTCTGGTAGAAAGTAGAGATATGTGAATGGAGCTTTTGTTACAAGATGAGTTGGTGAATCCTTTTTCTCTGTTGTCTTCATACGTTTCTTATTCATGCCAATTTCTTCTTCAAATGGCTGGGCAAACTCACTCTCCATTTCATCAATGTTTAAAATATTACTGCTTTGATTGTTTGCAGGTACTTTATTTTCCTGATTTCCAGGAACTTTTGTCAGAAAATTTGTAAGACAAGTCTGCTTAGCTTGGAGTGAATTTGAACTCTTTGATAAGGATGACGTTAAAGGGCTTACTTTACCAAGTTTCTGAGGGGCAACAGCTCTAACAGGAGTAGCCTTGTTAGTCACAGAGAAATTTTTCTGGTTGCCAAACAACGGTGGGGGTCTTGTGGGTTTTGAGCTGGTTACTGCTAAGGAACTATTAGATGGTTTGACTGTGGTTGATGACAGTCCAGCAATAGTTTTTCTTGGCTGAGCAGATGATAGCTGCACTGACTTCACTTGAACTGAACTTTCAGCAGAAAGTAATAGTTCATCATCAAAATCATCATTAAAAAATTCTTCACATATTTCCATATCCATGTCTGAATTTCCCAAAGATTTTTTATCTTGACTAGCATTTGACCTACTGTTTCCAGGCTTTACACCATTATTCACCATTTTATTATTTATGCTGTTATTTGAAACTTTCTTACTGTTCAGAGAGTGAAGATTTTTAGAACCACTCAAAGGATTATTAGAATTGCTGCTAGATAAAGAAGAACCTGCCTGTGATTCAATTTGATTTAGGGCAGCTTCTAAATCAGAATCAAGGAAATCATCATCTAAGTCATCCATTACAAGAGGCGGTGGTGCCAAGACAGAGTTCTGAAAAGATGGAGAGAAAAGAAAGATGATTAAGTATAGACATAAGGAGAAGAATTTCCACTGAGGCAATCTTCAACATTCAAAAGTAAAACCTAAAAATATAATTAATAGCACTGCACTAGTCATAAGATAACAAAACACTGTGTGCAGCCATATTATTTTTCATACTTCTTAAAATGAAAGATGAGTAAAATGACATTCTTCTGTAAAAACAAAACCATTATCAAACACTAAATTCTGGTACCATATCTTAAATAGTTGATATAATATATATTAGTCAAAACATTCCATAGAATATATTGTTTCAACATTTTGCAACATTCCATACATTCAGTATTCCAATTATCAATGAGCTTTTCATCATTGCATTAGCTGAAGATGTAGAAACAGGAAAACACTACATACGTACATGGGAAAAGGAACTTAAAATTTCATTGTTATTACAATAGACCCTCGGACCTGGATGGTAATCCATTCCAAAAGAAGTGTTGAGAACCAGATTCATTAGGAATCTGAATCAATTTTTTCCATAAGAAATAGCTGAAAAGGATTAATCCATTCTTGACCACCACTTATTACCCTAACCTTACCTTTTAATTCAAAACATTATACTTTTAATGCTTTGGGTGCATTGAAAACTATGTAAACTGCATTCTTATTGCATTTTTCATAAAAAAAACCTTCAAATATTGATTATTTTGCATTTTTGGTGTCATATTTCATCTGCCAGATGAGTGTTGTAGGCGTCATAACCCTGGAAATAATGTCTGATGAATATAATTGAGAAGCGCCTTAACCTCGGAACGTCGTAACCCGAACCGGTCGTAACCCGGGGACTGCCTGTACTTAAATTACCACTAAATAAGTTCAGAGTTAAATAACATCATATTAGACATTCTTTTTTTAGTTTTAAATGTATGTATACTGTAAAAAAAAAAACTAGCCTACATCCAATGCAGCCATATTACTGATGGCTGACCAAGTGCCATAGGGCTAGGCTAGGTTAGTATGCACTATAATGGGTATGCATGAAACTTGTTGCTAATAAAAAAAAACATTGAAAAACAAGCCTAATTATTACAGCAAACTAATAAAATATTAAAATTAAGACGTTAAATCAGTCACACAAATGCCTTTCATACTTTTCAATAAGCTCCTCCTTAAGTTCAATTGTGGTTCTTGCCAATTTCCTCTTCTGCTCGTCTGCAATGGCTGTCTTGGGACCAATGACTGAATCAGAATACAATACAAAAAGCCACAAAAACTAAGGAAATATTCCTGTACAAGCATGTACTTGCTCAAAACAATAGCAGCAGAGTGAGCTTGCTTTAAACAACACCACGAACAGTGCCAACTAGTGGTGACTGACTGAAACACTTGTTTACAAAAATCATATGGTTCATCAGGTCAGATCCTGTTTTTTTTGTTCAAGCTCTGAAGCAAATTTTTTTTAAGCTCTGAAGCAAAATCGAATTATATCAAGTTCTAATGCGGTCGAGGACCAGGGTTCTACTATATTCTGTCTGAAAAAACTTACTGAAGATAACAAGACTGTGCACTTAAGTGTTATAACACAAAATTCACTTTAAATGTCACCTTATGACTTTTGAAGCCTCATTATCTACTGCAAATTGGTACAAGCTCACACGATAATTGTACATGCAATCGAAGATGGCAAACAAACTACATGTTGAGTACTATAAGTACATTACAACATCAACTAGAAATAATGAACTAAATAAACCCCCAAAAATAAAACAAAAGAAGTTATGGCCAACTCTGCCCCTTTCCTGTAAAGTACAGTACTACATAATTATAATTTATAAAGCACTGTATATTGCCTGTGTAGTACAAATGAATAATAACTAATTTAATGAGTGCTTTGAGTTACTATAGTAGATTCACATCAGCCATGCATCTGATATCTAGGCCAGTCCCTTATGACGCTCCTGATTGGCTGTTGATAAGCCAATCACAGGGCTGGAAACTCTGTCTCTCTTGAGAGTTCACATAAGGAGGATATATGTTCCACCTCTCCTGAGAGATGCTTTTGAAAAACATATCCCTCAGGAGAGGTGGAACATACATACTACCTATGTGGACTCTCAAGAGAGACTGAGAGTTCCCAGGCCTGTGATTGGCTTATCAACAGCCAATCAGGAGCGTCGCAAGCAACAGGCCTAGACATCAGATGCACGGATATATATATATATATATATATATATATATATATATATATATTATATATAATATATATATATATATATATATATATATATATATATAGATATAGAATATTACCGTACACTGGGGAAAGTGCGCCAACAGCGGGGAAAGTGCGCCACATTTTGAAATTTATTTTTAAAAATGTACTATATTGAATTTTTATTTTTCAGATAATTACCATACTTAAGAGGAGTGTTGTAGCTATTTACCCTGTGAATTTCAGCCCTTTCCATTGTCAAGGCATATATTTATTAATTATTTGTACCTCTTGTTTTTTTGCATCGTTTCCGATACAAGAAATGTAATTAGTTGGTTGAGCAAGAAAATATTGTCATATATACACAATTTTTTGCTTCTGAACTAGAAATATGATCTTGATGAATATGTTAGATTGCTAAAGTAATACAACAATTAGGGAAAGCTAATGATCCTCTGGGGCAAGTGCGCCTTGCCTGTTACTGAACTGTCTGAACTGAACTGTTTGTTCTTTTCTTTGACATATGTCACCATGGTGCACACCTATAAACTTGTGGATGGGAAACCCCGAGCCAGGACCTACAGTCAGGATTACTTGAGGAGAGCTGTGCAGCATGTGTAGGCTGGAGGATTGTTGACCTAGGTGGTGCATGAGACGAAGATTCCCCGCCGAACCCTCCGGGATCATGTCACAGGTGCTAGAGGGAGAACCTGGTCAACTGGAGGGCGGCCAACTGCTTTGCTGCCACAGGAGGAACTCTCCATTCCCCAACACATGGCTGCATTAAGCGATTATGGTTATGCATTCGATGAACTAGCGTTACGTTTCTTTGTAAAATCATTTTTGGAAAAAGCAGGCCACACGGTATCTCAATTTAAAGACAACACACCAGGTGTAGAGTGGGCGTATGCGTTTCTTAAGTGGCCCGAAGACTAACTTACCAAGCGCATGTGCCAAAATATCAATAGGACTCGAGTGATTGATAAACTCCAGCACGCTGACATTCTTCCATCTGCAGCTCACTTAGTTAGTCCAACTGTTATTTAACACTTGCAGTCCTTGAGGGACGGTGCAGGCAAAAAACCAGGAGCTGCTGCTCGAGGTTGGAGACTGTGTGTTTCACCTGGCAAAAGTATAAGTGCTCATGACCTCGCTTCAGCTGGGCCATCAGGAGCCAAGAAGAAGAAAGTACCGGTACGCGCTCGGCAAGCATCTCCCTCTGACAGTGAAATCAGTGAGTTTCTGAACTGTCTGATCCAGATTCACCAGACGCTGAACTGCCACAGGTAGAGGCAGATTGGTACCAGTAGAGGGTGATGCAGCACAGCCAGAGCAAATTAGTGTTGGGGATTTTATTTTGGTAAAGTTCCATACCAAGAAACAAATTGTCCATTATGTAGGGAAGATAGTTGAGGAAGTTGAGGGGGAGGTCGGAGAGGAGGAATATGTGGTAGATGATCTACGTCAGCGGTATGACGACGACCTAGGCAAGAAACATGCCTTTCACAAACCAAATGCACCAGACAACATACTGTAAGTGTGGAAGATGTATTGGAAAAGCTGCCCCAACCTTTTATTCTTAAGAACTTAACATTGTTCCACAAGCAGTGCTTTATGGACCTCACTATTCACTAAGTTTTCACTGTACGGCGCACTTTCCCCAAAGTGTGGGGTAAGTGCGCCAGACTATTAAGCATTTTTTGTACAAAAAACTATATTTATAATTTTGGTCAAAATAATACCAGAGAATCTCACATTGTTACTTTTGTTTTTGACACAATAAAAAAATTGTAAAGGCAGATAGTTGTTTTTCTATCACCAGGTGAAGTAGAAAAACCCTAAATTTTGAGGAGCACTTTCCCCAGTTTATGGTATATATATATATAAATATAAATATAGATATATATATATATATATATATATATATATATATATAATATATATATATATATATATATATAGAGATATATATAGATATAGATATAATAGATATATATAGATATATATAGATATATATATAATATATATATAATATATATATATATATATAGGTACGGGGATACGGAAGGACATGGCACATTACATGATTCTTTATTGCTAGCGACGTTTCGAGACAAAGTCCCATCTTCAGGCTAAAGGCAAGAAATAAATATTACATCTTTACCAAACAGTTAGGAATGTTAACGTAAAATTATTATAAATTAAAGTATTTCTAAGTAAAATTACGAATTAAAAAATCTCAAAGAATGAGTATTACATCAATACATAACATATTCAAGAAAAGGAAATGTAAAATCATAAAAAATTACAATATTTCTAAGTAAAATTACGAATAAAAACATTAAACAGAATATATATATATATGCAAATATAAAAATATTAAAAATGAGGAAAATACCTTGCTCAAGCAGAGTCCCGCTGTTCCGTGTCAGGACGGTGGAAAAAAAGGTCAAGAAGAGGCAAAGAACAAAGTGACGTGTCTTTATGCTATATACAAAGGTACTGAGGTAGTATGGTTGTTAAGTGAAGGTACCAGTTTCTTAATTGCCAAACTTTCAAGAACGAGGAGGTGGTGTTCATATGGTGACGTCATAATGACCTTAAAGTTGTTATAAACTATCTCTGCCCTACAGATTCTGGCGTGATTCCTAATATTTGATTGTTCAGGGGTGGATAATTTGCTGCCCGTTCGGTAACTTACACCTCTATGAGCATCACATCTCACTTTGAGCAACCGGCGCGTACTTCCTACGTAGGTCTGCTGATTACATCGGCAGCAATTAAATAAATACACTACACCGGATTGCATCAAGGAGGGCAATTTCTCTTTGTGTCTTAGGAAGCTACCAATATTTCTAGGATTTATGCAAGTGAATCTGGTATCAACTGCTGGATAATGGCGGTTTAAAATTTTCTTAAGGGAGGGCAAAAACTTCCTATCATGTATATAAGGTATTTTAATATAGTACCTAAATTTCTGTGCTAAATGGACTGGACTAGGTGGATGAAAAAAGTTATTGATGGTATTTTTGACGTATTTAAAAAATAACCCCGATGGGTAACAATTGCTTTTGAAAAATTCCTCAAGAAATATTATTTAGTCATGGAATAATTTCCAACTTGATGTTAGGTTTATAGCCCTGTGGAGGAGAGTTGATAAAGAATTTAATTTAAAATTATAAAAACAAAAACTGTAAAAATTCAAGCCAAGACCGGTAAAGGTAGGTTTCCTGTAGATTCCTATGTTAAAACAGTTATCTTTACGAACTACCATTGTATCTAAAAATGCTAATTGTCCATTTTCTTCTAATTCACAAGTAAATTTAATATTTTGATGTTTGGAGTTAGCATATTGTAAAAATGAGTCGCTATGATGCCTATCTTTAAACAAAACAAAAGTGTCATCTACATACCTTCGGTAAAAAAGTGGTTTAAAAGACGGAGGGCAATTGTCCAGCAGTTCCCTTTCATTTTTACAATATGCTAACTCCAAACATCAAAATATTAAATTTACTTGTGAATTAGAAGAAAATGGACAATTAGCATTTTTAGATACAATGGTAGTTCGTAAAGAGGTGTAAGTTACCGAACGGGCAGCAAATTATCCACCCCTGAACAATCAAATATTTGGAATCACGCCAGAATCTGTAGGGCAGAGATAGATTATAACAACTTTAAGGTCATTATGACGTCACCATATGAACACCACCTCCTCGTTCTTGAAAGTTTGGCAATTAAGAAACTGGTACCTTCACTTAACAACCATACTACCTCAGTACCTTTGTATATAGCATAAAGACACGTCACTTTGTTCTTTGCCTCTTCTTGACTTTTTTTCCACCGTCCTGACACGGAACGGCGGGACTCTGCTTGAGCAAGGTATTTTCCTCATTTTTAATATTTTTATATTTGCATATATATATATATTCTGTTTAATGTTTTTATTCGTAATTTTACTTAGAAATATTTTAATTTTTTATGATTTTACATTTCCTTTTCTTGAATATGTTATGTATTGATGTAATACTCATTCTTTGAGATTTTTTAATTCGTAATTTTACTTAGAAATACTTTAATTTATAATAATTTTACGTTAACATTCCTAACTGTTTGGTAAAGATGTAATATTTATTTCTTGCCTTTAGCCTGAAGATGGGACTTTGTCTCGAAACGTCGCTAGCAATAAAGAATCATGTAATGTGCCATGTCCTTCCGTATCCCCGTACCTATTTCATCGAGGATTAGCCCACCAGCGATGAAGAATATATATATATATATATATATATATTTATATATATATATATATATATAGTTCACATAAGAAGGGTATATGTTCCACCTCTCCTGAGAGATGCTTTTGAAAAACATATCCCTCAGGAGAGGTGGAACATACATACTACCTATGTGAACTCTCAAGAGAGACTGAGAGTTCCCAGGCCTGTGATTGGCTTATCAACAGCCAATCAGGAGCGTCGCAAGCAACAGGCCTAGACATCAGATGCACAGATATATATACAGGGGGTCCTCGAGTTACGACGTTGATCCGTTCTTAAGATGCGTCGCAACACGATTTTCAGCGTAAGTCGGAACATTAAAAAATACCACATGATTTAATGTAAATACCTATCAATAACAACGAGAGAACAATTCCTTACCTTTATTAATTTGATTGGCTTGCACACTGGAGAGGAAGCTGCGGTGCTGGAGAGACTGGGGGAGGTTAGTGAAGAGAAAAAGAACCTCCAGAAGATGCTGGAGATGCTGAGGCAGGTGATTCTTGAGGTAATTGGCCTGAGCCTTAAATCGCATAAACCAACCCCTACTAGCCACAAACTCTTCACTTTCACTTCCCTCCCCCTTTTCTTTTTTCAACGCTTCAAACAATCTTTTCGCCTTCTCCTGAATCACCATAAGGCTGACTGGGATACGCCGTTGATTTTGGTCTTCCAACCAAAGCACCAATAACCTTTCCATTTCAATTAGTAGACCACTACGCTGCTTAGTTATCACTGTCGCTTTCATAGGAGCAGATCCTTTCACATGTTCAACGATGCGCTCTTTATCTTTGATAATGGTAGCAACGGTCGAACGGCAAAGGCCAAGCGAGCGGCCAATGTTTGTTGGCGTTTCTCCCTTCTCAGATCGCTTTATAATGTCCACTTTAATTTCCATGGTGATGGCCTTTCTTTTCTTTGATGCTCTACCATCAGAAGAGTCCGCCTTGCGCTTGGGAGCCATAACAAAGAGCAAAAAGTTACAAAAACGATACAACACGAGGGAGAGAGAGGCAGTGTAAACAACCAAAATGGCGTATGGGCGAGGAATGAGCGTAGCGAAGCGACGCCGTCTTCTCCCCCACAAAGCGAATTCTTCCGCCGTGCGCCCGGAACTAGTTCGCGTTTGTTTACGTCGCTTATGACGCTAAACCGCGTAAGATGGAACGACGCAAAATATTATTTTTTATATTTTTATGGGGGCGCGTTCGTAACCACGAAACATCGTAAGTCGAGACCGGTGTAACCCGAGGACTTACTGTATATATATATATATATATATATATATATATATATATATATATATATATATAAATATATTATACATAGATATATATATATATAATATATATATATATATATATATATATATATATATATATATAGATATATATATATATAAATATTTATATGATTATATATAGATATATATATATATATATATATATATATAATATAAGATATCTATATATTATATATATATATATATATATATATATATATCTAGTATATATATATAGATATATATAGATATATATATAGATATATATATTATATTATATATAGTATATAATATATATATATATAATATAGATCTATATATAGATAGATATATATAGATATATATATATATATATAGATATATATAGATATATATATATATATATATATATATATATTCTATATATATATATATATATATATATTTCTTTATATATATATATATATATATATATATATATATATATATATATATATATTTATATATATACAGTAAGTCCTCGGGTTACACCGGTCCTCGACTTACGATGTTTCGTGGTTACGAACGCGCCCCATAAAAAAAAAATATAAAAAAATAATATTTTGCGTCGTTCCATCTTACGAGGTTTAGCGTTCGTAAGCGACGTAAACAAACTCGAACTAGTATATCTATATATATCTATATATAGATATATATAATATATATATTAATTATATTATCTATATAAGATATATATATATATATAT